>NC_080704.1:106823017-107136424 GCF_030445035.2 Dasypus novemcinctus
CAAATGAGGAATGTGTTGTCTCCAAAATCCAAAGAGACCAACTAAGTGTTGCACCTCTTTTTTGTTCATAGTAGAAGTCAGATGCAATAGCTTGTCCTACACTTTAGAAGGAATATCTCGACATGCTCCACACCACTGGACAGCTAGAAATTTCAGAAGGGGAAGGATCTTGCATTTTAGTTGGATTTATCTCCCATCCTCTCTCATGCAAATGCCTTACTGATAATTCTATAGTCTTCGCTACTTCTTGATCACTATATCCTATCAACATGATATCATCAATATGATGGACCAGTGTGAGGTCTTATGGGAGGGAGAGATGATCAAGATCCCTGCAGACAATATTATGACATAGGGCTGGAGAGTTGATTTACCCCTGAGGCAGGAGAGTGAAGGTATATTGCTGTCCTTGACAGCTGAAAGCAAACTGTTTCTGGTGGTCCTTACTAATATCAATTGAGAAAAAAGCATTTGTCAAATCGACAGATGCATACCAGGTACCATGGGATGTGTTGATTTATTCAAGCCAGGATACCACATCTGGGACAGCAGCTGCAATTGTAGTAACCACGTGGTTAAGTTTATGATAATCTACTGTCATCCTCCAAGATTCATCTGTTTTCTGTACAAGCCAAATAAGAGAGTTGAATGGGGATGTGGTGGGAATCACCACACCTGCATCCTTCAAATCCTTGATGGTCACACTAATTTCTGCAGTCCCTCCAGGAACCTGGTATTGCTTTTGGTTTACTATTTTGATCAGCATGGGCAGTTCTAGTGACTTCCACTTGGCCTTTCCAACCATAACAGCCCTCACTCCACAAATCAGGGATCCAATGTGGGGATTCTGCCAGTTACTGAGTTTGTCTTTTCCAATTATGCATTCTGGAACTGGAGAAATAACCACAGAATGGGTCCAGGGACCCACTGGACCAACTGTAAACAGACCTGAGCTAAAATTCCATTAATCACCTGACCTCCATAATCCCCCACTCTGACTGGTGGACCATACTGACGGTTTGTGTCTCCTGGAATTAATGTCACTTCTGAGCCAGTATCTAATAATCCCCGAAATGTCTGATCATTTCCTTTTCCCCAATGCACTGTTACTCTGGTAAAAGGCCATAGATCTCCTTGGGGAAAGGTGGAAGGAAGATTAACAGTATAAATTTTGGGCAGCTTAACAGGATCCTTCCCCAGGGAGACCTGGCCTCCTCCTCATTTAAGGGGCTCTTGGTCTGTAAACTGTCTCAAGTCTGGGAATTGATTAAGGGGCTGTGATTCTCTGTATCTGTAATTTGAGTTAGGGTTTTTCTCACTCAACCCAGAAATCTTCTGTTTATACAGATCCTGAAGAAATTTAGTAGACTGCCCATCTATTTCACTGCTAGGTACCCCATGATGTATTAGTCAATGCCATAACTCTACATGACCCAGACTATTTCAACTGCTTTTTTGAATCTGCCTTTCATTGTGATAGCCATACCCACCTTAGCTTTGATGATTAACTGCTGATACTTGACTTTTACCAGACTGACATCCGATCATTCCCATAATGTTTAAAGATTCTAATTCCATCACAGCCCTCCCTAGAGTAATATCTGGACTACAAAGAAGAGCAAACACAGAGCTTTTCAGGGAAGATGGAGTAAGTCTTATAAATTTATATCTCACAGTCCTGGTTAAAGGTGTACCCTCTGGACATTCCTGGGATGGGTGGGCAGCTCTCAAATGGTAAATCCATTTAGCATTCCAATCTCCCTAAGCCTTTGAATTCCCTCTTCTACTGAGTACCAGGAAAAATTGGTCATCTCAACCTCAGACACGCTAGGCCATCTTTTGGCCTCAAACTACTCAAGCTACTCAAACTGTTAGAGCCCTTTCTTTTTTTTTTTTTAATTCATTTTTTAAAAAATGTTACATTCAAAAAATATGAAGTCCCATTCAACCCCACTGCCCCCACCCCCACTCCCCCCACAGCAACACTCTCTCCCATCATCATGACACATCCATTGCATTTGGTAAGTACATCTCTGGGCATCGCTGCACCTCATGGTCAATGGTCCACATCATAGCCCATACTCTCCCACGTTCCATCCAGTGGGCCCTGGGGGGATCTACAATGTCCCGTAACTGTCCGTGAAGCACCACCCAGGACAACTCCAAGTCCCAAAAACGCCTCCACATCTCATCTCTTCCTCCCATTCCCCGCACCCAGCAGCCACCATGGCCACTTTTCCCACACCAATGCCACATTTTCTCTGTGGACATTGGACTGGTTGTGTCCATTGCACTTCTATGTCAAGAGGGGGCTTAGATTCCACATGGATACTGGATGCAATCCTCCTGCTTTCAGTTGTAGGCACTCTAGGTTCCATGGTGTGGTGGTTGACATTCTTCAACTCCATGTTAGCTGAGGGGGTAAGTCCAATAAATCAGAGTGTAGGAGTTGAAGTCTGTTGAGGTTCAGGGTGTGGCTATCATATTGTCAGTCCAGAGATTCAAATCCCCTAGATATATCTTAAACCTCAGCACCAACTACAATTCCAGTAAAGTAGCATGAAAGTCTTGTGAAAAGAGATCCCATCTGAGTCCAGTTCCATCACACAGAAACACCAGCTCCAAAGAAGGGCCAACTGACATGGCAGTGAACCCCATCTGCCATGACCATAGAACCTGTGGGTCTCTTCAGCCCTCAAAAGAACCAATACCTGGGCTTGTATCTACTTTATCTGTCTCTGAGACTCTGCTCAGGTGTGCATAAGGGCAATCCTTCTGGCAACCTCCAGACTCTTTTTTAGAGACTCATAGCCATATAAACTCATTTCTCCTTTCCATTTCCCCCTTACATTAGGTCAAACAGCATTTTAAAGTCCTGTTATTATATGTAGACAGGGATATTCTGCTGGTCCACGTTGAACCTTTAATTCAAGGTCATTTTCTAGTTTCATCATCAGCTGGTATTTGGTAGTGATCCCTCGGTGCCAGGGAGGCTCATCCCTGGGTGTCATGTCCCATGCTGGGGGGAAGGCATTGCATCTACATGCTGAGTTTGGTTTCGAGACTGGCCACATTTGAGTAACATGAAGGCTGTCAGGAGGAAACTCCCAGGCACAGTGCTGCTCTAGGCCTTGTTGTTAGAGCCCTTTCTAATCACTTGAACTACAGTGTTGAATCCAGAATTTCTGCTTAGTAGGCCCATATCAATAAATTCAGCCTGATCCAACTGTATCTTAGTTCCACCATCATCCCATACCCTTAGTATCCATTCCCACACATATTCCCCTGATTTCTGTCTATATAATTTGGAAAATTCATGCAGTTTTTTTTTTCTGAGAATACCTTACTTCCTCATGGGTCACATTTTGTATTTCACCTTTGGGGGCTTGTTGTGATTTTAGTCTAGTAGTAGGTCTTTTTAAAAATATTTATTTTATTTATTTCTCTCCCCTTCCCCCCCCCACCCCAGTTGTCTGTTCTCTGTGTCCATTTGCTGCATGTTCTTGTTTTTGTCCGCTTCCGTTGTTGTCAGTGGCACGGGAATCTGTGTTTCTTTTTGTTGCATCATCATGCTGCGTCAACCCTCCGTGTGTGCAGCACCATTCCTGGGCAGGCTGCACTTTCTTTTGCGCTGGGTGGGCTCTCCTTATGGGGTGCACTCCTTGTGCAGGGGACACACTGCTTGGCACAGCACTCCTTGCGTGCATCAGCACTGTGCATGGGCTAGCTCCACACGGGTCAAGGAGGCCCAGAGTTTGAACCGTGGACCTCCCATGTGGTATACAGATGCCCTATCCACTGGGCCAAGTGCACTTCTGCGACGGTTTGCTCGGTCGGTAGAAGTGGAGTCTGGCTGCGGACGAGGGGTCGGTCCAGCTCTGGACGAGGGGTTGGTCCCGCTTGGGACGAGGGGTCGGTCCGGCAGCAGACGAGGGATTGGTCTCACAAGGGGTTGCGCGGTTCGGCTGACGGGGTCGCCCAGCGAAGCCGGCGATGAAGGGGTCGCCCAGAGAAGCAGGCGACGAAGGGGTTGCCCGGAGAAGCAGGCGACGAACTGGGGACAAGGGAGGCCAGGCCCTTGTCGGGGGCTCTCAGGACTGTAGGGCACATGGCAGAAGAACTACCGCGGAGACAAGGTAAACACGCAAGTCCACTTTATTGAGGGAGAGGCAACAGTTTTATAGGGGCTGGGGAAGGCTGATTGGTCGAAGCCATGCCCTGTTCTGATTGGTTGCCGGGGAAAGGTCAGTGGGCAGTACCGGACGGGGGAGGGTGGTGATTAGGGATTGGATGTTGCTGTTGCTGGGGGAAGGGGCAGGGTTTAGGGATTGGTGGCTGCTGTTGCTGGGGGAAGTGGCAGGGTTTAGGGATTAGTGGCTGCTGTTGCTGGGGTGGAGGGCAGACTTGAGTTTCCCGCCCACGCCTGGCTGTTGCTGCTGTCGGGGGGAGGGAAAAGGGCAGACTGGATTTTTCCGCCCTGCGCCTGCACAGGGAGAAAGAAGAAGAAGGGTGCCGCCCCACAAGGCATCATGTGGCGCCATCCGGGAGGAGGGGCGGCCGCAGAAGCATGGCTGCTGAGAAGGGGAGACCCGAGGGCACTCTGCGCCCATGCCGAGCTTCCTTCAGGGGTGGCGGTGGGCCCGACCAACCACCCTATTATGGGGGCAGCGGAATTAGGCCTACCGCGGCCGCTCCCCCGCCAGGCCAGCAAACCACACTTCAGCCCGAGGGGTGACCGCACACTTCCCTAGTAGTAGGTCTTGAAGACAAGAGAGGTGGAGGTGGTGGTGGTGGTGGTGGTGGTGGTGGTGGTGGTGGGTAAGGAGAAGGATTAGCAATGCCTTGCAAGCTACTGACCTCAGGGCATTCCCTTGCATTTTCTTCTGGTGAGACATGATGAATCTCTTCAGGCAGGTGTTGGAAGGCAGTTTCCTCAGGGCAGAGTGGAGGCTTGGCAGTGCATGCTGGAGTGTGGGAAAATAGCTTGAGTTTGAACATGGGAACCTGGCTTGAAGTTGAAATGTTTCCATAACGCAGATAAAAAGTGTAGGCTTAGGAACACCCACCTTGAGTAGATGGAATGCTGTCTGGTCAGCATGAAAATTGTTTGTGTGAGTAGCCATTTGAACCTTGTATGGCCTGTTCCCTAGTATTGCAGGTGTTGCAGTTTTAATAACAAACAGCATTAAAAGTAAACATAGATAACTACTGCTTTGTAATTTCTAATAAATACGACATGGAAATTAGGGTCAAGGCTCTGAGTTCCAGAAACTGTGAGTCACCTGGTACCATCTTTATTTTCCCTCTTGTGTCTTTCTTTCTGTCCTTCATTTCTTAAGTTCTACATCACCTTCCCTTCACGCAAACCTATTGCTGAGCTGGACTCAGCAACTGGCACCCGAACAGGGACTTGAGGGGAAGAAGGACTGCTTCAAGTGAAACTAAAGTGGTTGTCATGGTGCAGAGCCCCGAGTGGTTTAGAAGGCTTTCCAAGTCCTCAGTGAATAAGGACACTCTCGGGTATTTTAGCAGGGGTACAATGAGAAATGGAGACAGTTTGCCCATATGAATGTCTCTTGAAACAACTCCTCAAAGCAGGAGGAGCCAAGGCCAGTGAGCCTTTTATTTTAGAACTCTTTCAAATTATAGGAAAATATTTCTCATAGTTCCCAGCAATAGGAAGTTTAGAATTAGGAGATTAGGAAAGAGTAGAAAAAAGAAGGAAGCTGATAAGGCTTAATGGATAGAGCTTCCACCTACCATATAAGAGTCCAGAGTTTGATACCCAGGGTCACCTGGCCCATGTGGCAAGCTGGCCTACATGGAGTGCTGAAATGCACAACAAGTGTGCCCCACACAGGGGTGCCCCCGCACAAGGGTGCAGCCCCACACAGGAGAGCAGACCACCCAGAAGCGGTGCTGCCTAAACAGAGAGCTGATGCAGCAAGATGACACAACAAAGACAGACACAGAAAAGAGACAATATGAGATGCAGTGAAGTAGGGAGCTGAGGTGAGCAAGAGAATGATCGCCTCTCTGCCACTCTGGAAGGTCCCAGGATGGGTTCCTGGAGCCATGTAATGAGAATACAAGCAGACAAAGAAGAACACACAGCAAATGGTCACAGAGAGCAGACACCAGGGTGGGGCGGGGAAAGAAATAAGAAAAAATAAATAACAATAAAAAAATTAAAAAGAGTTAAAAATATTACATGTACAAGGTGTTCTGCTCTCTGTTACTATTTGGCCTACTTGGATGATTACTAAATCTGTTCTGATGATACTAAATCTAAAGTTGTTTTGTCTTCAGCTCCATCATTAATTGACTTTAGAAAGTTACTTTCCCTCTGCCAACACCTCCTCTCCCTCCCATACCCAGAGATGCTCAGACAAAGTTGTCAGCTTTACAACAGGGCATCTTGCAGGCTAGAATGGAGGGAAATCACATTGAGCCACTTGTGCAAGGAAAGGTTAACTCGGAAATAAAATGTACTGTACAGGTAAAAGTGCTAACTAAGGCCCTTGTTATTGAAATCATGCAAGAAAACTCTCTGTTAAAGTGTTAAAAGATAAAGAAAATATTCTGGCAGCAACTGTGCAAACCCCCTGCTGCCTACATTATAATGTGGCTGTGCACTAGTGGGGGCTGACAGAATTAAGCCGCTGGAAGTGGAGGAAAATATGGCAACACTGGTGTTCTGTTTTGTTTCCATGCTGATTCTGATTGGGCCTATTTAACCAAATTAATAAAATTAGTACAAAATTTTTATCAAGGTGTTAAAAGGAATTTTCAGTTTTCAATCAATAGCATACTCCTGAACTTCAAGTCTCAGTGTAGTCTTAAAGAGTAGTAATCCAAAAATGTGTGTTAACTGTCTAAACTGCTAAATAAAAGCTTAACTGCATTTATGCTGCTCACATTATCCTAACTGGTTGCTGATTACTAATAAAAATGTGCCAAGAATAAGCTTGTATGTTACAGGCAACATCGATTCCAAAAGAAATCTTAAAAGCAGTAAAATAAAAAATGTGAAATGATGGAGAGCTTAAAAACAGCCATATCAAAAAAGTAAGAATTATGAGTCAAATTGTAAACTTTATTTTTCTTTTGGTGTCTTGTAATTGTTTTTGTGTTTGTCTGTTTAGTTCAATGTCAGTGTATATTTTGACACCTCTGGGTGGTAATATAAATTGATAAATAGAAATTTCTAAAAGAGCTCTATTAAAATGGCCAAAAACTAAATAAGTGCTTATATTAATTCATAAGTTTAAATATTAATAAGATCTCTACAATGATAAAAATTGTAAGTCTTGATTAATGAAATTACTATAAGTCTTTTCATAAATAATAGTTCTTGCTTAAATTGAAATGAATAATTTATTTTTCTTCACAGGATAAAATGAAGGATGTAAAACTTAAATGAATATCAAAAAAGGTAAAAAGTTTGTGGGAGGGCTGACTGAAATTTAATGTTTGTTAAAAAAAGTGTGCTTGAACATAAAATAAAATGGCTAGTTTTCATAAATTCAAAATGGAAATATGCAGGACAAAACTTAAATGCATATAACAAATTGTAGAAGGTATTCTGGCAACTTTAAGTAAGGGAATGTGTTCTGTGAAGGTAAAATTTGTCTTAAAAAATATAATTATAGTCTATGTGATTATAAATAATTATAAGAAGTTTGTGGAAGCATTGTTTGAATTAAAGTGTTTATTTATTTATTTATTTTTTATTTAATCCCCCCCCCCCCCGCTTGTCTGTTCTCTGTGTCTATTTGCTGCGTCTTGTTTCTTTGTCCGCTTCGTTGTCGTCAGTGGCTCGGGAAGTGTGGGCGGCGCCATTCCTGGGCAGGCTGCACTTTCTTTTCACACTGGGCGGCTCTCCTCACGGGCGCACTCTTTGCGCGTGGGGCTCCCCTATGCAGGGGACACCCTTGCGTGGCACGGCACTCCTTGCGCGCATCAGCACTGCACATGGGCCAGCTCCACACGGGTTAAGGAGGCCCGGGGTTTGAACCGTGGACCTCCCATGTGGTAGACGGACGCCCTAACCACTGGACCAAGTCCGTTTCCTGCCAGCTCATCATAGATTCCACCCCTGCAGACGTCGGCTCACATCCTTCCTCCACCCCCCGATTTCCTGTAAGCCTATCTTCCAGTCTCTAGCTCTTTGAGGCAGGTTGCTTATTTCATATCATTGAGGTCATGTAGTATTTGTCCTGCAATGCCTGGGTTGCTTCACTCAACATAAGGTTCTCAAGATTCATCCATGTTATCACGTGTGTTTGTAGTGTATTTGTTCTTACAGCCGAGTAGTATCCCATTGTATGTATATACCACATTTTATTGATCCACTCATCTGTTGATGGGCATTTGGGTTGATTCCAACTTTTGGCGATAGTGAACAATGCTGCTATGAACACTGGTGTACATATATCAGTTTGTGTCCTTGTTTTCAGTTCTGCTGGGTATATAACCAGCAGTGGTATTGCTGGGTCATATGGCAAATCTATGGTTAGTTTTTTGAGAAACCGCCAAACTGTCCTCCAGAATGGTTGGATCCTTCTGCATTCCCACCAGCAGTGGATGAGTGTTCCCCTTTCTTCACATCCTCTCCAGCATTTGTATTCTTCTCTTTTTTTCATAGCTACCAATCTTATGAGAGTAAGATGGTATCTCATTGTAGTTTTGATTTGCATTTCCCTGATAGCTAGAGATTTGGAGCATTTTTTCATGTGCTTTTTAGCCATTTGTATTTCTTCTTTGGAGAAGTGTCTGTTTAAATCTTTTTCCCATTTTTTAAATGGGTTGTTTATCTTTTTATGTTCAAGATATAGGAGTTCTTTATATATGCAAGTTATAAGTCTCTTATCAGATATATGGTTGCCAAATATTTTCTCCCATTGTGTGGGTTCCCTTTTTACTTTCTCGACAAACTCCTTTGAAGTGCAGAAGGCTTTAATTTTGAGGAAGTCCCATTTGTCTATTTGTTCTTTTGCTGCTCATGCTTTTGGTGTGATATTCATGAATCTATTTCCTATTACAAGGTCCTGTAGATGTTTCCCTACACTGCTTTCCAAGATCTTTATGGTCTTGGCTCTTATATTTAGGTCTTTGATCCATCTTGAGTTGATCTTTGTATAAGGTGTGAGATGGTAATCCTCTTTCATTCTTCTACATATGGCTATCCAGTTCTCCAGGCACTATTTGTTGAATAGGCCACTCTCTCCCAGTTGAGAGGGTTTGGTGGCTTTATCGAATATTATATGGCTATATATATGAGGTTCTATATCAGAACTTTCAATTCGATTCCATTGGTCTGTGTGTCTCTCCTTATGCCAATACCATGCTGTTTTCACTACTGTAGCTTTGTAGTATGTTTTGAAGTCAGGAAGTGTGATTCCTCCAATTTCGTTTTTCTTTTTCAATACGTTTTTGGCTATTCGGGGCCTCTTTCCTTTCCAAATAAATTTCATAGTTAGTTTTTCTAGTTCCTTAAAGAAGGCTGTGTTGATTTTTATTGGGATTGCATTGAATGTGTAGATCAGTTTTGGTAGGATAGACATCTTAATAATATTCAGTCTTCCTATCCATGAACAAGGAATATTCTTCCGTTTCTTTAGGTCTTCTTTGATTTCCTTGAACAGTCTTGTATAGCTCTCGGTGTATAAGTTTTTTACCTCTTTAGTTAAATTTATACCTAAGTATTTGATTTTTTTATTTACTATTGTGAATGGTACTTGTTTCTTGATTTCCTCCTGATCTTGCTCATTATTGGTGTACAGAAATGCTACTGATTTTTGCGCATTGATCTTATAACCTGCGACTTTGCTGAACTCATTTATGAGTTCTAGAAGCTTTGTTGTAGATCTCTCAGGGTGTTGTATTTATAGGATCATGTCATCTGCAAATAATGAAATTTTGACTTCTTCCTTTCCAATTTGAATGTCTTTTATAACTGGTTCTTGCCTCAATGCTCGAGCAAGTACTTCTAAGACAATGTTAAATAGAAGCGGAGACAGTGGGCATCCTAGTCTTGTTCCTGAGTTTAGAGGGAAGGATTTTAGGATTTCTCCATTGTAAACAATGTTGGCTGTAGGTTTTTCATATATACTCTTTATCATGTTCAAAAAGTTTCCTTGTATTCTGATCTTTTGGAGTGTTTTTATCAAGAAGGGGTGCTGTATTTTGTCAAATGCTTTTTCTGCATCTGTAGATATAATCATGTGATTTTTTTCCTTCAATCTGTTTATATGGAGTATTACATTGATTGATTTTCTTATGTTGAACCATCCTTGCATACCTGGAATAATTCCCACTTGGTCGTGGTGTATAATTCGTTTAATGTGTTGTTGAATACGATTAGCAAGTATTTTGTTAAGTATTTTTGCGTCTAGGTTCATTAGAGAAATAGGTCTGTAATTTTCCTTTCTTGTGGTGTCTTTGTTTGGCTTTGGTACTAGGGTAATGTTGGCATCATAGAAGGAGTTCGGCAATGTTCCTTCTGTTTTGATTTTTTGGAATAGTTTCAGCAGAATTGGTGTTAGTTCTTTCTGGAATGTTTTGTAGAATTCACCTGTGAAGCCGTCTGGCCCTGGGCTCTTCTTAGTTGGGAGATTTTTAATAACTGATTCTATCTCTTTGCTTGTGATTGGTTTGTTAAGATCATCAATTTCTTCTTTCCTCAATATGGGTTGTATATGTGTTTCTAGGAATTTGTCCATTTCCTCTAAATTGTCATTTTTGTTGGAATATAGTTTTTCAAAGTATCCTCTTATGATAGTCTTTACTTCTGTGGGGTCAGTGGTGATATCGCTTTTCTCATTTCTTATTTTGTGTATTTGCATCTTCTCTCTTTTTTTCTTTGTTAGTCTCGCTAAAGGTTTGTCAATTTTGTTGATCTCAAAAAACCAGCTCTTGGTCTTGTTTATCTTTTCAAGTGCTTTCTTATTTTCTATTTCATTTAGTTCTGCTCTTATCTTTGTTATTTCCTTCCTTCTTCTTCCTGTTGGGTTACTTTGTTGTTTTTCTAATTCCTTCAAAAGTGCAGTTAGTTCTTCAATTTTTGCTCTTACTTCTTTTTTGATATATGAATTTATGGCTATAAATTTCCCTCTCAGTACTGCTTTTGCTGCATCCCATAAATTTTGGTATGTTGTGTTATCATTATCATTTGTTTCAAGGTAGTCATTGATTTCTTTTGAGATTTCCTCTTTGACCCACTGTTTTTCTAAGAGTGTGCTGTTTAATTTCCAAATCGTGGTGTGAGGTCTGCGTCTCTGTCCCTTGCAAATTTCCAGCTTCACTCCACTGTGGTCAGAGATATTGTTTTGTATGATTTCAATCTTTCTGAATTCATTAAGCCTTTCTTTGTGGCCTAGCATATGGTCTATCTTGGAGAATGTTCCATGTGTGCTTGAGAAAAATGTATATCCTGCTGTGTTTGGGTGTAATGATCTATATATGTCTATTAGATCCAGCTCTTCTAATATACTGTTCAAATGTTTTGTTTCTTTAGTGATTCTCTTGTGAGATGTTCTGTCCAGAGTTGATAGTGGTGTATTATAATCCCCCACTATAATTGTAGATGCATCTATTTTTTCACTTAGTTTTTCCAGTGTTTGCCTCACGTATTTAGAGGCACCCTTGTTAGGAGCATAAATATTTATGATCATTCGATCTTTGTGACAGATTGTCCCTTTCACTAAAATGTAGTGTCCTTCTTTGTCTCTCACAATTGTTTCACATTTAAAGTCTATTTTGTCTGATATTAATATAGCTACTCCTGCCTTTTTTTGGTTATTGTTTGCTTGTATGATTGTTTTCCAGCCATTCACTTTCAACTTCCATGAGTGTCTGGGTCTAAGATGTGTCTCTTGTAGACAGCATATAGATGGGTCATATTTCCTTATCCAGTGTCCCAGTCTGAATCTTTTGATAGGTGAGTTTAATCCGTTGACATTCAGTGTTATTACTTTCAGGGATTTATTTGTGTTAGCCATATTTTGATTGGATTTGTGTTTGTCATATTTTGTTTGTATTTTTTTTCCCTTCTATTTTTGTCTTTTTTGTTGCTCTTACACTCTCCTCCAACTCTGCCTGTCCTGTTTTTTCCTTTCTTCCTGCAGAACTCCCTTTAGAATTTCTTGTAGGGGAGGTTTCTTGTTGGTATACTCTTTCAGTTTCTGTTTATCTGTGAATATTTTGAACTCTCCAGCATTTTTGAATGCTAGTTTAGCTGGATAGAGTATTCTTGGTTGGAAATTTTTTTCCTTTAGTACCTTGAGTATATCATACCACTGCCTTCTTGCCTCCATGGTTTCAGATGAGAAATCAGCACTTAATCTTATGGAGCTTCCCTTGTATGTGATGGTTTTCTTTTCTCTTGCTGCTTTTAGAATTTTCTCTTTGTCTTGAGCATTGGATAATTTGACAAGTATATGTCTTGGGGTGGGCCTGTTGGGGTTTATGACCAATGGAGGGCGCTGTGCTTCTTGGATATGTACATCTGTCTCTTTCAGTAGATTTGGGAAGTTTTCAGCCATTAATTCCTGCAACACTCCTTCTGACCCATTTCCCTTCTCTTCTCCTTCTGGAATGCCTATAATACGTATGTTTGAGCGTTTTGCATTATCATTCAGGTCCCTAAGTCCTATCTGGATTTTTTCTATCTTTTTGTTGACCACTTCTACTATCTGTTTGATTTCCAATGCACTATCTTCCACATCACTAATTCTCTGCTCTGCCTCTTCTAGTCTGCTGATATTTGCTGCAAGTGTATTTTTGATTTCTTGAACTGTGGTGTTCATTTCCATCATATCTGTTATTTTTTTGCCTATGTCTGCAATTTCCCTTCCAAGTGTTGTCTTCATGTTGTTAAACTCTTCCTTTACTTCATCAAATTTGTTGGTGATAAATGTTCTGAGATCTTTCATTGCTTGTGTGAAGTTCTGCTCCCCTTCCTGATTTTTAGTTTGTTGATTGGATTCAGCCATGTTTCCCTGATTACTGGTTTGGTTTGTAGATTTTTGTTGCTGTCTGGTCATCATTTTTTCTTGAGGGGTTTAATCAGTTCCTTAGCTTCTTTGTCTCGTCTTGGAGATTAATTAGCTGTTGTTTTTGCGTAAGTGTTATATCTTCTCTTTGTCACTTTGTTCTTATTATTCTAATTTCTTATTGCTGGTTAAGTTCACTTCCCTCCAAATCGATGTCCAGACACCTCCCGACCAGCAAAAATCCCAAAGCAGTCCGTTCCCAAAGAGCCTCCAACGCCGCCCAGCCGACTCCCTGCAGGAGATACTATCAGGGAAGTTCACTCAGCCACCATTGAATTAAAGTGTTTAAATGGCTAATTCCACGAAGTCATTATTAAACAAAACCTGAATTGATAATAATACTAAAAAGTAATTTTATAACAGGAAACCTTGTTGGCAGGCAGCCTCTCTTGTCAACTTCTTTTTTTTTTAATTAAAATTTTTTTTCGTCTTTATTTTCTTTAATGTTACATTTAAAAAATATGAGGTCACCATAAAACTCCGACTCCACCCATCCCACATGAACAACCTCTTCCATCATTGAAGCACATCCACTGCATCTGGCGAATATATTCTGGAGCACCGTTGCACCACATTGTCAGTGGTTCACATTGTAGCCCACTCTCTCCCCCAGTCCACCCAGTGGGCCACGACCAGACACACAACATCCAGCATCCGTCCCTGCAGCACCACCCAGGACAACTCCAAATCCTGAAAACGTACCCACACCATATCTCTTCTTCCATCTCCAGACCATCAGCAGCTACTGTGGCCACCCTCTCCACATCACTACTACAATTTCTTCCCTTACTAATCACAATAGTTCCCCAGAAGAAAAACAGTAAATCCACTTTAATCCATACTCTATTCCTCCATCCTGTGGACTCTGGGATGATTATGTCCAGTCCCCCTCTACATCAAGAGGGGGCTTAGAGTCCACGTGGATGAAGGGTACAATTCTGTTTGCAACTGTAAGCACTCTTGGCTTCCTGGTGTGGTGGTTGACCCTCTTCACCTTCCTGTCAGCTGGCCAGGGTAAGTCCAACACACCAGAGGGTAGGAGCCACAAGTCTGCTGAGGCCCAGGGCCTGGCCATCACATGGACAGTTCAGAGATTCAGGTCTCCTGAGCATACACCAACCCAAATGCCAACCACAGGTGCAGTAAAAGTAACAGAAGAGGCATGTGTAGAAATGTTATATCTGAGTCCAACTCCATCACACTCAGGAATACAAACTCCAAAGTAGGGCCAAATGACATGGCCCTGAACTCCAGAGCCATTTGCCATGACCACAGAACCTGTGGGTCTCTGCAGCCCTCAGGAGAACCAGCACCTGGGTTTCCATCAACCTTGGCTGTCTCTGATACCTTGCTGAGGCATGCATAAGCATGACCACTCTGATGATCTCCCAACTCTTTTTTGGAGACTCATAGCCATATAAACTCACTTGTCCTTTCCATTTCCCACTTTTATCCAAAGTCAAAAAGCAGTTTTTAACACCTGATATTACATGTAGGCTGAGATATTCCGCCTGTCTGAGTTGATCCCTTTATTCAAGGTCCTTTTCTTATTACATCATCAGCTGATGCTTGGTAGTATTCCCTCAGTGCCAGGGAAGCTCATCCCTGGGAGTCATGTCCTATGCTGGGGGGAAGGCAATGCATCTACACACTGGGTTTGGCTTACAGAGTGGCCACATTTGAGCAACATGGAGGCTCTCAGGAGGTAACTCTTGGGCACCCCGCAGCTCTAGGCCTAGTTCGTATTTCAGGCACACAGGCTCATAAATGGAGCCATCAATATCAAGGGCTCATCATTGGATCATCCATCTTTGTTGGTCTTTGCCATTGCATTTGGGGGATTGTTGCTGTTCCACTGGGGAATGTGATAGAGCTCCCCTGGCCAGTAACTCTCTCAGCTATCGTTTCCAACTGAAACCACTATGAAAATATCCAAACCTTTCTATGTACCCTGTATACATGCCCTGGAGAACTCCCTCCCAACAGTGTGCTCCCCACCAATAACAACACACATAAGTGCTCCTCCCCTGCCATAGTTGAACTTCTCTGTAGTCCCAAACTTCTTCAAAAAGGAAGCCCAAACCTGATTCTCTGGACTGACCATGTGATAGCCAGGCCCTGGGCCTCAACAGACTTGCAGCTCCTACAATCTGGTTTATTGGGCTTACCCCACTCAGCTAACATGGAGGTGAGGAAGGTCAACCACCACATCAGGGAGCCAAGAGTGCCTACAACTGAAAGCAGAATTGCATCCAGCATCCATGTGAAATCTAAGCCCCCTCTTGATATAGATGTGGAGTGGACACGGCCATTCTAGGGTCCACAGGATGGAGGAATAGAGAATGGATTAGAGTGGACTTACTGATATTCTATTCATGAACTATTGTGATTAGTAATCAAAGAAAATGTGGCATTGATGTGGAGAAAGTGGCCATGGTGGCTGCTGGGGATAGGGAGTGGGAGGAAGAGATGTGATATGGGGGCATTTTTGGGGGTTGGAGTTGTCCTAGGTGGTACTGCAGGGACAGTTACCAGACAATGTATGTCCTCCCATGGCTCACTGGGTGGACTGTGGGAGAGTGTGGGCTATGGTGTGGACCACTGACCATGAGGTGCAGCAGTGCTCAGAGATGTATTCACCAAGTGCAATGAATGTCTCATGATGATGGAGGAGGTTGTTGTTAAGGGCGGAGTAGTGGGGTGAGGGGTGTGGGGGGTATATGGGGACCTCATACTTTTTTAATGTAACAGTTAAAAAATAAATAGAAAAAAAAAGGGAGACCAATATATTCCAAATTATTTTTAATAGACTGCTTCTAGTATTGCATGCTACTATAGGTATTTGGAATGAAGAATAGTTATATTTGCATATAACCAAACTAAATCATTATTTTAACAAATTTGTTTAGTGTTAATGAAAATTTTATGCTGTCAGAAGTTTACTTGGAAACACTTTCCAAAATCATTTTGGTAACTTATGTATGTAGGGTGTATAGAACGTGTTTTTATTAATACAGAAACAGAACATAATTTTGTCCTAAAATAAAATGATTGGTTATTAAGAAAAAGTAAACTGTGGAACAAAACCTGAATACAGAAAGTGCAGAAGGTTCGTGGAAAAGGAATTTTTATGGTTAAGGTTGAGTAAGATTTGATGGGTCTATTATAACATTTTAAAAGCTTTAGTATCAAATAGTATACTGATACAAAGTCAAAAGTTTTCTCTCTCAAATTTTCTCAAGTCATAAGTCTGTTTTAGTAGAAGTTTATAAAGAGTTTTTCTCCTGAATAATCAGTATACAAAAAGTCTGTTTTATCAGAATAGCTTCTTTAATTTAGCCTTATCATTTCCTTAGTTTTTAAAGAACAAGTCTTATCACTTTTAAAGGAACATAATGTTCAAACTTGCTTTCTCAAAATCAGATCCTGAAAAGTATCTTTTTGTTTCAAACTATTTGTTCTTTTGCCTTGAAAAAATTAATGTAATAAAATAGTTAAGTTCCTTTAGTATGTTCTAAATGGAAAGTGTTTAAAAGTGTTATAAAATTAAAGGAATCTTTAACTCTCTGTTAATTAAAGTTGTATAAGTAAAAATTCATATGAATACCTAAAAACGGTATAAAATTCCTGGAAATTTATCAATGTTTCAGCATATTAGACAAAAGTACAATGTTGTTAATCATGGTTGTAATTATTTACTAGTATGTGTCACAGAAACAACCTCCTTTCGTAAATTAAAGTAACACCACTGTAGTATGCAGCTGTCCTAAATAATGCTAGTTTGTTCCAAGAAATTAATATCCAACTATGTCACTATCGCTTTGTTTTAAAATTTGCTAAGACTTTCTTTAGTAACTTCTTAGGCAAGTCAAGCCAGCTAGCATTCTCCTACATATGGAAAAGCCAACAATGGACTTTTGCAGTGCTTCCCCAAGGCTGTGTGCATAGCGCAACCATCTTCCCTGGCCTGGTGACAAAGAATCTGGCTGTGTAGAAAAAAATCTGTGGCTGAAATCCTACTGACATTATGTTAATCAGTAATCCTTTTTTCAGAATTAAAAGAAACATCAGAGATTATAGTATCTTATCTTAAGAGCCTAAAATAGGCAAACAATTAGGACAAGCTGTAAGGCCCTTGCTGCTCTATCAAATTCTTAAATGTTGTTTGATTGGGTAAGACAAAAACTATACCCTGTGCTATATTTGATAGGGTACAATGTTTTCTCATGTTAATGCAGTTTGTAATATTGTTGGAATACTAAAAATCTTTCATCCCTCACTTAGCTCAAATATTAGAACCATTGTATGTGTTAATTGGGAAAGGTCCTTCATGGGAGTAGGAGGACCTCCAGCTGGTTGCTTTAAAAAATAAAAAAAGAAGGTGGACATTGACTTAACATGTGAACTGGATGTGGCGAGCACCATATTGGCTTTGGGTGGGGTTTGTGGCAGAGGCAACATTCTAAACAAGTACTCCTTAGGTTTTAGTCACAATTCTGGGAAGGGGCCAAAATTAAAATATAAAAAAGTAATTGTGTGCAGCAGAGGAAGCCCTGATGAAAGTAAAAGGCTTAACCCAATAGTGTCTGGTCACTCTGAAGACTGCCACCCCTATCTAGGGGTAGACTGCAAATACTAAAAACAAGATAGAAACGATGGGCTGTTGTGAATCACCCTCTATGGGGGAGAGATCTGTGGAAGAACATCTCAGATGCCAGCCAGCAATGACAGGTAACTGTCTAGCATGTCCCTGCCCACTCCTCTAACATCTCTCTTAGGACTATTGAGGCAGATGCCTTTGTGAAGATCCAGAGCCATACCAGTGAGACCTGAGAAGAAGCAGAGTGGCTCCACTGGAAAGACAAACATCTTGAGTACCAGACCTTGTGATGTCTAGCCCAGCAGTTCTGGCTGCCTGTTACTTGCCAACGGCTCATGGACTTTACCCATGAGTGTCCATGATGCTCATTCCAATGACTGTGACGTCGGACCCCTCCTGCTCTTCAGAGGGATGAGGTATGCTTTCACTGCTACAGACACTGCATCAGGATTCTTATAACAAGCCAGCTATTTTCTCACTAGAAAACGAATCCTTGCAACAATGGACTACATTTAAATTCAACACTGAGTTGTGGCCCCAGGTTCAGTAAAAATGCTAACAGCAAGACCAATGAAGGCATTGAAATTATGAGATAAACTTCCAGCTGCCCCACATCCCAAAATGGGGGAGTAACAATAATCTGTCACTGCCAGTGCCTCAAACTATACAAACTGGGGAAAATAAGGTCATTTTTGATTGAGCACTGTCCTATATAGCCTTGCTGGTTGGGAATCTTAAGCCCATGAGAAATTAAAGTCTATTCATTAAATGTCTGCTAGTTGGAAGTCTTATTGTTTGTTGTTGTATAATCTAACACATTTATAGATTATGTATAAAATGCAGTTTTGAGCTTGGAAGAATTACAAACTGTAAATATGTGCTTACGCCTACAATGTGATTGGAATATATCTAGTCTTTGTGTGACCCCCATGTCTATAATAGCAGTGATATTCCTTAGGAATCAGTGAAATGTCATTTGTGTGGTCATAAAAACTATTTAAGCTTAGATATTTCTCAGTTACAAACCCAAATAATAAACATTCAACATGCTCACTTCCAACTGCTTTCTGCCTCACAAACTATGATGGGAATTGCAAATGGATTAAGATCCCTGAACCCTATGATATGGATTAAGAGTTGGGGAAGGGGTCTTCTAGGAGTATATTAATTATCTGTTCCTGTCTGCTTTGAATGTATTTAGTCCTCAGATGCATGCTACAAACCCTCCGCAGAGTAATACAAGAAATCGCCCAAGCTATATTCACTACTTTGTAAAAACAAAAACGGGGAAATGTGGGAAAATAGCTTGAGTTTGAACATGGGAACCTGGCTTGAAGTTGAAACGTTTCCATAACACAGATAAAAAAGTGTGGGCTTAGGAACACTGGCCTTGACGAGATGGAATGCTCTTTGGTCAGCACGAAAATTGTGTGCTTGAGGAGGCATTTAAACTTTGTATGGCCTGTTCCCTAGTATTGCAGGCAGGCTGCAACCAGGAGCTCTGATGGAAGTCCAATGAAGATTCTTGATGAGTTCTGGGAGATATTGGCTGTCCAAAGATAACAAGTTATCTATGATTTACCACTAAAGTCACCATTTAATTTCTATGAGTTAGTCCAGTGCGTGCTTGACCAAACAACTGGGCACAATTACCTGGCCAAGTTGAAACAATAGCCTAACCATCACAGTACCTAACCAGGATGGCTCACGATATGTGAGGCAAACACTGGCAAAACTGAAGTTAGAAACAGATATCACTAAAAATAATAGTTGGAGACTTCAATACACAACTCTCAGCATTGGATAGAACATCTGGGGAAAGGATCAATAAAGAAACATAGACCTGACTTGGAACTGTTGGCCCAGCCTGCAGGCGGCTATGCTGCCAAGTTCTCACCCTACCTGTGGGCTGTCTGGCCTGCTCTACAGCACAGCACTATGACATCGGGGGCTGTTGGATCAAAACTAATCTGGGCTATGGCTTTCTAGAAGCTTTGACTGGAATGGTTTGTTTGATGTGGCATGGAGTGAGAACAATGAGCATGTCCTCATCACCTGTAGTGGTGACAGCTCACTGCAGATCTCATACACTGCCAAAGCTGCCATGCTGCTTCAGGTCTACAAAGAACACACACAGGAGGTTTATAGCATTGACTGGAGCCAAACAAGAGGTGAACAGTTTGTGGTGTCTGGCTCTTGGGATCAAACTGTCAAACTGTGGGACCCAATGGCTGAAAGTCACTGAACACTTTCAGAGGTCATGAAAGTGTCATTTGTAGCACAATCTGGTCTCCCCACATCCCTGGCTGCTTTGCTTCAGCCTCAGGTGATCAGACCCTGAGAAAGTGGGAAGTGAAGGCAGCAGGGGTCAGAATTTTGATTCCAGCACACCAGACAGAGATTTTGAGCTGTGACTGGTGTAAATACAACTAGAACTTGTTGGTGATGGGAACAGCTGACTGCAGCTTGCGAGGCTGGGGCTTGAGGAATGTGCGGCAGCTGCTGTTTGAGCTTCACCTACTCAAATGGTGAAGTTTTCACAGTGCTGGCCTCTTGCTCCTATGATTTTACTGTAAGATTCTGAAACTTTTCCCAGCCTGATCCTCTTCTTGAAACAGTGGAGCATCACACCGAGTTTGTGGTTTAGATTTAAGTCCCCAAAGTCCTACTCAGGTGGTTGACTGTGCTTGGGATGAAACGATCAAGGTTTGTGATCCTGCTTGCCTTGCTGTCCCTGCCTGAGAAATACTGCTTTGGTCTGAGGCAAAGGGGATTGCCTGAAGAATGCCTTAACAGGAAATTAATGGATTGTTGATAACATAATTGTTACACTTTTCTTTGCTATCCAGATTTCAAGTTTGTAAAATTTACCCTGGAATCATTCTTGAGGTAGCTGATAGAGATTTTGTTCCCTGTTTAAGCCTGGTACTATAAGCCATTTTTTCTTAAAATCCAAAGGAGTAATTGCTGTTATGGCATACCCTGTAATATATATTAAAATGTAATCCTTATATTGTGTAATAGTAAAATATAGGAGATCAGTAAATTATACTGATGATGATATATTGCATTTTTATGTGATTTTTAATGTAAAATATCACTGCTGTTGATAAAAACAAAAATAAACTGCATCTCTTGACCTTTTATCACTGCATGACATGCCCACAAAAGGACTTTATCTAAAATATTTTATGTCTAAGTGTACAATACTATATGTAATGGGATATATGTGTGGTTCACAGATAGGGCTCCAAGAGAGGTTTATTTGTGCATTTATTTGACTGCTTGAGTGTCTGCCATGTGTTTGATACACAGAACGAATAAGACTCTCTCAAGGGCTGGAGCCACACCACAGAGAGTGGGTCCTGTGAGCTTTGAGCTTACATTTTTATATTTGTTCAAATCTTTTCAGGCATTGTGCCCATGACCCTATATTTTCCTTCTTCCTGCTTCTCAACTATCAAATTTTTAAAAAACTGTTCACTGAGCAAAAAGTCAAAGGTCCTACTAAGGTTTCTAGCAATTGCCCTTGAAATTAGCCCTAAAAAATGCTATATACCATCCTGCTACATCTTTAAGTGTCCTTGAAAAATCTCTAGGATTTGATGGACTATTTGAAAAGTAGCATTAAAGGGAAAACTTAGTAAAACCACTTTGCATAACATTTATTATATTTTTAGATAATACTAAAATAAAATGGTATTAAATGAAAAATTGTAACTGATTTCTGACAAGTTTTTGAGAGTTTTTCAAGAGTAAAAAGTGTAGTAATCAGGAATAAAAAAAGAAACATAGAGCTTGAATAATATGATAAATAGATTAAACCTAATAGACATATACAGAACATTGTACCCCAAAAGAGCAGGATATACATGGTTCCCAAGTGCTCATGGATCTTTCTCCAGGATAGACCATAGATTAGGTCACAAAGCAGATCTCTATAAATTCAACAAGAAGGAAATTATATAAAGCATTTTCTCTGATCATAATAGAAGAAAGTTGGAAATCAACAAGAAAAAGAAATTTACAAATAATATGGAGATTAAACAACACACTCTTAAATCAGTGGGTCAATGAAGAAACTTTGAGAGAAATCAATAAATATGTCAAGACAAATGAAAATGAGATCGCAACATATCAGAACCCATAGGATGCAGTGAAGGCACTGCTGAGAGGGAAATTTACAGCCCTCAATGCTTACATTAAAAAAGAAGAGCTAAAATCAATGACCTAACTACAGAGCTGGAGGAACTAGGAAAAAAAAACAGTATACTATTCCCAAAGCAAACAGAAGGAATGAAATAACAAAGAACAGAGCAGAAATAAATGAAATTGAAAACATCAAAAAAAAAAAACAAACCACACACAAAAAACTAGAGAGAATTAACAAAGTCAAAAGTTGGTTCTTTGAGAAGAATAAAAAAATGGGCAAACCCTTAGCTAGACTAACAAAAGAAAAAAAGAGAGAAGATGCAAAGAAAAAAATGAATAATGAAAACAATATTAATATTGACCCCACAGAAATAAAAGAGATGATAAGAGAATACTATGCACAACTGTACATCAACAAACTAGACTGTACAATGTACATGAACTTGAAAAATTCCTAGGAATGTGCAACAGCCTACACTGACCCTATAAGAAATAGAAGATCTCAACAAACCAAACATAAGCAAAGAGATTGAAACAGTCATCAAACAACTCCGCAAAATGAAAAGCCCAGGACCAGATGGTTTCACAGCTGAGTTCTACCAAACATTCAAAGAAGATTTAATACCAATGTTACTCTTCCAAATTTAATACCAAGCTCTTCCAAAAAACTGAACAAGAAGGAACACTACTAAACTCATTCTATGAAGCCTAATACCAAGGCCAAATATAGATATTAGGAAAAAAGAAAATAACAAACCCATTTCCCTAATGAATAATGATGCAAAAATCCTCAACAAAATACTTGCTAATTAACAACACATTAAAATAATTATTCATCATGATCAAGTGGGTTTTATATCAGGAATGCAAGGGTGGTTCAACACAAAGAAATCAATTAGTGGGATACACCACATTAATAAACCAAAGAAGAAGTCACATGATCCTATCAATTGATGCAGAAAAGGGATTTGAAAATACATCATCATTTCTTGATAAAAATACTACAAAAGATAGGAATTGAGGGAAATTTTCTCAACATGATAAGGCCATATATGAAAAACCCACAGCTAATAATATATTCAATGGTGAAAGACTTAAAGCTTTCCTGTTCAGATTGGGAACAAGACAAGGATGTCCACTTTCGCCCATATTGTTCAATATAGTTCTAGAAATAAAAGGCATCCAATTTGGAAAGGAAGAAGTAAAACTTTCACTATTCACAGATGATAGGATCCTTTACCTAGAAAGTTTTGAAATATCTACAACAAAGCTGCTAGAGCTAATAAACGATTTCACCAGAGTGGCAGGATACAACAAGAAAATGCAAAAATCAGTGGTGTTTCTATACACTAGCAATGCACAATCTGAGGAGGAAGTCAGGAAAAAAATTCCATTTACAATAGCAACTAAAAGAATCATATATTTAGGAATAAACTTAGGCAAGGATGTAAACCACTTGTATTCAGACAGCTACAATGCATTGTTAAAAGAAATTTTAAAAGACCTAAATAAATGGAAGAACATTCCCTGCTCATGGATTGGACAACTAAATGCCATTAAGATATCAATTCTACCTGAACTGATATACAGATTCAATGCTGAATCTGATAAAAATTCCACCAGCATTTTTTGAACAAATAAACAAATATCATCAAATATTCTGGAAGAGTATGGGGTCCTGAATAGCCAGAAACATCTTAAAAAGGAAAAGCGAAGTGGGAGGACTCTCAGTTCTGAACTTTAAATCATATTACACAGCTACAGTAGTAAAACAGCATGGTATTGGCATAAAGATAGAAACAGAAACGAATGGAACTGAATTGATGCTTCAGAAACAGACTTCACATCTATGGTCAAGTGACTTCTCTTTTAATGACCAAAAATCACACTTACTTAATTAAAAATAATTTAATTTCTTTAAAAAATTTTAATTGTCTTTTTTTAAAAGATACACACATCACAAAAAATGTTACATTAAAAATATAATCATCTGTGTCATGATGATGGGAATGAGTGTTGTTGGGGGGGGAGGGGGGGGTGGGGGGGTGGGGTTAAATGGGACCTCCCATATATATTTTTAATGTAATATTATTACAAAGTCAATAAAAAAATATAATCATCAATCTCTTTCATCATTGTGGCACATTCACTGCATTTGGTGAATACATTTTGGAGCACTGGTACACTGCATGGATTATAGTTTACATTGTAGTTTACATTCTCCCGCAGTCCATTTAGTGGGCTATGGCAGGATATATAATGTTCAGCATCTGCTCCTGCAATATCATTTAGGACAACACACGTCTCAGCAGGATCCCAGAGACAGCCAAAGGAGATATAACCCCAGATACTGGTGCTCCTGAGGGCTATGGAGACACACAGGTTCTACGGTCATGGCAGATGACTCTGGATTTCAGTGCATTGTCAGTGGGTCCTACTCTGGAATTTGTGCTCCTGAGTGTGATGCAGTTGGACTCAGATGTGATCTTTCTACACATGCCTCTTCTGTCACTTTTACTGAACCTGTGGTTGGCACTGGAGATGCTGTATATTCAAGAGACTTGGATCTCAGGACTGGCCATGTGCCAGCTGGGCCCTGAGCCTCAGCAGTTTTCAAGTGACTTTTGACAAGCCTGTCAAAACCACCCAGCTGGGGCAGAACAGTCTATTCAAAAAATGGTGCTGGGAGCAATGGATAACAGTAGCCAAAAGAAAGAAAGAGAACCCTATACAAAAATTCACTCAAAATGGATCAAAGACCTAAACCTAAAAGCAAGAACCATAAAGCTCCTAGAAGAAAATGTAAGAAAACATCTTCAAGACCTGGTGGTAGGAGGTGGATTCTTAAACTTTACACCAAAAGCATGAGCAACAAAAGAAAACATGGATAAATGGAACCTCCTAAAGTTAAACACTTTTGTGTTTCAAAGGACTTCAACAAGAAGGTGAAAAGGCAACCCAATCAGGGAAACGGACTTTGGCCCAGTGGTTAGGGCCCCCGTCTACCACATGGGAGGTCCACAGTTCAAGCCCCGGGCCTCCTTGACCCGTGTGGAGCTGGCCCATGCGCAGTGCTGATGCGCACAAGGAGTGCCCTGCTACACAGGGGTGTCCCCCGTGTAGGGGAGCCCCACGCGCAGGAGTGCACCCATAAGGAGAGCTGCCCAGCGCGGAGGGAGCAGCCTGCCGAAGAATAGCGCCACCCACACTTCCCGTGCTGCTGACGACAACAGAAGCGGACAGAGAAACAAGACACAGAAAACAGACAACCGGGGGAGGGGAGGGGACGGGAATTAAATAAAAAAAATAAATCTTTAAAAAAAAAAAAAGGCAGCCCAATCAATGGGAGAAATTTTTGGTAAACCACATATCCGATAAGGATTTGATTTTCATTCTTGTAGCAGTTTGATATGGTTATGTATTCCAAAAATAGATAATGGATTATTTTTGTAATCTGGTCTGTACCTGGGTATGATTAAGTTATGATTAGGGCTTTGATTGGGCCACATGATCAGGGCATTTATCTGTGATTAGACTCACAGATAAAAGGCAAGGTTTTTTTTAAGTTAGAGTTTTGAAGTTGGAGTTTGATGCTGAAGCCTTAAGCTGGAGGCCTAGGAAGTAAGCTCACAGAGGAAACAGAAGCAAGCACCAGGAAGAGAGGAACCCTGACCCCAGGAAGAAGCAAGCCCTGGGAAGATAGGAATCCTGAACCCAGAGAGAAGCAAGACCCTGGAAGAGAGGAACCCAGGAAGCCTGAACCCTCGCAGATGTTGGCAGCCATCTTGCTCCAACTCATGAAAATAGACATTGGTGAGGGAAGTAACTTATGTTTATGGCCTGGTATCTGTAAGCTCCTACTCCAAATAAATACCCTTTATAAAAACCAACCAATTTCTGGTATTTTGCATCAGCACCCCTTTGACTGACAATACAATTCTATATAAGGAGATTACACAACTCAACAATAAACTAGCAAGCAATCCAATTTAAAAATGGGCAAAAGACTTAAATAGACATAACTCCAAAGAGGAAATACAAATGGCCAAAACACACATGAAAAAAAAAATTCACTATCACTAGCTATTAAGGAAATACAAATCAAAATGACAATGAGATATCATCTCACACTGCATAGAGTGGTCATTATTTAAAAACAAAACAAAACTACAGAAAACAAGTGCTGGAGAGGATGTGGAGAAATAGGAACACTCCTTCACAGTTGGTGGAATTGTAAAATGGTCCAGCTTCTGTGAACGACAGTTTGGCGATTCCTCAGGAAGCTAAATATAGAACTGCCATATGATCCAGCTGTTCCTCTGCTAGGAATATTTCCAGAAGAACTGAAAACTGACACAAAAGACAATTGCAAACTGATGTTCATAGCGGCATTATTCACAATCGCCAAAAGATGGAAACAACCTGAGTGTCCATCAACCAATGAGTGGATAAACAAAATATGCTACATACACACAATGGAATACTCTGCTGCAGTAAGAAGAAATTAAATTGAGATACATATGATAACATGGTTAAATCCTGTAGACATTAAGCTAAGTTAAATAATTCTGACCCAAAAGGACAAATATTGCCTGGTCTCATTAATATAAACTAAATACAAAGAATAAATGCATGGAGTTAAAACCTAGAGTATAGGTTATTAGGAGATAAGAAGAGGGCTGCGAAGGAGTACTGATGCTTAATGTATATAGAAATGTTAATTAATTTGACTGTAATGTGTGAAAATGGATAGAGTTGAGGGTAACACATTACAGTGAGTAGCAGCTGGTTTATAAATGGGATTGTGGCTGAAAAGGGTAGTCTAGGGATATAAATGTCAATTGAAAGAAAGCTAGAGAATAATCTAGGGACTGAATAACACAGTAAACCTAGAGGTGGATGAGAATTGTGGTTAATAGTACAAATGCAAGAACATCCTCCTGTGAACTAGAATGGATATACATCATAATTGCAGAGAGGTGGGAGTGTTGAGAAGCATGGGAAAAATACAATTAATGCAACCTATGGACTACAGTTAACAGCAATACTGTAAAATTCTTGAATAAATGCAAAAGATGTACTGTGTTAATAATAGGGGGGTATGGAAAAGTATGCCAAATGTATGCTGTGAACCACAACTAGTGGTAACAGTCTGATGTTATTATCTTATAATCTGGAACAAATATTCCATCATGGTGTGGTGTGTTGGTGAAGGAGTATTGTATGGAAATTCTATCCATGTGCATGATTGTTTTGTAAGTGCAAAACTTCTGTAATAAAAATATTTTTAAAACTTTACAAGAAAGAAACAGATGAAATTAATAATATATTTTAATTAACCCAAAATATTATTTTAGCCTGTATTCAATATAAAACAATTAATAAGATATTTTATGTTCTTTTTTTGTACTAAGTCATTGAAATTGTCAAGCAGACTGACAAAATCAGCTGCTATAGAAACAAGACACACTCGAAGCATGAGCAGCGAATGAAAAAAATAGATAAATGGGACCTCTTCAAAATTAAAGCCTTTCGTACCTCAAAGGAGTTTATCAAGAAAGTGAAAAGACAGCCTACCCAATGGGAGAAAATATTTGGTAACCAAATATATGATAGGAGACTAATATCCAAAATATATAAAGAAATCCTATATCTTGAAAATAAAAAGACAACCCATCTTAAAAATGGGCAAGAGATCTGAACAGACGCTTCTCCAAAGAAAAAATACAAATGGCTAAAAAGCACATGAAAATATTCTCAACACCACTAGCTATTAGGGAAATGCAAATCAAAACTACAATGACATGCCACCTTACACGCATTAGAAGACTGGTGGCTATTAAAAAACCAGAGAACTACAAGTATTGGAGAGGATGTGGAAGAATGGGAACCTTCATCCACTGCTGATGGGGATGCAGAAGGATCCAGCCATTGTGGAGGACAGTTTGGCAGTTTCTCAAAAAACTAGCTATAGATTTGCCATATGACACAGCAATTCCGCTGCTGGGTATATATCCAGAAGAACTGAAAACAAGGACACGAAACTATACAGCAGACCCATGTTCGTAGTGGCATTATTCACGACTGCCAAAAGTTGGAATCAACCCAAAGGCCCATCAACAGATGAATGGATAAACAAAATGTGGTATATACATACAATGGAATACTACTCAGCTATAAGAACAAATACAGTATGAACACATGTGATAACATGGATGAATCTTGAGGAGCTTATGATGATGAAGCAAGCCAGGCATTGAAGGACAAATACTACTTTACTTCTCTGATATGAATTAAGCAAATCAAGCTGTCTCAGAGAGCTAGAGACTGGATGATAGGCTTACAGGAAATTGGGGAGAAGAGGAAGTTTGTGAGCTGACACCTATGGGCAAAATCTATGATAAAGTGGAGGTAAGTGTTTGTGCAGGGAAGGGAAAAGAAGGAGGAATAGGGATACGATTGGGTGGGGCTTTGCAGGCTTGAGGGAGGTTAGGGCTGGGAGGGTGGGTCAGATGGTCCATGGAATTGGGGGGAGGTTTTGGGGGGAGCAAGTGAACAAGGGAGATTGTCAGGTACATGGCTAAAACTATAATATTGAGAAAACTCTTCAGAAAATATAATAAGGAAGGGTTACTTTTTAAAGGTGTTTTATGGGGGGCATCTGGCACAGGGTACCCCTAGGGTAGGCTTCTAGAGAGTGTGTGAATGCTCCCCTTGTCATAGTGTGTTATATCAGTGGGTGGAGACCCATATAATGAGTGGGAAGGTGTTATACTCCCATCCTTGGGAGGCCTGATGTTCTCGAACAGAGGGAGGGGTGTCTCTCGAGAGCATTTGTGGCTCCCAATAGGGAAGGACAGTCTAGTGTGTCAAGCCCTCAGCATTGCTACAAGTATCTATGAATCTGGTCCTTCAAGCAGTGAGACTTGGTTGTGACTGTGGACCTGAAGGGGAGGGGAAGAGAGGACTAGAATAGATAGAAGAGGGGGTAACTGGGGGCAATGGAAGTGTTCCACAAGATCGTGCAATGATGAATATAGGCCACGCTAAATTTCACCAAACATTTATAAAAGTGTATAGTCTAAAATGTAAATCATACTGTAAACCATAACGTAACAAAAAATTTAGAACCATAATGTAACCAAAAATTTAGAAAATTGTACAATCTAAAGTGTAAATCATAATGTAAATCAAAATGGAATCATTGTTAGTAGCTTTGTTTCAATATCTGTACTTAAGTTGCAGCAAATGTAACATCCACATGTAAAAAGATTATTGCTGGGGAAGGGGGAAAAGGGTTGGATGTTGGGTATATGGGAGTCCTCTATATTGTATATGTGACTTTACTGTCATCTAAAACTTCTTTTAAGACAAAATTAAAGATTAAAAAAAAAGGATGTAGACACTTAGGAAGGAATTCAAGAGATTGCCTTGCCACAGTACATACAGGGCAACACCTATTATAGTGATGAAAGGCAAAAGATCAAAAACAAAATTTTATGATATTTTTCATTTTTTGATACCCCAATTTATTCTTTTAGTTTTTCTAAACTATCATGTATTCTAGTTCTAACCTTTAAACCTATCATTACTATTTCATTTTCCTACTAATTGAATTTGGCAGAATATTAGGCTTCATTTTTGAAGAAATTTTGGATCATAGAGGGGTTCAACTATGGCAGGGGTGAAGCACTGGTATGGGGTGTCATTGATGGGGGACACATGGCTGGGAGGGAGTTCTCCAGGTCATGTATATAGGGTATATAAAAATGTTCAGGTATTTGTTGGGTATTAAAATAGGAGGTGGAGTTACACATGATATTTGAGGAAGTGCTGAGTTCCTAGCCAGGGGGGCTCTGTCACATTCCCAATGGAACAGCAACAATCCCCCAAGTGCAAAGATCAGTGAAGAATGATGGTCCAATGTTGGTCCCTTGACACTGATGACTATGGTTATGAGCCTATGTGCTTGAAATTTCAACTAGGCCCAGAGCTGCAGGGTGCCTAAGTGTTACCTTTTGAGAGTCTCCACGTTGCTCAAATGTGTCTAATCTCTAAGCCAAACTCAGCATGTAAATGCATTACTTTCCTCCCAGCATGGGACATGACTCCCCAGGATGAGTCTCCCTGGTGCCAAGGGATTACTACCAATCACCAGCTGGTGATGCAACTAGTAAAAGACCTTGAATGAAAGGGGGGAATGGTAAAGACAAATGAGTTTACATGGCTATGAGACTTCAAAATGAGTCAGGAGATCATCAAAAGGGTTGCAGTTATGCATACCTCAGCAGGATCCCAGAGACAGCCAAAGTAGATACAACCCCAGGTAGTGGTGCTCCTGAGGGTTACAGAGACACACAGGTTCTACAGTCATGACAGATGGCCCTTGAGTTCAGTGCCTTGCCAGTGGGCCCTACTTTTGAATTTGCAATCATGAGTATGATGCAGTTGGACTCAGATGTGACCTTTCTACAAAAGCCTCTTCTGTCACTTTTACTGAACCCATGGTTGGCGCTGGAGTTGGTATATACTCAGGAGACTTGAATCTCTGGACTGGTCATGTGCCAACTGGGCCCTGAGCCTCAGCTGAGTTGCAACACCTACTCTCTGGTTCATTGGACTTACCCAGGTCAGCTAACAGGGAGGTGAAGATGGTCAGCCAGGGAACTGAGAGGGTCTACAACTGCAAGCAGTAGAATTGCATCCATCAGTCATGTGGGATCTAAGACCCCTTTTGATTTAGAGGTGGAGTGGACATTGCCACCCCAGGGTCCACAGGATGGAGGAATAAAATGTGGATTAGAGTGGGATTACTGGTATTCTACTATAGAACTTTTGTGATTCTTACAGTGGATGAAATTATATCATTGATGTGGAGATAGTGGCCATGGGAATTGCTGAGGGCTGTGAGAGGGAAGAAGAGGTGTGATATGGGGTCATTTTCAGGACTTGGCATTGTCCTGGATAATACTGCAGGGACAGATGCTGGATCTCATATATCTGCCATGACCCACTGAATAGACTGGGGGAGAGTGTAAACTACAATGTAAACTATAATTCCCGTGGTGTAGCGTTGCTCCAAAATGTATTCACCAGATGCAATGAATGCGCCACAATGATGAAAGAGGTTGTTGATGTGGGCAGAGTGGGGTGGGGTAGGGTGTGGGTATATAGGAACCTCTTTTATATATATATATATTTAAGATTTATTTATTTATTTATTTTTCTCCCCTTCCCCTCCCCACCCCGGTTGTCTGTTCTCTGTGTCTATTTGTTGCATCTTCTTTGTCCGCTTCTGTTGTTGTCAGCAGCATGGGAATCTGTGTTTCTTTTTTGTTTTTGTTGAGTCATCTTGTTGTGTCAGCTCTCTGTGTGGGCGGCACCATTCCTGGGCAGGCTGCACTTTTTTTCGCACTGGGCGGCTCTCCTTATGGGGGGCACTCCTTGCATATGGGGCTCCCCTACGCGGGGGATACCCCTGCATGGCACGGCACTCCTTGCACGCATCAGCACTGCACATGGGCCAGCTCCACACGGGTTAAGGAGGCCCGGGATTTGAACTGTGGACCTCCCATGTGGTAGACGGATGCCCTAACCATTGGGCCAAGTCCGCCGCCTTATATTTTTTAATGTAATTTTTTTGTGATCTATATAACTCTTTAAAAAAAAATTAAGTAAAAAATAAGAAAAAAGATAAAGTGTAAAAAATTAAAAAAACAAAGCAAGAGACCCAGATGGATTTGGGCATTTTATTACTTATATAGACAGCAAAAGCAAGATCAGCAACACTATCAGCCTCCTGCATTAGCTCATCCCACAAGACAATACTGAAACCACAAAAGGGTCCAGATGACAGGCAACATGAGTGGTGTGGTGCCTAGAGGTGCAGTCAATTCCTCGGTGCAGCTAAGCAGTTTTCTGACCTACAGCTGTATCTGACTGAGGTGGGGGAGGGGCAGACAGAAAGTGCATCACCAGAATGAGGGAGGCAGATGAGAAACTGCCTCACAGTAACCTCTCACAAGATAGAGAGGTGAATGAGAAACAGTTTTGTCACAGCTCATCACAAGACAATCTTACCAAGTTCTGAAAAGATCTCAGACCATTTTGCCAAGACCTGGGTCAGCCTAGGTTTAAGCCTTGCCTACATGGTCTATGTGGTTGCTGCAAGGTCTTTAGTGCACTGGCACAGAGCAGTGCCCCTAAAGAAATCCAGTGTGTGGAATCAGACATGGCTCAACTGATTGAATATCCGCCTACCATATGGAAGGTCCAGGGTTCAATACCCAGGGCCTCCTCACCTGTGTGGTGAGCTGGCCCATGCGCAGTGCTGCCACGTGCAAGCAGTGCCATGCTATGTAAGGGTGCCCCTGCCTTAGGGTTGTCCCACATGCAAGGAGTGTGCCCTGCAAGGAGAGCCACCCAGCGTGAAAAAGGTGTAGCCTGCCCAGGATTGGTGCCACACACACAGAGAGGTGATGCAGCAAGATGATGCAGCAAAAAAGAGATACAGTTTCCCGGTGCTGCCTGACAATGCAAGTGGACACAGAAAACACACAGCAAATGGACACACAATGGTGGGGAAGGGGAGAGAAATTAATAAAATAAATCTTTAAAGAAATCCAGAGTGTATTTTATGTTTGTGACACATCTCAGTTTGGGCTAGTCATAGGTCAAATGCTCAATAGCCACATGTGGCTTGTGGATACCATATTGAACAGTACACAGGTCTATAACACGTGAAAATCTGAGAACCACTGAGCTCTAGCAAAGAAAAACTTCATGAGGTATCAGTGCATGTGTGCTTAGACTAGAGTGCATATGTGTTTAGACTAGAGTGGGCAGACACAGCAGCAATCAGTCTTAGGTGACTAGAAAGCAGCAATGAAGCAATTACCTGGGTTACAATGAGAAGAGGTAGTAGAGGTAATGAAAGGGCATTGCAGACAAGATAGTTTTCCCTTGCCCTATTCTGTTGACTTCCTTGCTGTTGGGCTGCAGTATCAGAAAGGAATTGGACCAAGGATCTTACACCTCTCACAGTCCTATATGACACTTGAGGCATATGTGCCATCCTTACTGGCCTCAGCCTCTCCATCCATGTTCCCAGGTGTTATGGGTTGAATTCGAACCCTCCCCCCAAAAAACAAAAGTTTCATTTAAGTCCTAACACCAGTGAATGTGACCTTATTCAAAAATAGGGTCTTTACAGATGTAATCAAGTTAAGATGAGGCCCTAATCCAATATGACTGGTGTCCTTATGAATAAAAGAGACATAGACACACACAGAGAAAGGAGGACACTACATGAAAACAGAGACACTCTGGAGGAAGATGGCCACATGAAGTCAGAGGCAGAGATTGGAGTTATGCCACCACAAGCCAAGCAATGCCTGGGAGCACCAGAAACTAGAAAGAGACAAGGAAGTATTCTTCCCTAGAACCTTCAGAGGGAGTGTGGCCTTTTCAACACTTTAACTTTGGACTTCTAGACTCCAGAACTGTGGGAGAACAAATTTATGATGTTTTACGCCACCCAGTTTGTGGTATTTTGTTAGGGCAGCCCTAGGAAACTAACACACTAGGGCACTTTTTAAAAAAATCTGTTTCTTCTCCACTCCTCTGCTTTCCTTCATCTGGAAAGGCCTGTCTTCTCAAATTCTGCCTCTTCCCCCACCCTTCTGCCTCTGACATTCTGTGGGCAAGCCGCCGACGCCTTGTTAGATGTAGGAAAACCTCTCTAACTATAAGGCCTTTGAGGTTCCACCAAAAAGATTGCGCCGAGGGTGCGGCAGACATGCCCGGACATGTCCCTCGGAAATCTGCCCTCTCACCAGCAACTAGAGCGCATGAACCAATCAGCCTCGCTAAATTAGCATAACCAATAAGCTGCTTGCACGTTGCCTCACGGTTTATAAAAGCTACTACACTTCCTCAATAAATCAGACCTGCGCCACCAGCCTGCATCTCCAGAGCAGTTACTGTGTGTTGTCTTGCTCTGTTCATCCTTACCTCTTTGGGAGCGGAGCCGCTAGACTGCACCACAACAACACTCAATTCCTTTTTTCCATCCTTATTCTCATCTTTTCAATTACGGGTTTCTGAAAAAAATCTTTTCTAAATTTACCTTAGTGTTCAAGCTGTCATCTGACTTCTCTACTCATCTTAGCTTCATTTTGTTTGCCCTTAACATACCAATTTCCCTTAGTCCTACTTCTGTCTCTGCATTTCCCCCAGCATTTCCTCTGTCTTCATATACCTCTGTAGGCCTTGCCCATACATATTTTTTTTTGAGGGGGGATCTTTTTACTTTTTTTTTCATTTTTTATTTTCTTTTTTTTAATAGATACATAGATGATATAAAATGTTATGTCAAAACATATAAGGGAAACAGGATGTGGCTCAACCAATTAGGGTCCTGTCTACCATATAGGTGGACCAGGGTTTGATGCCCAAGACATCCTGATGAGGGCAAGCTGGCCCACACAGCAAGCTGGCCCATGTGGAGTGCTGACCTCTGTGGGAATGCTGCCCCGCACAGGAGTGCAGCCCTGTGTGGGAATGCCACCCAGTGCTGAAAAGCCACCCTGCGCAGGAGTGCTGGCTGTGGTGGAGAGATGGTGCAGCAAGATGAGATACAGAGGAGAGAAAATAAGAAAACGTAGTAGAACAGGAAGTTGAGGTGGCACAAGAGAGTAATCACCTCTTTCTCATTCAGAAAGGTCCCAGGATCAGTTCCCGGAGTCTCCTAATGAGAATACAAGCAGACACAGAAGAACACACAGTGAATGGACATGAAGAGCAGACAACAGTGGAGGGGAAGAAATAAATAAAATAAATATTTTATATATAAGAGGTTCCCATATACCACACTCCCCACTCCTCACTCCTCCCACATCAACAACCTCTTTCATCAGTGTGGCACATTCACTGCATTTGGTGAATACATTTTGGAGCACTGATACACCACAGGGATTATAGTTTACATTGTAGTTTACATTGTCACCCAGTCCATTCAGTGGGTCACGGCAGGATACATAACGTCCTGCATCTGTCCCTGCAGTATCATTCAGGACAATGCCAAGTCCCAAAAATGCCACCATATCACACCTCGTCTTCCCTCTTACCGCCCTCAGCAGCTCCCGTGGCCACTGTCTCCACATCAGTGATACAATTTCATCCATTGCAAGAGTCACAAAAGTTCTATAGTAGAATACAAGTAAGTTCACTCTCATTCATATTTTATTCCTCCATCCTGAGGACCCTGGGATGGTGATATCCACTCCACCTCTAAATTGAGAGAGGGCTTAGTTCTGACAGGGCTGATGGATGGAATTCTACTGCTTGCAGCTGTAGACTCTCTCAGTTCCCTGGTGTGGTGTTGACCATCCTCACCTCCCTGTTAGCTGACCTAGGTAAGTTCAACGCTTGCCCATACATATTGACCTCCTCTTCTCTACCCTTGGATTACTAAATTTGACTTGGAATAAGAGCATTAAAAGTGACATAGCTTGCTGGAGGTGCAGTTAATGTTGGGGTTTAAGATATATTTAGGGGATTTGAATCTCTGGACTGACAATGTGATAGCCAGATCCTGAGCCTCAACAGACTCCAGCACCTACAATCTGATTTATTGGACTTACCACACTCAGCTAAGATGGAGTTGAAGAAGGCCAACCACCACACCATGGAGCCTAGAGTGATTACAACTGAAAATGGGAGGATTGCATCTAGCATCCAGGTGGAATCTGACCCTCCTCTTGACATAGAGGTGCAATGGACACAACCAATCCAATGTCCACATAGAAGAGGTGGCATTGGAATGGGAAAAGTGGACATAGTGGACGAAGGGTATGGGGAAAGGCAGGAAGAGATGAGAGGTGGAGGCGTCTTTGGGACATGGAGCTGCCCTGGATGGTACTTCAGAGGCAATCACCGGACATTGTAAATCCTCACAGGGCCCACTGGATGGAATGGAGGAGAGTATGGGCTATGATGTGAACCAATGTATATGAGGTGCAGAGGTGCCCAAAGATGTACTTACCAAATCCAATGGATGTGTCATGATGATGGGAACGAGTGTTGTTGGGGGGGGAGAGGGGGGGTGGGGGGATGGGGTTGAATGGGACCTCACATATATATTTTTAATGTAATATTATTACAAAGTCAATAAAAAATAAAAAAAATTAAAAAAAAATAAATAAATATACTTTTCCAAAAAATTAAAAAAAAAAAAAAAGTGACATAGCTTGGGGTCACACTCCCTAGAGCAGCATTTCATCAACTGAGATCAGACCTGGGTCTAGCTGGGCTACTTTCAGAAAATGCTCAGATGCCTCTTAGTGGTATACAGTATCATCCTTGATTTACAGATGATGAAACAGAGACTCTTAAATGTATAGGAACTTGCCCAAGGTGATTGACAGAGCCAAAATTCCAACCTTGTGTTCATTCCACTACAACATGATACTTCAATCCAAATGTTGGAGCTGCCATTTTTATCACTTCTATATACCCTCTCTTTCCAAATACCAATACTATGTGCTTAATATGAGATTATTTGCTTAGTTCATTAGGAGTTATCATAAAAACTTTTTAGAAGGATGTCCCAGTACTGAAAGCATCGTATGGTCGTTTTCTAATTGTATCGTTTATTGCTTGTCTCACAAATAGCCAGGGGATCTGAATCTCTGGACTAACCATATGATAGCCAGGCCCTGAGCCTCAACAGACTTCAGCTCCTACACTCTGGTTTATTGGACTTACCCCACTCAGCTAACATGGAGTTGAAGAAGGTCAACCACCACACCATGGAGCCAAGAGTGCCTACAACTGAAAGCAGGAGGATTGCATCCAGCATCCATGTGGAATCTAAGCTCCCTTTTGACATAGATGTGGAATGGACACAACCAATCCAAGGTCCACAGGATGGAGGAATAGAATATGGATTAGAGTGGGCTTACTGATATTCTATTCATGAACTATTGTGATTAGTAATAGAAGAAAATGTGGCATTGGTGTGGAGAAAGTGGCCATGGTGGCTGCTGGGTGTGGGGAATGGGAGGAAGAGATGAGATGTGGAGGCATTTTTGGGACTTGGAGTTGTCCCAGGTGGTGCTGCAGGGACAATTACCAGACATTGTAGGTCCTCCCATGGCCCACTGGATGGAACGTGGGATAGTGTGGGCTATGATGTGGACCATTAACCATGAGGTGCAGCGATGCTCAGAGATGTATTCACCAAATGCAATGAATGTCTCATGATGAAGGAGGAGAATGTTGCTATGGGGGGAGTAGTGGGGTGAGGGGGGTGGGGGGTATATGGGGACCTCATATTTTTTGAATGTAATATTAAAAAAATGAATAAAGACAAAAAAATGTCCTTTTGGAAATGAATGCTCTCTTCATGAGGGCAGTTTATTAAAGTAACAGCAATCCACTTAATATAAAGAATTTATTGATTAAAGAATACAGACCAGAAATTTTAATAATACTGCTTACAAAAACAACCCAGAGTTGTTAAGGAAGTCTTCACAGGCATTACAGGCATCTGGTTTTCCCTTACCTTTTCTGATTAAGGTTAGGACATAGAGGCTCAGAATAAGGATAACAGCTCAGAATTTCATCATCTCTCCTCTACCTAAATACTTTCTTAGCTGGCTATTAACAACCAACCAGGGTCATAAAAACGAAACAGAACAAAGATAGCAGCAGCAGCAAGAAATCATCCCTGAGCAGGAAAAGAGCCCTATTACACCTGAACAGGCATAGGACACAACCTAACATAAACTGCTGTGAGGTAGGCACTTAAATTCATTCTGGCAGGTCCTAATCCTTGGTAGAAATGACTTGTATTCTATGTTGGAGAAAATACTTAATAGACAAAAGAGACAAAAGCTAAAGCATAGGCAAACCAGCTGCATGGACTGTAGCTAGACTGCCTGCTTTTGGTAAGCATGGCTGCATCCTTTGATGGTACCACAGAACAGAAGCAATTTAAGTAATTCTCAAATTGATAAAGAGAAGCTAAGTCCCATGGTTAGTTGGGACTTTATGTTCACTACTTTTTATACCCTGCCTCTTTCTTTTTGACAATTTGAATATATTATAACTAAAAAACAAGTTTAGAGAAACATACAATTGATTCAGCATAAGGCAACTAAAGGGATAGAAACATGCATGATTTCTTACAGTCTTCAGTCTATAAGGTGAATCCAAGGTCTATGTACCAGGCTGAAGGCTTTCTTACTTCTCCAGAAAATATTTCAATTGCTCCCGTAAGGAAATGAGCTGTAGGGTGAGGGAGAAAAACGTGAAAAATTCACCTGAAATCCTAAATTCCACTAATTGATCTAGAATTTACTTATATGAAACAAAAAGAATTGCTGTCATTTGGCATTTATAAGCTTTGTTGCAAAGAACAGTGCCACAGTCAAGAATGCACACACAATGCTGCAATAGTGTGCTTTATTATGCCAAACTTATAAAAGGACACTTGAAAATGGGATATGCTTGCTATTAGGAATGTGTGCTTCAGGGAAGGGCTATAAAGGTCACAACTTACTGTAGGGGCAAAGAAGATGGGATCACTGTAGCCATGTTCTCAGAGTCAGGAGATAAGGCAGTTGGGATAGCCTCTTGTCCCATTCTTCCTAACCTTCCTAACCTCCTCATTCTTCTTGCCACATGCAAAGTACTCGAAAATAGGGTCAGAGTCCTGACCAATCAGGAACCTAGTGATATTCTATTTATCCTTATGCTCTGTAAGTCAGAAATCTTAAATCTTTTATGATGAAGGATTTAATTTTTTTCACTTGAAATGGTAAGGTGACAATAGCATTGAGAGGTATACTGCCTATTAACTGTTTTGTACTATTCCACAGTATAGGTCACTCCATGCCAGAATGGATTTTCATTCTGTGAAATGAAAGGTCGGGAGCATTACCAAAACAATCCTACACTGCACATTACCTACTAGACTGCTATAATTGCTACCTGCAGTAATTTAGAGGCCCTACTTACAGTGATCCCTCAAAGTGAACCATTGACTGCTCCAGTTCTTTCTTTTTTTGTGGGTTTTTCCTTCTTCCACAATACCTAAAGGCAAGTTTTCCACTGCATTCAGTCTTCTTCCTGAACAGTCAACCTGGGTAACTCATCTATCCCCACAGCTTCAATGACCATTTGTCTGCACCAGATTCTCTCTGATCTCCCATTTCAAAGGCAATTCTTACTCAATACTCCTCAAACTAAATTCATCCTCTTCCTTATCACTCACCCCAATAATCCTTTTCCTGTTATCTTTATTTCAATTATTGGCACACCATTTCCCATATACCCAGGCCTTGGACTCATCTTTATTTTCCTTCTTGCCCCATAAATAATATTAATTAAGTCCTACTAATTCCTCCTATCTCTTGCACCTTCCTCTAGTCTCCCATACTCTAATCTTGCCTATACACTTCTGGGACAGTAATCTCGCGTTTCTCGCCGGGTGAAAAAGCTTCAGTGGCTCATTATGACCTACACCAAAAGTCTAATCTCTTTAGCTTTGTATTACCACCTCTTGGCCTTTGCGCATGCTGCTTTCTGTGATAGAATGCCTACTTTTCTCCATCTTCTTACTAAAACTCTGCCATCTTCTCCATGAAGCCTTCCCTAATTTACACCACAAACAAAACTCAATAGTGAGCTCTCATTCCTTTAAATCACCATCTCTCTCATTGATTTTTCCCCAACTGAAGGCAGAGATTACATCTTAAGCATTTTGTAGCTTCCTGTAGAACCCAGCTTAAAGTATGTATGCAGGAAAGCCGACTTGGCCCAATGGATAGAGTGTCCGCCTACCACATGGGAGGTCCGCGGTTCAAATCCCGGGCCTCCATGACCCATGTGGAGCTGGCCCATGTGCAGTGCTGATACGCACAAGGAGGGCTCTGCCACGCAGGGGTGTCCCCTGCATAGGGGAGTCCCACGTGCAAGGAGTGTGCCTCGTAAGGAGAGCCGCCCAGCACGAAAGAAAGTGCAGCCTGCCCAAGAATGGCACCGCACACACGCAGAGCTGACACAAGATGATGCAACAAAAAGAAACACAGATTCCTGGTGCCGCTGATAAGGATAGAAGCGGTCACAGAAGAATGCGCAGTGAATGGACACAGAGAGCAGACAACTGGGGGGGGGGAGGGGAGAGAAATAAGTTAAAAAAATAAATCTTTAGGGAAAAAAAGTATGTATGCAATAAATTTATGTTGAATAAGTGAGCTAACGCAGAATTCTGAGGAATGAATAAGTTTATAGCTACATTTCCTTGGAACTGTAAGCATTTACCCCAAATAAATCACCATTATAAAGGCCAACAGATTTCTGGTACTTTGCATCAGCAGCCTTTTTTCAAACTAAAATGGGTGGGTACTAAAGCAATTTTGGCATTAACTGTTCACATTCTTGTTTATAAGCAGGTTTGGGTGAGAGATTTGCTGAAGGGAAGGGTATCTACAGAATGTAAAAATTCCTCTGGCCTTGTAGGGATGAAGGTTGGGGAGAGTGCCCCTACCTTACAAGCTGCATAGTAAGCCCATCATCATAATACAACCTTCAGGCTCTTTAAAAATATAACCCCAAAGGTATAGGGTTAAAGTCAGCATACATTTTCTATATAGCTGTTGGACCCTCAATTATTCCGTATTACCTTCTTCTCTTTTCACTTTTAACACTCCCATGGCTTTAAAAAATACAGTTTTTCAGGTTAGAAATCAGTTACACATCCTTACACTTCCTTCTCCTTTAACACCCAAAAAGAATCCATCACAAAGTCCCATCAATTCTACCTTTAAAATACATTCTCATATATAGCAGCATTATTCATAACAGCCCAAAAGTGGAAACAACCCAAATAGTTATCAAACTATGAGTGAACAAACAAAATGTGGTATATGCATACAATGGAATATTATCATGCCATAAAGGGGGATGATGTACTGATACATGCTATAATATGGATCAACTTTGGAGACATTCTAAGTGAAAGTGGCCAATCACAAAAGACCATATATTATATGATTCAATTTATATGAAATATCCAGGATAGATAAAGTAGATTAATAGACAGCACAGTAATAGTTGCCTACAGCTGACAGGGATGGGGAGATTGAGGGCAGGGTTATAGCTAAAGTGTATGGAGTTTCTTCTGAGGGTGATGAAAATGATCTAAAATTGACTGTGGTGAAGCTTGCACAACTGTGTTAATACACTAAAAACCACTTAATTGTATACTTTAAATTGGTGAATTGTATGGTATTATATCTCAATAAAGTTATAAAAAAAATTTTATTGCTGCTAATACATATATTATCTATCTCTACTACCACCATCTTAGCCCAAGTTACCATCATCTCTTATTAGACTACCAAACAGCCTCATAACTGGTCTTCCTGCTTCTACTTCCACCCCCCTACAATCTATTGTCCAGATATTAATCAGGGTAATCTTTTTTAAAAGTTTAAATTAGATGTGACTCTCCTGCTTAAAATTCTTTAAGGGCTTCCCATCCTCCTTATTATGGCCTGAAAGAAGCCATATGATCTAATATCTACCTACTTCTCCAACCTTATCTTAAGCCATTATCTTCCTAGTTTTAAGTACTCCAGAGGTCTTTAAATGGGCAAAGTTCTCTCCCAATGTGGGACCTTACATATGCTCCACCTGAGAGGCTCTTTATCACGCTCTTTGCCTGGACTTATCCTTCGGGTCTTAGCTTCGATATCACTTCCTTGAAGAGGCCTATCATGATCCCTTCAATCTAATCCAGGACTCCCTTTATTCTAATAGTACCATTTACTTTGCTTTATTTCCTTCGCAGTACTTCTTCACAATTCGTACATTGATATTTCGAGAAAAATTTGTTTAATGTCAATCTCTCCTGATAGATCGTTTAGTTACATGAAGACAAGTCTTTTATCTGTCTTATTCAACACTGTATATACAGTGCTTTTCATTTAATAGGTACTCAATATTTGTTGAATGAGTGAATTTTCACAAAGACCTTGTTTCATCCTCCTACCCCTGTTTAGAAGACTATTACTATTGCTAATCATTTCAGTAAGTGGGACATACAGAAAATGAGATTTGGGTTGGAGTGGGAGTTCTTTGTATCAAATGTTTTCTGGTTGATTTGAAAACACACTTCTCACCTGCTCATTTTTTTCATTTTCCTGTAATTTAAGCTGCTCCAGCACAGACTGTAAGTGACTCTGGAAAACAAATGGTATAAATGATGAATGCTGAGACTCTAAGGAAAAGAGAACGAAGGGAGACAGAGTTTGGCAAATAATTTGATACGTAGGAAAAACTGTCAGTCACAACAAAAGAGCACTCCTTTTTTTTTTAAGATTTAGAGTATAAAAACTGTATCCCTAACTATAGCTCCATCCTATTTGATTTTATACACTCTACAAAGCATTTTTTTTCTTGCCCTAAAACAAAGAGTTAGAATGCCTTCATATGACCTTTTAATAGTTTAGCCCAGATCCTTTGGATGTGGTAGCCTATTAAAAGAGTTGTCTTGGACATTGGTGCTGGTCCCTCCATTTCCCCTCAGTAGGGCAGAATATTACTATTCCTAACACTGCATGCAACAACAATAATCATAATAATGCCATATATCGTATCTTTCAAAGTATATCCACAGCTATTATCACACTTGGGTTATTCTAAATGACAACACCCTATATAAGTATAGTTCTGTGTCAAGTTGCTCCTCTCTAACAAGTACATCTCTAAAGAAAATGAAATCTGGCACAGAATTCTACAGATGCTTCATAATTCCCCTCTCTATAAAAAGGGAAGCAAATATGGCCTAAACATACTAGTATTTTCCTTTAGTAGATGCTTTTAAATTATAAAAAAAATTTTTAAAAAGTTTTTTTAAGATATGTATATTACATAAATGTTATATAAAAATGTAGGGGATTCCCATATGTTCCATTCCCTATCTCTTGCACACTTTGCCACATTAACAACATCCTTCATTAGTGCAGTACATTTGTTACAATTGATAAACACATATTGGAGCACTGCCACTAAGTGTGGATTATAGTTTACATTATAGTTTAAACTCTCTCCCACACAATTTTTTAAGTTATGACAAGATATATAATGCCTGAATCTGTCATTGCAACATCATTCAGGACAATTCCAGTGCCCTGAAAATGCCCCCATATTACACTTGTTTTTCCCTCTTCTTCCCCCCTCAGCACCTCCAGAGGCCACTGCCTCCACATCAATGATAAAAGTTCTTCCATTGCTAGATGAAAAAAAAGTCTATAGTAGAATAACAGTAGGTCTATTTCAGTCCATTGTTCATTCCCCAATTTTGAAGATTCTGGGTTGATGATGCCCACTCTGCCTCTAATTGAGAGGGGGCTTAGATCCCATGGGGCAGATGAATGGGACTATCTTGCTTGCAGTTGTAGACTCTGTTCCTTGGGATGGTCACTGTCCATCATTATTTCCTTGTTAGTTGTACTGGGTGAGTGCAATGAACTGGAGAGTAGGTGTTGCAACTCTGTTGAGATTCAGGGCCTGACTGGCACATGGAAAGCCCAAAGATTTAAGTCTCTTGGACATAAACTTATCAACTCTAGTACTATGGGTTCAAATACAAGGAGCAGAAGAGTCATATGTAGGGAAACCACAACAATCCAATTCCCATCCTAGGGAGTTCTGCTACATTTTCTAATGGGACAGTAAGAATCCCAAGTATAGAGGCAGTGACTAGTGAAGGAGGGTGGACCACTGACAGGCCCTTAATATTGATGACTGTACTTACGAACCTTTACTTTTGCAACTGAAACAATCTAGTATGATGGATTGCCTAAGAGTTACCTCCTGAGAGCCTCCTTGCTGCTCAAATGTGGCCTCTCTCTAAGTCAAACTCAGCATATAAGTGCATTATCTCACCCCCGCTCCCCGGTATGGAGCCTCCCTGGCACTGAGGGATTACCATCAAGCACCAACTAGCAATGCAACTAGAAAAATACCCTGACCAAAAGGGGAGAAGAGTAAAGATAAATGAGTTTATAAGGTTAAGAGACTTCAAAATAAGTCAGGAGGTCATTCCAGAGGTTAAACTTATACATGTCTCAGCAGAATCTCATTGACTACCATAGTAAATATTGCCTCAAATATCAGGGCTCCTGAGGGCTCTGGAGACATCCAGACACTACAGGCAGGACTGACAGCTCAGGAGTTTGGTACCCTCTCAGTAGGTCCTACTTTGGAATTTATGTTCCCTAGTGTGACAGAGTTAATAGATATTTTAAATATGTATTAATAAAAAACAAAGCAAGTTATTTACTCGTTTGCACATGCATCATAAAATTAAACAAAAATGAATTTAGTTAATTCTCTTTCACTACAACGAATACATTTTTTTAGGAGGTACATTTTCCAGGACTTCATACATTAGAAGCAGGTGCTCAACCATTCAGCTACATCCACTGGTCAATGGAATTCATTTTCTTGTTTGTTTTTAGGAGGCACTGGGGACTGAACCCAGGACCTCATACATAGGAAGCAGGCACTCAACCACTTGAGCTACATCTGCTCCCCTACAATGAATACATTTTGATACAAATACTATTTCCTATGGTCCTGGGCAAGTTACTTAAACTCTTTGAGTTTCAATTCCTTATCTATGCAATCAGAGTACTGAGAGTATCTATGTTTAAAGGATATAAAGATGAAATGAGATAATACATGTAAAATATTTAGCTCTTTATGTGCCTTAATAGCATAGTAAATGCTGAACAAATATTGGATACTTACTATCTTAAGTGACCTGGTCCCTTCTCAAAAATGCAATATAAAATGATCAAAATTATTTGGGTAAAAGGAAACAGGGCTACCCCTTTATTAGGGGTTTATAAGAGGTTGTTTAAGTTCATGAATAAACTATAGTGCTGCATAGAGATGACATGAGTGGAAACGCAAAGATGGAATTTTGAATATAAGATATCAAGATTTCTTTATATGGGGATGGAGTGGATTAGGGAACGGGGAATTAGGGCTTAAAATGTACAGGTTCCTATTTGGAATGATGGAAATGTTTTGGTCATTAGTGATGGTAGTACAACATTGTGAAGATAATTAACAGCACTGAAATATGTATTTATCTGAATGTGGTTAAAAGGGGGAATGTTAAGTGGTATATATGGTAACAGAAAAAACAATCCATGGAACTGCACCACACAGTAAACTCTAAATTAAATTACGGATTATAGTTAATAATACAATTATAAAAATGTGCTTTCATCAATTGTAACAAATTGCAACAATGATGCAAGTGTTAATAGTAGGATGGTATATGGGAATCCCATATTTTCTGCATGATTGTTCTGTACACTCACAACTTTTCTAATAAAAAAAAAAAGATGTGTTTATATCAACCAAGAACACACCTTGAGCGTCAGGTTTTCCACTTTCACGATGAGATCCTCCTGTCTTTGTGCTTTGCCCTGAATCTCTTGGAGCTGCATCTCCATGTAATGAATCTGCTTCTGAATTTCCAGAACTAACAGAGATAGTAAAAAATTTATATATCTAAATATATAACTTTATATAGCCTAAACTAGTGACAGAGGCCCAAATCAACTAAAGCTCCATTACACATCTGAGCAATAACACCTCAAACTTAGTCTTGCATCTAATGAGTGTTTAGAGTTAACCTTTAGCACTGCCACCCATCCTATCCCACCCCTTTGTGTTTTCCTCTGACTTACCTGTTGAACTGGTTTCTTCATTTGCCTTGAATTGGCCAGATTCAATAAACTTGGCCTGTAGCTCCCTTTCCAGATCCTCCTCAGAATCCTCTTCCTCCTCATTCTCCAAATCATTCTCCTCTTCTTCCTCTTCCTCATTCTCTTCCTCTTCCTCTTCTTCATCGTCCTCATCCTCTTCTTCCTCCTCCTCTTTATCATCATCCTCATCATCCTCATCACTGTTACTGCTAGAATCCCTGAACATCTCCCGAAGCATATCACATTCTACTGATTTTAAACAAGAAGAAGGTGGAAGTATCCAAAGATTTTCAAATGCTTCCCACTCCAGCTACAATTATACTCCTTGCCCTTAAATTCACTGGGCAGCCAGTGAATTTTATAAATCATTTTTCTCACAGAAATATTATTCCCTTCACAAAACAAGGACAGGAAATGCAAAACACTCTAACAGTCTTTCCATGTATTCAATGATTAAGACATTTATAGAATCCAAAGGCCCATAGGAGGTTAGAATACCAGGGAGGGAAGAGAGATTAGAACACCAATCAAACCCCTAAAAACCTAAGGCACCAATGAGAAGAAGGACAAAGGCATCCTTTTTCTGTGATTGAACTGTGAGCCCCTAAAGAAAGATTTTACACAGTCAGTATCTGCCATCTCTGAAGTTCCTACTTTGCCTTTACTAATGTACCTGATGAGACATGACCCTGCTCATGGCCAATCATCCCTGGGGAGATATCAAAGACTGGAATGGTGCCTTGACTTTCTATTTCCTTGGTTTCATCTTCAGCAATGACTTCCCATCCTGAAAGGAGAGACAGTCAAGGAAAAGGCAGAAGGATAGGAGAAAGCACAGGTGAAAGGGAAGAGGCTCTTTGGCTGGAAGTACTATTCATCCCATTTGTATCTGAATTTCTATTTTGGATAAGTGCCTTATATCAAATTACACAACTAAACGAATTTCCATTACATGAATTTACTACTTCTAGCTAAAAAGGAACATTTCCAAAAATCTTAAGTTCTACACATCAAAACAGCACACAAACACCAGAAGTGAGGGATTGTTGGCAGGTTTATATGGGATGTAAAAAAAGTATACACAAAAGGTTTGGTGTAAAAGGATACGGGCACTGACAGCTTCAGCATCTGAACACAGCAGTCTCTTCACTTCCTTTTCCACATCTGGAGATTCAATGTACTTTACCAAAGTGGGGGGAAAATACCAGTGATATAATTTAACACCCTGTGCTCTAAAGGAGTGCTACCTTTCTTATGTACAAATGAAATAAAATGATTAGGTTCTTTTAGATGCCCATCCAATCAAATTCCTACTTTTAAGTAAAACTCTTAAGGAAGGAATCTTTGACTTGAGTCTGAATTTTTCTCTGGTAAGCATATTTTGTTCCAAGCAAACAAGTTACCTGAGACATTTAATCTTTTCAGTTTATAGCCTGATAGCAAAGACCTCTATCAGAGGTGTAACCCTTAAGCCTCAGTTATGAATTATTTGCTCTGACTCATACTGGCAAAGAACTATAATTCTTTATTAGTTGTTTAGAAGTGATTTCACTTCCTTACGCTTTTATTATTAGAGATGTTTCTTTAAAAAAAACTGGATCTTAGCTACATGTTCTCCCTTGAATTCAGTTTTAGATAATTATCTCCACAGCAACCAATTTGTCATGTCATGAATAGAAATTAGAACTTTGAGAGGGGATACAAAATAGCAAACAACTACTGGTAAAAAGTGAACCTCAACTTCCAACAAATGGCTTTTAAAAATAAATCTCAAAGAAAAGAGTTTAAAATACACAGGGTCAAATTGTATCTTTTTCCCCTAGGAGTTATCAGACATTAAACAATGAAGTCATTTTTCAGTGAACCAAATTCAGTGTATGTGTGTATGGGAATGGGGGCAAGAGGTGAGAAGGAAGGCTTGAAAGTAATCTTTATGATTTCTTTGAAACTAATGAGCTATGAAATAAGGATAAACACTAAAGATAAACAATGAACTTATATTATGATTGCTCTACCTCAGTAAAGCTGATTTCTTCGATTTGTTTGAAATCAATGAGCTATGAAATAAAACACAATAAAACAATGAAGTTATATTACTATTGCTCTCCCTCAGTAAAACTTAAATAGCTCTACAACTATTTTTAACTTAGTTTTACATTTAGTAGGCACTCAATAAAAGCTACCGACTGACAGTATAAAAGCCAAGGCAACTGTATTAATGAATTGGAAGACTCAATATGGTAAAGATGTCAATTCTCCCCAAACTGATCTATAGGTAAGATGTAATTCCTATCACAATTCCGGCAAGGATTTTTGTAAACATAGACAAACTTATCCTAAAATACATATGGGGTGAGGGGGGTGGGGGCTATATGAGGACCTCATATTTTTTGAATGTAACATTAAAAGAAATAAAGACAAAAAATGTTTTTAAAAAATACACATGTAAAGGCACAGGCCCTAGAATAGCTGAAACAATCTTAACAAAGAAAAATAAAGTGGGAGGAATCAGTCTACCCAATTTCAAGCCTTATTATATAGCTACAGTGTGATATATTGGTGGAGAGATCAATACAAAGATCAATGGGACATAATAGAAGAACCCAGAAGTAGACCAACATTAATATGCCCAACAGATTTTTTTACAAAGTCATAAAAGCTATACAATGGAGGAAGGATAGCCTTTTTAACAAATGGTGCTGTAACAACTGGACATTCATAGGTAAAACAATGAATCTTGAACTAAACATCTTACACAAAAATGGATCACAGACTTAAATGTAAAACATAAAACTACAACACTTTTAGAAATAACGTAGGTGACTATCTTTGGGATCTAGGCTGGGCAAAGAGTTCATACCAAAAGTATGATCCATAAAAGGAAAAATTGATAAATTAGACCTCATCAAAATGAAAAACACTGCTGTTTACTATTTAAAATGGTGTAGCCACTTTGGAAAAGAGGTTGGCAGTTTCTAATAAAACTAAACATGCATTCCACCTCCATCCATAGGATGGAGGAATAAAATATGGATTGGAGTGGACTTACTGGTATTCTCCTATAGAATTATTGTGACTCTAGGAATGGAAGAAACTGTAGTATCGATGTGGAGAAAGTGGCCATGGTAGTTGCTGAGGGCAGGGAGAGGGAAGAAGAGATGAAATGTGGGGGCATTTTGGGGACTTAGAGTTGTTGTAAATGATATTGCAGGGACAGATGCTGGACATTATATATTCTGTCATAACCCACTGAATGGACTGGGGGAAAGAGTAAACTACATTGTGAACTAAAATCCATGTGGTGCAACAGTGCTCCAAGATGTATTCACCAAATGTAATGGATGTGCTGCAAGGATGGAGGTTGTTGATGTGGGAGGAGTGGGGTGGGGTGGGGTGTGGGAACCTCTTACATTTTTTAATGTAACATTTTTTGTGATCTATGTATCTTTAAAAATACAATAAAAAATAAATGCTAAAAACAAACCTAAACTAAACATGCAACTACCATATGACCCAGCAATTGGACTTCTGGGCATTTATCACAAAGAAATGAAGATTTAAGTTTATACACACAAAAATTGTTAAAAGCAGCTTTATTTGTGATAGTCAAAGGCCAGAAAAAACTCAGATAATGTCTGTCAATAGGTGAACAGTCGAGCAAACTGTGGTTTGCAGTAAAAAGAATGAACTATTGATACATACAACAACTTCCATAGATCATAAGGGAATTGCACTGAGTGAAAAAAGCCAATACCAAAAAGTTGCAACGTATGATTCTATTAATAAAATATTTCTTAAATTACAAAATTAGACAGATGGATAACAGATTAGTGATTGCCAGGGATTAGGAACTGGGGATCAAAAATGGAAGGGAGGTGAATGTGGGTATAAAAAGCAACATGAGGGGGCAGCAGACATGGCTCAGCTGATAGAGCATCCGACTACCATATGGGGGGGGTCCAGGGCTTAATCTCCAGGCCCTCCTGGGCCGTGTGGTGAGCTGGCCCACGCACAGAGCTGCCGTGTGCAAGGAGTGTAGTGCCATGCAGGGGCGCTCCCGCGTAGAGGTGCCCCATGTACAAGGAGTATGCCCTGCAAGGAGAGTGGCCCTGCGGGAAAAAAAAGCACAGCCCGCCCAGGAGTGGTGCCATACACATGAGAGCTAATGCAGCAGGATGACCTAACAAAAAAGAGACGCAGTTTCCCGGTGCCACCGAGGGTGCAAGCGGGCACAGAAGAACACACAGCGAGTTGACACAGAGAGCAGACAAGGAGTGTGGGGGGGGGGCGGGGGGGAAGGGAGAGAAATAAAGAAATCTTAAAAAAAAAAAGCAACATGAGGGATCCTTGTGATGACTGAACTGTTTATTATCTTGACTGGTGGTAGATACATGAACCTACACATATGATAAACTGTATAGAACTAAAGTTTTTTAGTACAAATTAACTGAGTAAGATTGGTGAATTGTATCAATGTCAATTTCCTTGTTCTGATATTATAGTTTTATAAAATGTTACCATGGGGAAAACAGATAAAGCATACCAAGGAATTCTTTTATTTCTTACAACTACATGTGAATCTACAATTATCTAAAAAAAAAGTTTTAAAAAAAGTGAAAGCCAAGCCACAGTATCCCCCTGTGGTTTGCCCAAGGTCCTACAAGTCTGAGGTAAGGAATATAACCACAATTCCCATTTCTCAGGTTCTGGATTGGCTCAATCTAGAAATTAGATCCTGCAATTGTAAACTAAAACCATTAGCAGAAGTTTCAAATTAATGACACTTCCAGATTTCTAAGCAACTAGCCTATAACCTCAGGTATAAGGTTGGCTTTTGTTCACTACTATATTACCAACCACTAGCACACAGTGCCTGGCATTTAGCTCGCACTCAATAAATATTTATCGAATACATGAATGAATGAATAAATTAATTGCCAACTGACTTTCTCGCTTTCCTTCCCACACATAATCCTCTTCCAATACACCCAGCTAACACACAAATACCATGCAACTAACCTTTTTTGTTGTTTTCCGGAACCTTTTCTTTCTGACATTCTTAAGTGGTGGAGTAACTAAAATAAACACAACATGGTAAAATGTATGTATGATTTATGATAGTCACATATCTATCTGAATTTATTAAAAAGAAAGCTCATGTTCCTACAAGCCACTGGCTCAAGACATGACTCGGTCCTTTAAAAGTGTCTGGGAGCCTGTCTGAGGGCCTAAGGAATTAAACTCCTAAGTGAAGTAAAAAGTTCCTGATTCACAAATAATTAGGAGTCAGCAGATACATGCAGTCAGCCAGAATGAGCAAAAGACTGGTGACTCACTGCCATGCTTCCAGACATACTTCTTCTGTCTCTCCCTTTGATTTTTCCTGATTTCTTTAAGATCAGCCGAGGTAACTGGTTCTTCCGGAGAAGAGTGGAGATCACCATCAGCGGTGCACACAAGCATCTACATTTATCAAAGACAAATAAGTTGACTATGGCTCCAAAATTTGGTTTAGTAATGAATCAGGATAATTCCTACTACCAAAATTCCTGGAGCATAGATGTAAAGAGATTAACATTTGGTATTTCCAGAAAATCAAATTAAGTATTACTTAATTTTTTCTTTCTTTCTCTCTCAGCAAGTCAGCACTGTATATGGACTTCAGAATGTTTTGTTTTTTTGTTTTTATATAGAGTGTTTACCATTGCTGAGGTAATGTCTCATATCGGAGACAGGTATATCTTAGCATTTTGACTCAGAGAGGAAATAAGAAATAGCAGAGACGATGAATAAGAACCAATTCAGACCTCCAGAATTAACAGCATACTGCTTTAGCAGAAAGTTCAGAATATTCTAGAGCTGTTCATAGTTTAAAATTAATGAAAGACGTTATAAATAATGGACAGGTACTTTAAAAGCTATTTGGAAAAAATAAAATCTTGAAAGGTTAAGGATCAAACACCAAACCAGAACATGTGTTTTATTCCTGTGTAATTCATCTAGAAATTAACAATGGCAAACAGTCATTCACCAAGTAGAAAGAAGCCCTGCAGAAAAGAGGAAAGGAGGAAAAAAGGTATTCCTTGAAGAATGTGAGAGCTAGTAGATTTAAAAAGCTAGTCAATACCTGGGAAATATCTGCTGTTTTATAAAAGTTTTTTTTATCAAGAGTTTTCAGGCTTCCAATAACGCAAGGCAAATCTACCAGCTTAGCAGTTAAAGACACATCTTCTACCTCAACAATTGCGTGACGTCCATCAGCTGAAGAGAAGTAGAGAAGATTAAAGTTGACATCTTCCCAATGAACTCTTAAGCCTAACTATGATATGTGCAATGAAGACTTGTGTGGGACAAACTAGTTCTTCAGTGAAACCTACTATTTCTCATACTACTGGAATTGTGTACCCAGTTAGGAACTTACCAGAGAAAAGAAGGCAGAGTATATGAAACGCTCTTTTCCCAGGTAACGTTGCTTCTTCAAAAGTAACTAAGTTTCTTGTTAATAGTTGTGAAAAATTTTCATCCTTAAAGGTAAATTCCATTCCTTTGAACCCATTCATTTTGACACTATTCAGCCTGTCATTGTACATGTGTGTTTTCAAAGGTTTGGGGAAAGAGTTGACCATAGAATGGTGCTAATGAGTCTCAAGTTCTAATCTCTAGTTAGCTTCAGAGATAAAAATTCTATAAATAGCTATACATTGAACTAAATTCTGCCCAGATATCTTGAACATGAATACCTTTGGACCCAAGAGGATTCAGGTGTAAACTTCTAATATTAAGTGAAAAAAAAAAAAGGTGCAGAACCATGTTTGCCATGATCCTTTTTATGTAAACTCACTTAAAATATATAGAGAGAGATTATTTAAATGCTGGTATTATGCACAAAAGTTTTGACTATAAGGAAACACAAGAAAAAAAGGTTGAAAGTAAACCAAGCTTCCATCAACAGATGACTGGATAAAGAAAATGTGATATATACATACAATGGGATATTACTCTGCTGTAAAAAGGAATGAAATAATGATATATGCAACATGGATGAACCTTGAAGACATCATGCTGAGTGAAATAACTCAAACACAAAAAGGCAAATATTGTATGCTCTCACTTATATGAAATAACTAGAATAAGCAAATCCATAGAGTCAGAAATTAGAATAAAGGTTACCAGGGGCCAGGGTGGGGGTAGGCAATGGGGAGTTAATGTTTACTTAGTACAGAATTTCTGGTTGGGGTGATAGAAAGGTTTTGATAATAGATGGTAGGGAATTACATTGTGAATGTAATTAACACCAATGAATTAGATATTTGATGGGTAGCGGATTTGGCCCAGTGGTTAGGGCGTCAGTCTACCACATGGGAGGTCCGTGGTTCAAACCCCAGGCCTCCTTCACCCGTGTGCAGCTGGCCCATGTGCAGTGCTGATGCACGTAAGGAGTGCCGTGCCACGCAGGGGTATCCCTGCATAGGGGAGTCCCACGCGCAAGGAGTGCGCCCCCTAAGGAGAGCCGCCCAACACCAAAGAAAGTGCAGCATGCCCAGGAATGGTGCTGCACACATGGAGAGCTGACAAAAGATGATGCAACAAAAAGAAACACAGATTCCCATGCTGCTGACAACAGAAGCGGACAATAAAGAACATCCAGCAAATGGACACAGAGAGCAGACAAGGGGAGGGGGGAGAAGGGGAGAGAAATAAATAAAAAATAAATCTTTAAAAAAAAAAGATATTTGAATGTGCTTAAAAGGGGACATTTTAAATTGTATATATGTTGCTGGAATAATTTTTTTTTAAACCATATGACTATATAACACAAATGGTGAATCCTAATGTAAAAAAAGAAAAAACAGTTAATATGAGTTGTCTTTGGCATTGAGTTTGGGGCACTAGGAAGAAGTACCTTTTGAACCTTTTTTGTTTTATTTGAATTTTCTAACTAGAGATTACCTGAATGGTGGAATTATGGACCATTTTTTTTCTTTTCTTCTTTTTATACACTTCCGTTTTTTAAAAGAAAACTAAAATATTATTTAAAAGAAAGAAAAAATGTCATGTTTGTAAACAAAGAACAGTGCATTCATTTGTTCTTCCCTTAAACAATAAAAAATCATAAATCTGGTATCTAGTAGGAAATAATCGCAGTATGAAAATCCCACAGTTGACCCCCAAATTCTTCCCTATATACTTCTTTATACTCCCTTGAGTGACTGAAGCCTTTCTAAACTGTGAGACCATCAAGGCAGAGACCACATTCTATTCTTTTTCACATCCTTAGTATATGTATAATGCCTGGCACACAACAGTCCCTTAAGTTATTGTTCAATATATGGTGAATGGATATTAACTACTTACGATATAAGTCAATTTTCAGTTCATCCTTACTGGTGACACGTCCAGAATGTACTACCTTCCTTACAGTAGAAGCATATTCCTAAAAAGGCAGTAAATTGAAAAATCAGAAGGATGTATTTTCTACTTGACAGCTAATAGAACAGATATATCAAAAGAAGACCTCTCTTAAATTAAAAACTTTAAAATTCTCAAACCTTTATAACAATGTCCTTTACCATGCACATTGTATATATCAAGTTAGGATGAGATATACTCTAATCTCATTGTTTTCTACAGTTATTGGCTTTTCCAAGCTTTACATTCCTGTTTCTTACTGCTGTCCTTCAATTGAAATTGCAAGGAAAGTGGCAATACTCTTTCATAATTTGTTACAAATGTTTCACAACAATGCAAGGTATTTGTGGTGCGATGATGTATGGGAGCCCTGTATGATGTTATGCTTGTAAATTTTGTAATGTCAGAACTTTTACTATATACTTACGTTTATGTATGTTCATGTATGAATGACATACTTCAATAAATTGTTTTTAAAATTAAAAAAAAAGGAAATTGCAAGGAAAGACTAAGCTGAAGAGTACTGGGTATAGTAATTAGCCCTAATTGGGGAAATACTTTTTTGAACCACATTCCTATTAGAGTTTTTATTTATTTATTCATTTTGAGGTACCAGGGCCAGGGATTCAACCTGAGACCTTGTATGTGGGAAGCCGGTGCTCAATCACTAAGCCATATTGGCTCCCCTGAGTTGGTTTATTCATTTGTTTGCTTGCTGTTTGTTGTTGTTAAGGCCCCAGGAATCAAACCCAGCACCTCCCATGTGGGAAGCCAGCACTCAATCGCTTCAGCCTTATATGTTCAACTACAGTTTTTCTTGTTTTTGTTTTTTTAGATTACAAAATGCTTGAATACAGGTATCAAAGGGAGAAGAAATCCTAACAGAATGTTGAGATGAGCTTCAATTGTCTTGCATGGTGATGAATATGTAGGCGATTCTGATGGTCCCTCACATTGCCCCTTTTGGATAAAGAAAGGATTTCAGAAGAGTCTTAGCTCTTAGTGTCTGTGCTAAGTAACTGAATCTGTCATTGTCTCAGCTATTTGTCAGGAAATCAACCCACATAATAGGTGGTATGAATAGAAGGAAAGAAGTGCTGCCCAAGAAGTACATATTAGGTAGTAGGATAGGATAGCTTGATAGAACATGATCCCTGGGAAACCAATGTTCTGAATTATTATACAGCCTACCTTAAATAGAAATGTTACAAAATCTAAGCAGAACTAATAGTTATTAGTTATGCACTGAAAACATTTGGTATGAGATGCAAGAAAGGGTTTCTTACCGGAGGCAGACGCAATATAAATTGGTTCTCAAGTTCATGAGGAGGTTCATTCTGGCTTTTACTCATCTCTTGTTATTGAGTTCATGAAAACAAAACAAAAACAAAACCATCAGAAAGTTACTAAAATTTTCTCTTGCTTCATCTGTTGACCACTGCTGATAGTACTGGTTAAAATATACAGGACCTTGTTCATTATCCTCACTGGAATGATGGTGTGTACAGCTCTGGAATACTTTGACATAACTTCTTTCTTTCTTTTTTTTTTTTTATTTCTCTCCCCTTCCTCCCCCCCGACCCCAGCTGTCTGCTCTCTGTCTCCATTTGCTGTGTGTTCTTCTGTGACCGCTTCTATCCTTATCAGCGGCACCAGGAATCTGTGTTTTTTTTGTTGCGTCATCTTGTTGTGTCAGCTCTCCATGTGTACGGTGCCATTCTTGGGCAGGCTGCACTTTCTTTCGCGCTGGGCGGCTCTCCTTACGGGGCGCACTCCTTGCGCATGGGACTCCCCTACACGGGGGACACCCCTGCATGGCAGGGCACTCCTTGTGCACATCAGCACTGCACATGGGACAGCTCCACATGTGTCAAGGAGGCCTGGGGTTTGAACCATGGACCTCCCATGTGGTAGGCGGACGCCCTATCCATTGGGCCAAGTCCACTTCCCAACCTATTTCTAAAAGTATGTCCCCTCCAATATGTGCAGATTTTCCAAAGCTAACTCAAATTATATAATAACAATGCTTTTTAAATCAACCACACATAGCAAATGAAGAGCTATCATGAAACATGATTTCGTTTTCTTAATGTTACTATTAGACACCCAGATGAGAGGCCTACAATTCAACAACATAGATGGTAGCTACCTAAGGTAAACTACGTAATCTCTGCAGGGAAGAATACTAACCAAAGATGGAAATAACTCAGAAACCTCTTGCCGAAACGTTTCACACTGATTTGAAGGAAACATATGCTTCACTTTCAATATTTCATTTGCCTTAATAAATTGGTAAGAATTAAGCAGTGTGTGGAAGAGAAGGCAGTTTTTATGACTCTAAAACCAGCATCAAGAACTAAGGGAACTAAGCCAACTAAGGGAAAAATTAGGAGTCCAGTTCTTATGGCTAGATTATCTATATGAGTGCACCTAATTTCATGCAATAGATGTATTCTTGAATAGTAATAACAGCAGAACTTAAAATCTGATTTGATTTATTCAATACCAATTTTTACCACATGTATTCTATGTGTCAGCTACTACACTGAGAGCATTAGGTCTATTCTTTCATTTAATCCTCATAACCACCACTTAATTTGAAATACCCCTAAAAGCCATTTAAAGGGACCCCTTATGGATCCCTTTATAAAACAGTCTTGTAAAGTGAATAATTTCCTTCAAACTTTCTTTTTAATCTTATCCTCCATCTATTTGAAATGTATCTGTAGTGGCCTGAATTTTTGGTATTAGGGTCCACATCTCTTCTGATAAAGATATTTTTCTTTCCACCTTTGAGAAATGACAATGTTTTCTTATGTTCTAAGGCCCCTATGTTATACATCAAGTTACAAAATCCAGTTAATGCCCAGTTCCTAATATCCTGTAAACATTAACTGGGCTCAGAGTTCTGAATTTGAATCTTATTTAAGAGCACTGAAATAAGATTCCCCCCACCTCCTTTTTTAAGCACATGCAAGTGGGTCTGGGTTCTCATTAGGGTGAAATCATTCACCAGTTATGATTTCAACCCTTGCGTGGCTTTGGAAATAATCATAAAGACATAGAAAGTACAGAAAGGTCAGAGGGTTGTAGTAGACTTTTCTTAGTGTAAAAGCAGGCACCCAAGAAGAGAGAGCTTTAGAGAGAGCAGGGTGGGGGATCACAAACACATTATTGGTGATAATCATTACTTCTCTACTTGTTTCTTACAGAAACCTGTGTAACAATTATATATAAAGACAATACGAAAAATGTAAACATAAGAAAAGCATTATTTAAATTAAATTGAGTTAAAATCTCAAGGCTGAGCATATTGCCTAATGGAAGAGTTAACAAACACTTAAGGCTGGGAGCAGAAACATATTATTTGAACAACTAGCTTCTTAGCAAGGTTTTATCAGATCAGTAGTAACTTTTAGATTTCTCAGCACAACTAAGTCTAGGGCATTCTGTTCATTGCAATTCCTTTTTAGTAACTCCTCTCTCATGAAAGAATGTAAGAACTGAAACTATTTCAAAGTAGCTGCTTGTACACTGCCCTAATGGAAAAAAAAGGGGGGGGGGGGTCTGATGGAAGAGCAGGTGGACAACTTTGTATGTAATGACTTTTATTTATTTTAATTTGCTACCTACATTTACCCAAGAATTGGTTGTACCGTATTTACTTTAAGAGAAGGCATTCACTTTTTGCCTGCAAGGGCTCTTTGACACCTAATTAAATTAAAAGGGCCGCCTTCCCTCATTCAACCGCAATTCCGTTGCCTTTAGCAGAATTATAAAAATTAGCTGGGGGGCGCCTGGCGCTATGCTCTAGGCAGCACGAGTAGCCACAAATCAAAGTTGATATTTTCTCAATTTCACAGCCACTGGCTGCAGCTTGAGGGAAATATCCACTCCATCCTTTTCCCTGGGGACACTAAACTTCCCAGGGAAGATTCCAGATCCTGGGCTTTGATCCAATTTTCCTGGAAAACCTCCCCCGGGGTCAAAGGGCCCCAGTCTTCACGCATTCCCGCCGAGGCAGGCTGGAGAAGGGAACTCCGCGCGCCTCTGCCCATCGCTGACCCGGTCTCCGGAGCCCTCTGGCCGGACCGACTCACCCGCTCCTTCGCTAACTCGCGCCGGGACCGGAAAGGGTGTGCGGACCCGGACCGCCTCTGCCCCGTGGGTTCCGGGCAGGAGCGTGCGTGGACCCCGCCGGTAGGCCGGAGAGGCCAGCGAGCGGGCCCACCGTGAGCGGACAGCGCTGGACAGGTACCATCCGCAGCGCTCGCCTGGCCCCGCCCACCCCGCCTCCGCAGACGGCCCGCCAGCCTCCAGAGGCGCATGCCGGGCGGGAAAGGGCGTGGAGCACGCAGGGACTGAGAGGAAGCAGCCCGAGACTCCACGATGCAGTACCTTTCCACCTTTCCACAGTGGCGACCTTCAAGGCTCACAGACTGTTTCCACTGCTATACAGCGGCACCTGTAGAAGAAATGGCCCATTTGTTTGCCCTTAGAATCCGTTAGGTTGGACTGATTTTTCCTTTGGAGAGGTGACTTCTCCTGGTGACAAATGCATCCCTCAAACTCATTACATATCTAGCATCCGCACCGTCAAAACGACTCTAATGTAATTGCCATACCCCTTCCGCAGCAGAGTCACTATTTTACATTATTGGAGAGGAACAAAAGTTACGCCGCTTCTCTGCCCTAGAGATGGTCGCGGTTCAGACAAACCGTTAGCAGTTGGCCTGTCCAGAATAGGATTCCCAGCTTGTTAGAAAACTTAAAGCCACTTACCTTTCCCCTCAGGCAAGTTTTCCAGAGTAGTTTTGGCAGCAGCTTGGGCACCGCAGTCGGCATCAGCTTGGGCGCCATGGTCGACAGGAATTTGGGCTCTTGGGTCTCTCGCAACTTCGGCACCAGCGTTGCAGGCAATATCGGCACCATGCTCCTCAGGTCTTTGGGCACCTTGGTAGCTTGTTACTTCTGACGTTGAAGCTGTTGGTGTTGAAATGTTTTCCGAGAGATTTGGGGGCTCTCCCTCAGGGAACTCCATGATCCACCTCGTTGGGGCGGTATAATGGCTTCCTGTTCAGTCACATGACCTGGAAAGTTCCAGAACGTTCATAAAAAATGATGTAAAAAGTACCTTAAAGACATAGAGGTAATATTACAGGCATTTCCAGGTGCCAGAGATTATAGTGGAGAGGTCTTTATTGCCTAACACTAGATATGTTTAGATAAAATGTAATTGTAAAGAATAAATATTTTTGGAAAACAAACTTTTGTAAATCAATATCTCAGTCATTCAGGATACGAGATCCAACCCCCCCCCCCCAAATAATTAAACTATATTACCAGAGCTTTAGACTTTGACAAAATCCGTTTTGGTCCCTTTTGGAGTCAGCCGACTGCTATTTATAATTATGCCATGATGTTGTAATACAAAATAGAACAATGCAATCCATACTTCATTGCCTGTAGAATATTCTTGAAAGCAGTTTATATATTTTAAAAAAAACTTTTTTATGAGAACTCAAGGGAAAGAATTTATTTTCAGTCACTGAAACGGCTGAGCAATTTGTTTTGAAGTGTATGGACAATGTGAATTCTGTAATTAACTTTCTTTCTGATGGTTGCTAGGAAGCTCAGAACCAAATCTGCAGTTCACCTCAAGGAACTGTGAATCTTACGGGGATATGTTGAACTTTAGCTTACTTGTATAATCATATTCTCTCCAACTTTTCTAATTATTTTTCTCTTGTGCGGTAACAATGAAAGCTGCTTGGAATCCTTTTTTTTTTTTTTTGAAAGAATCAGATATAAAAATCAGTAATATGAAAATAGTTCTCTGGCAGCAGACTTGGTCCAGTGTTTAGGACGTCCATCTACCACATGGGAGGTCCCTGGTTCAAACCCCAGGCCTCCTTGACCCGTGTGGAGCTGGCCTATGCGCAGCGCTGATGAGCACAAGGAATGACGTGCCATGCAGGGGTGTCCTCGCGTAGGGGAGCCCCACGCCCAAGGAGTGAGCCCCATAAGGAGAGCCGCCCAGGGCGAAAGAAAGTGCAGCCTGCCCAGGAATGGTGCCACCCACACGGAGAGCTGACACAACAAGATGACGCAACAAAAAAATACACAGATTGCCTTGCCACTGACAACAACAGAAGCAGACAAAGACCCAGCAAATAGATACAGAGAACAGACAACCGGGGTGGGGGGGAGAGGGGAGAGAAATAAGTAAAATAAATAAAAAATAGTTCTCTGACAGAAGTGCCACAGGGCACTGTGAGTGGAGAGGGAGGTGGGAAGCACAGTAACTCCTTAACTTATAAATTCACTCATCCAAAAATTTTTGATTATCTAATGTGCTAGATTTGATTTGAAACATTTGTTAAATGCTTAAAATATCTTAAGTGTTTCATAGTAAGGAGACAAAAATTACCCGGAGGAAATTTACAATGTGCACAGAGATGTAAACTTTCCCTTTAATTATGACAAAGTCCAATTTCTCTCATTTTTTCTTTTGTTGCTTGTGTTTTTGGTGTCATTTCTAAGAACCCATTGTCAAGCATAAGGTCATGAATATTTACCTCTATATTTTCTCCTAAGAGTTTTATAGTTGGAGCTACTATATTTAGGTCTTTGATACATTTTGAGTTAACTTTTATATATGGGATGAGGTAGGGGTCTATCCTGAGTCTTTTGTATATGGCTATCCAGTTTCCCTAGCACCATTTGTTGAAGAGACTGTTCTTTCCCCAATGAGTGGACTTGACACTTTTGTCAAAATCACTTGGCCATAGATGTGAGGGTTTATTTCTGAATTCTCTATTTGATTCCATTACTCTATATGGTTGTGCCAATACCATGCTGTTTTGATTACTGTGCCTTTGTAGTCTCTTTTTTTTTAATTTTTAATTTTTTTGAATATACATAGATCACAGAAAATGTTACATTAAAAAATATGAGGTTCCCACATACCCCCACACACACACCCACTCCTCCCACATCAACAACCCCCTTTATCATTGTGGCACATCCATTGCATTTGGTGAATAAACTTTGGAGCACTGCTGCACCACATGGACCACAGTTCACATTGTAGTTTACACTCTCCCCCAGTCCATTCAGTGGGTTATGGCAGGATATTTAATGTCCAGCATATGTCCCTGCAACATCACCCAGGACAACTCCAAGTCCTGAAAATGACCCCACATCACATCTCTTTTTCCCTCTCCCTAACCTCAGCAACTACTGTGGCCACTTCCTTCACATCTATGCTACAGTTTCCTCCGTTACTAGTCACAATAGTTCTGTAGTAGAATACTAGTAAGTTCACTCCAATCCCTATTTTATTCCTCCATCCTGTGGACCCTGGGATGGTGATGTCCACTCCACCTCTATATCGAGATGGGGCTTAGATCCCACATGGTTGGTGGATGCGATTCTCCTACTTGGAGTTGTAGGCACTCTTGGTTCCCTGTTGTGGTGGTTGACCATCTTCACCCCCCTGTTAGCTGACCTGGGTAAGTCCAATGAACCAGGGAGTAGGAGTTACAACTCTGCTTTTAAATCAGGACATGTGAGTTCTCCAACTTCGTTCTTCTTTTACAAGATGGATTTGGCAATTTCTGGCCACTTACCATTCCATATGAATTTGATGATTGGCTTTTCCATATGAATTTGATGACTGAAGAAGTCTGATGAAATTTGTATTGGAATTACACTGAATCTGTATATCACTTTGGGTAGAATTGAAATCTTAACAATATTTAGTCTTCCAATCCATCAACACAGAAGCTTCTTTCATTTATTTAGGTTCTACTTTAATTTCTTTCAGCAATGTTTTGTTTTGTTTATTTTTAGTTTTCTACATATTAGTCCTTTACATCCTTGATAAAATTTATTCCTAGATATTTCTTTCTTTCAGTTGCTAATGTAATTCTTTATTTCTTCATTGGATTGTTCATTAATAGTGGATAGAGATACCACTTTTTTTTTTTTTTTTTGTCTTTTTTGAGGTACTGGGCCAGGAGATTGAACTCTGGACCTCATATTTGAGAAGCCAGTGCTAAACCACTGAGCCACATCAGCTCCCCTGAGTTGTTTTTTGTTTGTTTGTTTTGCTTGTCATTTTTTGTGTTTTTGTTTCTAGGAGGCACCGAGGACCAAACCTGGAACCTGTTCTCTGTGTCTTTTCACTGTGTCTTCTTCTTTGTCCCCTTCTGTTGTTGTCAGCAGCATGGGAATCTGTGTTTCCTTTTGTTGCTCATCTTTTTGTGTCAGCTCTCCGCGTGTGTGGCGCCATTCCTGGGCAGGCTGCACTTTCTTTCGCACTGGGTGGCACTCCTTGTAGTGATCACAGTCTCTGCTACTATATCTCTCCATTTCCCACCTTTGTGTTGTTTTGGTCACACATACCTCTTTATATTTTGCTTGTCCACTACAAGGAAATATGATTAGTTCTTATTCAATTGTATTCTAACTCTTACAGGAAATAAATTATAGAATTATATTCCGAGGATATGGTACAATTGGGTTTTGCATTTATCTATGTGCTTACCTTTACAGGAGATCTCCACTTATTCTTACTGCTCCAAGCCACTCTCTTCTGTCCTTTCCTTTCAGTTTAAAGATCTTCTTTCAGTATTTCTTTAGGGCAGATCTTTTGGTGAGGAACTCTTTCAGTTTCTGTTTATCCATGAATATCTTAAACTTAATTCATTTTTGAAGGACAGTTTTACCAGAAAAAGAATTTTGGGCAGTTTTTCAATACCTTAAATGTGTCATGCACTCTCTCTTGCTTCAGTGGTTTATTTTGAGAAATCAGTGCTTAGTCTTATTGAGGATCCCTTGTATATGGTGAATCACTTTTCTGTTGCTGATTTCAGAATTCCCTCTTTATCTTTGACATTTGACATTTTGATTAGTTTGGAGTAGGTCTATTAGGGTTTATCCTGTTTGGAGCATGTCAAGCTTCTTGGACATGCGTGAGTACATCTTTCACAAGAGTTAGGAAATTTTTGGACATTATTTCTTCAAATATTCTTTCCGTCCCCTTCCTTTCTCCTTGTGAGACTCCCATAATGATATGTTGGTACACTTCATGTTGTCCTGCATATCACTCAGACCCTGCATAATTTAAAAAATTCTTTTCTCTATCTTTTCTTTTGACTATGATTTCAGTTGTCCTTATTTCTGGTTTGCTGATTCTTTTCTTTGCCTATTCATATCTGCTGTTTGTTTACCTCTAATGTATTCTTTTGGAAAATTTTTGAAATGTTTTCCGTTTATTAGAGAGATTTTGGGTTTAAAGAACAATCATCCATAAAATATAGGATTCACCCCCAGTAACACGTTGCATTGGTGTGGAAGATTTGTGACAATTGATGATAGCACATTTTTATAATTGTACTATTAATTAAAATCCATGGTTTAATTTAGGGTTCACTGTGTAGTGTAGTACCAAGGATTTTTAAAATAATTTTTATTCTATTACCATATATACAATCTAAGATTTCCCCCATTTATCATAGTCAGATAGATATTTCAGTGCTGTTAATTACATTTACAGGGAAACGGACTTGGCCCAGTGGTTAGGGCGTCCGTCTACCACATGGGAGGTCTGCGGTTCAAACCCCGGGCCTCCTTGGCCCATGTGGAGCTGGCCCATGCGCAGTGCTGATGCGCGCAAGGAGTGCCGTGCCACGTAGGGGTGTCCCCCGCGTAGGGGAGCCCCACGCACAAGGAGTGTGCCAGGAAGGAGAGCCGCCCAGCGCGAAAAAAAGTGCAGCCTGCCCAGGAATGGCGCCACCCACACTTCCCGTGCCGCTGACGACAACAGAAGCGGACAAAGAAACAAGACGCAGCAAATAGACACAGAGAACAGACAACCGGGGGAGAGGGGGAATTAAATAAATAAATAAATCTTTTTTAAAAAATTACATTTACAATCTTGTCATACCATCACCAATGTCCGTTATCAAAACATTTCTGTAGTTTGAAATAGGAACCTGTATATTTTAACTTTTCATTTCCTATCCCCACCTGTCCCTTGATAACCTATATTCTAGATTCTGACTCTTTGAGTATGCTTATTCTAATTGTTTCAAATCAGTGATATCATACAATATTTGTTTAGCTTATCTAACTCAACATGTTATCTTTAAGGTTCATCCATGTTGTTGCTTGTATAAGGACTTCATTCCTTTCTTCAGCTGAATAATATTCCACTGTATGTATGTAACAAATTTTATTTATCCATTCATTGTTTGATGGATCCTTGGGTTGCTTCTACATTTTGGCTATTTTATTTTATTTTATTTTTGTCTTTATTTTTTTAATATTATATTCAAAATATATGAGGTCCCCATATATCTCCCTCCCCGCTCACCCCACTCCTCCCCCCATAGCAACAATCTCCTCCATCACCATGAGACATTCATTGCATTTGGTGAATACATCTCTGAGCACCGCTGCACATCATGGTCAATGGTCCACATCATAGCCCACACTCTCCCACATTCCACCCAGTGGGCCATGGGAGGACATACAATGTCCGGTAACTGTCCCTGCAGCATAACCCAGGACAACTCCAAGTCATTTTGGCAATTTTAAATAATACTGCTGTGAATATCGGTATGCAAATATCTGTTTGAGCTCTTGCTATCAATTCTTTTGGGTATATACCTAGCAGTGGGATTGCCTGGTCATATGGTATTTCTTTTTACTTTTTTAAATTTTTTTAAAAGTTTAATTAAATTTTAAATTATCCTTTTAAAAAGTTAATAGATCACACAAAACATTACATTAAAAATATAATAGTTTCCCATATACCCCACACATCCCCATCCAACTCTTCCCACATCAACAACCTCTTTCATCATTGTGGCACATTCATTGCATTTGGTGAATACATACTGGAGCACTGCTGCACCGCATTGATTATAGTTTACATTGTAGTTTCCACTCTCCCCCCATCCATTCAGTGGGTTATGGCAGGCTATATAATGTCCAGCATCTGTCCTTGCAACATCATTTAGGACAACTCCAAGTCCCATAAAGGCCCCCACATCACATCTTTTTCCCTCTCCCTAACCTCAGCAACTACCATGGCCACTTTCTCCACATCAATGCTACAATTTCTTCCATTACTAGTCACAATAGATCTATAGTAGAATATCATTAAGTCCACACTAATCCATATTTTATTCCTCCATCCTGTGGACCCCGAGATGGTGATGTCCACTCCAGCTCTAAATTGAGAGGGGGCTTAGATCCCACTTGGGTGATTGACACAATTAACATGCTTGCAGGTGTAGGCACTCTTGGTTCCCTGGTATGGTGGTTGACCATCTTCACCTCCCTGTTAGCTGACCCGGGTAAGCCCAACAAACCACAGAGTAGGAGTTGAAACTCTGCTGAGGCTCATGGCCCAGGTAGCACATGGACAGTCCAGAGATTCAAGTCTCCTGAGTATACGCCAACCCTAGCACCAACCACATGTTCAGTAAAAGTGACAGAAGGTGTATGTGTAGAAAGGTCGCATCTGAGTCCAACTCCATAATACTAAGGAGTACAAATTCCAAAGTAGGGCCCACTGACATGGCACTGAACTCCAGAGCCATCTGCCATGCCCACAGAACCTGTGGGTCTCTGTAGCCCTCAGGAGCACCAGTACCTGGGTTTGTATCTACTTTGGTTGTCTCTGGGGTCCTGCTAAGGCGTGTATAAGTGCGACCCCTCTGATGATCTCCCGACTCTTTTTTGAAGATTCTTAGCCATATAAACTCATTTGTCGTTTCCATTTTCCCTTTTTAGTCAAGATCAAAAAGCAGCTTTTAACACATGATCCTACATGTAGGCTGAGATATTCTGCTGGTATCAGTTGACCGTTTTATTCAAGGTCTCTTCCTAGTTGCATCACCAGTTAGTGATTGGTAGTAGTCCCTCAGCATCAAGGAGGCTAATCCCCAGGAGTCATGTCCCATCAATGACACCAAACAGCAGTGCTCCTCCCCTGGCATAGATGAACACCTCTGTAATCCAAAATTTCTTCAAAAATGAAACCTAATATATTGCCAAATTTAATTAGTAAGAATATGAAATAGTAACGATAGGTTTAAAGATTAGATAGTATACATAATAAGTTAGAAAAACTAAAATAAAGCACAAAATAAATTGGGGTTTTAAAAAATGAAAAATATTATAAAATTTTTTTTGACATTTTGCCTTTCATCACTGTAATAGGTGTTGCCCTGTATGTACAGTGCCATGGGAATCTCTTCCGTTTCTGCCTCTGTGTCTCCATCATTTTGTTTTCTTAAAAATTTATTATGTCTTCAAAAAAATTTTAGGTCACAGTAAAGTCACATGTAGAATATAGGGGACTCCCATATGCCCAACATCAAACCATTTTCCCCCATCCCCAGCAATGATCTTTTTACATGCAGATGTTACCTTTGCTACAACTGATATACAGATATTGAAACATAGCTAATTACCATGGTTCCATCATGGTTTATATTTTAGACTGTATGCTTCTATAAATTTTTGGTTACATTGTGGTTTACATTATGGCTTACATTTTAGACTATACATTTTTATAAATTTTTGGTTAAATTGAACATGGCCTGTACCCATCATTGTACAATTTTGTGGAACACTTCTATTGTCTCCCAGTTACTTCTCTTCCATCTATTCTATTCCTCTCTCCCTCCCCTTGCGGCCCACAGTGAATAACCAAGCTTCACTGCTTGAAGGACCAGATTGATAGATACTTGCAGCAATGCTGAGGGCTTGACACACTAGACTGTCCTCCCCCATTGGGAGCCACCCATGCTCTCAAGAGACACTCTCCCCTCTGTTTGAGAACATCAGGCCTCCCCAGGATGGGGGTACAACACCGTCCTGCTCATTGTATGTGTCTCTGCACATTGATATAACACACTGTGATAAGATGAGCACACACACACTCCTTAGAAGCCTACCCCAGGTGCACTCTGTGCCAGATGACCCCCGTCAATCACCTTAAAACAGTAATCCTTGCTTATTATATTTTCTAAAGAGCTTTCTCAACATTATAGGTTCAACCACATACCTGACAATCTCCTGTGTTCATCTGCCCCCCCCAACCCTCCCCCCGATTCCCTGGACCATCTACTCATCTTCCCAACCCTAGCACCCCCTCAAGCCTACAAAGCCCAACCCAATAGTATCCCTATGCCCCCGTCTTATCACTTCACTGCATAACAACTTACCTCCACATTATCATAGATTTTGCCTGTGTAGGAGTTGGTTCATAAGCTTCCTCTCCACCCTTATTTCCTGTAAACCTTATGGTACTCTTTATTTCTGTGGAGTCAGTGGTAATATCCCTTTTTCACTTCTTATTTTGTGTTTTTGCATCTTCTCTCTCTTTTTTTTCATTTTTAATCTAGCTAAAAGCTTGTCAATTTTATTGATCTTCTCAAAGAACCAGCTTTTAGTTTTGTTTATTTTTTCTAGTGCTTTCTCATTTTCTATTTCATTTAGTTCTTCTCTGATCTTTGTTATTTCTTTGATTCCTTTTCCTTTGGGGTTAGTTTGTTGTTTTATAACTAATTCCTCCAAGCATGCACTTAGGTCTTCAATTTTAGCTCTTCTTTTTTGATATATGAATTTATGGCTATGAATTTCCCTCTCAGTACAGCTTTTGCTGCATACCATAAGGTTTGATATTGTGTTGTCATTTTCATTAATTTCAAGGTAGTTACTGATTTCTTTTGAGATTTCCTCCTTGATCCACTGTCTAATAGTGTGTTGTTTAACTACCATATCTTTGTTCCTAATGTGTTTCTCTGGTCTTGCAGATTTCCAGCTTCATTCCACTGTGGCCAGAGAAATTATTTTGTATGATTTCAGTCTTTCTGAATCTATTGAGACTTCCTCTGTGGTCTAGAACGTGGTTTATCTTGGAGAATGATCCATGTGCACTTGAGAGGAATGCTATATTTGGGTAGTAGCGTTCTGTATATGTCTATTAGGTCCAGCTCCTCTAATACATTGTTCAAAGTCTTTGTTTCTTTATTGATTCTCTGTTTAGATATTCTGTCTGCTCATGATAATGGTGTATTAAGTCCCCCACTATAACTGTAGAGGCATCTAATCCTCCAATTGGTTTTTTGAGAATTTGCCTCACGTATTTTGTGGCACCCTGCTTAGCTGTATAAAGGTTTATGATTGTTCTTTCTTCTTGAAAGATTACCCCTTTTACTAAGTGTCCACTTAGTAAACACTTTTACAAAGTGTCCATCTTTGTCCCTTACAATAGTTTTGCATTTAAAGTCTATTTTGTCTGATATTAGTATAGATACTCCTGCCCTTTTTGTTTATTCATTGTTTATAAGACTGATTTCCAGGAGTTCACTTTCAACCTCCTTGAATCCTTGGGCCTAAGGCGGGTTTCATGTAGACAGTATATAGATGGGTCATAGGTCCTTATCTATTCTCCCAATCTGTGTCTCTTGACTGGTGAGTTTAATCCATTAATATTCATTGTTATTATTCTCAAGGAATTACTTACATTAGCCATATTTTCTTTGGATTGGTGTTTGTCATATTTTGTTTGATTTTCATTTTCTGTTTTTGTTTTTTTAGTTGTTCTTACACTCTCCTCCAACTCTGTCTCTCCTGCTTTTTCTTTCTTCCTGCAGAACTCCCTCAAGTATTTCTTAAAGAGCATGTTTCTTGTTGGCATACTCTCTTAGTTTCTCTTTATCTGTGAATATTTTGAACTCTCCATCATTTTTGAATGCCAACTTTCTGGATAGAGTATTCTTGGCTGGACATTTTTTTCTTTTATTACCTTGATTATGTCATACCCCTGCCTTCTTGCCTCCATTTTTTCAGGTAAGATAGCAGCACTTAATCTTATTGAGGTTCCCCTGTATGTGATGGTTTTCTTTTCCCTTGCTGCCTTCAGCATTTTCTCTTCGTCTCAAGCATTAGATAATTTGACAAGTATATTTCTTGGGACAGGCCTATTGGGATTTATACTGTTTGGGGGGGGGGTGTTACATTTCCTGGACATGTACGTTCATCTCCCTCAATAGGTTTAGGAAGTTTTCAGCCATTATTTCCTCCAACATCCCTTCTTTCCCTTTTCCTTTCTCTTCTCCTGGGATGCTTCTAATGCATTTTTTTGTGCATTTTGTGTTGTCATTCAAATCCCTAAGTCCCTGCTGTATTTTTTTCTATCTTTTTATCCATCAATTCTACTATCTATTTGATTTCAGATGTGCTGTCTTCCACATTACTAGTTCTTTCCTCTGCCTCTTCAAATCTGCTCTTAATTGCTGAGAGTGTATTTTTGATTTCTTGGATTGTGCAATTCATCACTATCATATCCGGTTATCTTTTTGTGTACATTTACAATTTCTTCAGTATGCTCTCCAAGTGTTTTCTTAATATCCTTGATATTTTCCCTCACTTCATTAAGTTGATCCAGATATTTGTTTGGGGAGCTTTGATTAGTTTCTCAATGTTCTGCTCCTCTTCCTGGTTTTTAGTTTGTTCATTGGACTGGGACGTTTTCCTGATTATTGGTATGGTTTGTAATTTGTTGTTGTTGTTTGATCATCATTTTATCTTGATGGGTTTGTTCAGTTGATTAGCTTCTCTGTCTTGTCTCAGCTTTTATTTAGTGCCAGTTTTTGTGTGTATGCTATGTGTTCCCTTTGACACTTTGTTCTTCTTATTCTATTTCCTTGTTGTTGTCTAAATTCCCTTGAAGGAAAAAGATTAGTTACAGGGGAAGCAGAAGAGGTAACAAAAGAAAAGGTATATAGCAAATGTTAGCAGAAGAACTGTGTAAGTCCTAGGTGAATGATATTAAACTCATGTAAGCAGCACAGAGTTATAGGAATAAAAAAGTGAAGTACCTACAATGAAATGGGAAACTGAATATGGAGAAGAATATAGTATTAATTAAAGGGCCAGCATGGTGAATCAAGAAGTAAAGAGAAAAGAAAGAACAATATCAGATAGAGTTAATAAAAGATTGAAAACAGAATAGAAGTGTTAGAAATAAAAAGTCAGAAAAAGTGTGGGCTAAACAAAGAGAAGTGGAATATAAGAGAAACAACAGAAGGTGGGAGATAGAAAGATGTAGGAAAGAAAAGAGATAGCTTTGGTAGCCAAAATCAGGACATACAGAAAAGAGATCGAGGAAGAGGAAACACAGCAAATAGGAAACAAGCTGGCAGCAACAAATTGGGGAAAAAATAAAACAAAGAAGAGGGGGATAAAGAAGAAGGAAGAAAACAAAAAACAAAGAAACCCACAAGCAAGGAGTCAACCAAACATTAAGAAAAACTCACCACAGAAAATAATGACTGTCAGTCTCTTTGAGAGAGAGCACCCAGACCTTGCTAGGAACCCTAAATATGCTCTTGGAAGCTTATTAAGCACTTCTGACTGTCTCCCTCCCTTAGGTGTGTTACACAGGACTAGTTAATTGCCTGATTCCACCTTCTCCCAGACCAATTTTCCTTATCCCAGGAGGTTAAGTAAATCAGGCTGCCTCAGTAGATTTGCCTTTCTCCTTTTCCTGGTTTCTACTCAAGCCAGCTGGTGTGCTCCTCAAAGCTCAAAAAAGGGGGTCCAGACAATTGATCCCATACATGTGAGACCCCTCTTCACCTTTCACCAGAACCCTCCCAGTCTCAGAGATTGTCTCCTCCAGCTGTGTGATTGGCAAGGTTAGGAAGAATGCCATGGCTTGCTGACCTGAGGGATGGCCTTAGCCATCCCACAGCTCCAGCCTCAAGCACCAAAAATTCAGTTTTAACTTGAGCAATCACTCATTTTGTCACACTCTCTCCAGATTGATGTCCTGAAGCCTCCTGCTTTGTGGGTTCAAAAAAACAGCTCATTCAGGCAGGATTTTGTCCCCACTCGCCTGTTTTTTTTTAGGAGAGATGATGTGGGTGCATTTACTCTGATACCATCTTGTCCCTCCTTCCGTCATTGTTATTTTAGGAGGCACCAGGGATCAAACCCAGGACCTCCCAATTTGGAAGCAGGTGCTCAACCACTTGAGCCACATCAACTCCCACCCTGTCCCTTCCCTATCTCTGAGATGACTCCTTTGTCTGTTTGCTGTTGTGTCTGCTCGTTGTCTGCTCATCTTCTTTAGAAGGCACTGGGAACCAAACCTGGAATTTCCCATATGGGAGGTGGGTGCCCAACTGCTTGAACTACATTTACTCCCCCCACACTACTTTTTTTCCTTCCCCTCCCCTCCCCTTCCCTTGCCCTGCTGCTTTTGCTGTCTGTGTCCATTTGCTGTGCGATCTTCTGTATATATTTCTCTTTTTGTCTTCTCTTCTAGGATTCACCGGGATTAAATTATGGGGACCTCTGATGTGGAGAGAGGTTCCCTGTCAATTGTGCCACCTCAGGTCCTGGACTCTGTTGTGCTTCAACCTTGACTCTCCCCTTCATCTCTCTTTTGTTGCTTCATAATCTTGCTGCGTGACTCATCTGTGTGGGCACTGCTCACCGCATGGGCACTTGGCTCATCATGTGGGCACTTAGCTCACCACATGGGCACCATATGGGCACTCAGCTCTCTGCATGGATACTTGGCTCACCACACGGGCACTTGGCTCGCCATTTGGATACTGGCTTACCACATAGGCATGCTTTCTTTTCTTCTTTTTCACTAGGAAGTTCCAGGAATCAAACCCTCGTCCTCCCATATAGGGGACGGAGTCCTTATCACTTGAGCCATATCTGCTTCCCTACCTAACAGCTTTTAAGTAGTCTTTTTCTTGATTCGATACTTACCCAGTTACTGCAACCCTTCAGTGTTTTCCAGAAGTGTGAGAAAGATAGTGATGTCAATTTTTGCTAGTTATTTAAAGATTTTGTAAGACAGAGGCCTGGAGAGTCTCACTCCACTATCTTTTTGTTCTCACTCCCTGGAGGGTCTTATATAGTGTTTTGACAGTTTCCTTAAATGCCTGAAATCAATAAAATAAAATTTCTAAAAAGAAAGAGAAAGGGAAAAATAGCCTCTCAGTCTTTGCAGACTGGCTCTGTGTTGAAGCTCTCCTTCACTGTTTGGCCAAGCTGCTTACAATTCAGCCTTACCCTTCAATTACTATTTTCCTTAAGCCTAAAGGTCAACCAGGAGTGAAAGCTTAGGGTCTTCTTAGGCCTTTTGAGCATGCCTCCAGGGCCAGTTGTATATGTGGCCTTCTCAATACCCCACTATATAGGGGAGGTTTGAAAAGCCCTTATTCTACCACATAATCTCCTTCCCTAACCACTTCCTTCCCAGACTTTTCAGTTTGTTTATTGCTTGTCTCTACTATTATGCCTTGCTCCAGGCTTCTGCAGCCAATACTGTTGCCTTTAAATGCTGTTGGCAAAAGCTACCTGGGAAACCCCTACAACCGTGGGAATTCTCTGAATTAGGTGAAACAATGGCAAACCCTTGTGCCAGTCCTTGAGGGAACTGCCAGAGTTCTGATAAAATTAATTCTGACATATTTTTCAGTTTACTCACTGTTTATGTGCAGGGACAGACTTTTGCAGTTCTCTACTATACCATTTTCTCTGATATCACTCAAACATGGGAATCTTTTGTATCAGCAAATTGTCCATCTCTCTATTTTTACTTGAACAGAGAATCATCAGTAGAAGGAAACTATGTCTGGTCACTCTGGCCTTTACATTGACCTGGTCTTGGCTCTCATCCCCAGCATTTTCATAGGAGGAAACTTTATTTTAAATAAGAGAGACATTAAAATGTCCAGCAGCAGTCCTATTAAAGCAGGTACAGCAATCTTTTGATTTCTTTAAAATTAGATTACTTAGCTTTTCTTCTTGCTTTTATTTCCATTAGCACATTTTGTTCCTTGTACTTTCTGTATTTTCTGAATGTTTTATATTCAACACATAGGTTAATTTTATAATCAGATAAAATCAAGCTATTTCAAAAACAGATAAACATCATTTCATAAATAGAATAATAGATTTATGAATGTGATAGGAAAAATCCAATCTCATTACTGAAAATTCATAAAGAAGAGTCAAAATTTTAAATTGTCTTTTCATTTAAAAATATAGATAGTGGTGGTATTAATTAATTATATCATGATGCTCTAGAATTGATAGACTAATTTTTTTTCTTCCTTTAGGTTATATTGGTCATGCTTTAGTGAAAGGATGGTTCTGGTGGGTTGGATTCATAGTGAGTATTATTCATTTAATTGCTACCTAAGCACAGAGACAGTAATAAAAGGATATCTATTTTTTTCCTGAGAAATCTCGATAATGACTAGTAGGCATAGATATGCATATTACACTGAGACTGCAGCTTAAGCCTGCACACTGGCTTTTATTTACAATCTATTGGGATTATATATAACTCAATGCTCACATATAAAAACAAATTTGTTCTTTTTCATGGATCACATTCAGGTGAAGAATAACCCAACATGAATTCAGAGTTCTCTTTTTCTAAGATATTTTCAGTAAAATCTCATTACCTGCCATAATTAAAGCATATTCACATATACAGACATATTTACATATACATTGATATATATTTACTCACTCTTCTATAATAAAAAGTTTCCTCAAGAGTATATGTCTGTTTCCAATCTATTTTCTAATCAGTTTTTCTATTGCTAAGTCAAGAACAAATTTAATCTCGGTTCCTGTTACCTTGGCCTAGAGCAAGGGTTCTTAATTAGGGGTCTATGAGCTTGAATTGAAATTCAAAAAAACATTGTTCTTGTGGAGATGTGCAGGTGTGGGTGTGATATATTTATTAAATAATACAGTACAGTGTGGACTTAGTAAGGGGTCTGTGGTTTTCACCTGACTGGCAAAGAGGTGCATAGAACAAAAAAGGTTAAGCACCCCTGGCCTAGAGTCACAGTTGAGTCCCACTGCTCATGGTCTACACTGAAGGAAAGCAACTTTCCTTGGAAAATTGTGTTTTTTTTCCTTATCCATTCTGCCAATCTGTGTCTTTTTATTGGAGAGTTTAATCCATTAGCATTCACTGTTTTGTTTTGTTTATATTTTTACTGTCTTTTTTTAAAAAAGATACATAGATCACACAAAATGTTACATTAAATAATATGGAAAGGGAAGCGGATGTGGCTTAACAGATAGAGTCCACCTACCATATAGGAGGTCCAAGGGTTCGATATCCAGGGCCTCCAGGCTTGTGTAGTGAGTTGGCCCACACAGAGTGCTGCTGCACACAAGGAGTGCCGACCCATGCGGGGATGCCCCTGTGTAAGAGTGCCATGCTGCCACCCCTCCCTCCCACCCCGGCATGCAAGGAAAGCTGCCCTGAGTGAAACTGCAGTCCACCAAAGAGTGATGCCACACACACGGACAGCTGACTACAGCAAGATGATGCAACAAAAAGAGACACAGATCCCCAGTGCTGCCTGATGAGAATACAAGCAGACACAGAAGAACACACAGCGAATGGACACAGAGCAGACAACGGAGGGAATAAATAAATCTTTACAAATATATATGGAAAATTATTGAAACAAGGAAAGCATCCCAGGAACAAATAAGAAAGAGATGAAGAGAAAGTTGATGTCAGCTACTAGAAACTGGGACCTTTATGAGTCTTTCAATAAAATGCTGTCTTTTTGGTCTTCTCTTTTGACAAAAGTAATGTGTTCTTAATCATAGTGAAATAAAATTAAATATTTATCTGCTGCTCATTTCTCTGGGAAACGTGATACATTTGCTACTTATTTACAAGTCATTTATGCACATTTACTGATACTATGATTATTGGGTCATCATTTTCTAGAAGAACACTGTCCAAAAAATACCACCAACATAAAACTATCAACGTTTGCTCACTGGACCAATGATATAAACTATTAGGGCATCAGTAAATACTTTCATGCTTTATAGAAGCTGTGGAATATATTTAAATTTGAAAGTAAGATTAAACTAGAATTGTGTGAAAATTCAGAATTTATGCAGCACAAGTATATGGATAAGAGCTTTTGATTCTTTACATGTGCTGAACTTAACAATAAGAACTCTATGGTAGAAGGACTGAGGGAGATGGCAGAGTAGGGAGGTCCAGGATTCAGTCCTTCCACTAGAACATCTATTAAACAGGCAGAAAATGTCTGAAATAACTATTTTTACACTCCAGAGGCCAAAAGAACACTGAACAGCAGGGAAGGGCAAAGGGAGGAGGCTGATAAATTATGGTAAAAAACAGTAAATTGTTCTCTTTGCACAGCAGCTACTGGTGCCCACTCTCAAAACAGGCTGCTCTGTAGGGTCCAACAACTGGTTAGCTCACTGGTGACAGAAAGGAACATAAAAATCCTCTTCTCCAAGATGGACGTGGGCACAGTCAATCACTGATCACAGCTTCTTTTTTTCAACTGAGGTTTATCTTTCATACATGAACATACATAAACAGTAAGTATATAGGATAAGTTGTGAACTTAAAAAATAAACATGCACGTCATCATTCAGGGCTCCCATACATTACCACCAACACCTTGCATTGTTGTGAAACAATTATTACAAACTATGAAAGAGCATCGTCAAAACATTACTTACTATAGCCAATATCTTATATTTGGCGTATTTTTCCCCAAACCCACCTGGATTAGCCAGATGATCACAGCTTTTGATTAGCAAATTTAGATCACAGGGGTTCCAGCTCTGAGGACAACCATTGTTTCAACCATCCCCAGACAAGGGTTGTAGCCACCATTGCTTCATACCACCCTGGACAGGGATGGTGGTTATGGAGACTGAAAGACACTGTGCTTCCTCAGGCCTGTGGAATATAGTTACTTGAAAGACTGCATTTGCTTGGCAGGCCAAAAAAGCTCAGCTCTGGGCAAACATGCAAAGAGCTCTTGGCACCCTTCCTGATGCCCTCTTTGGGGCACTGTGGAGCCAGTCTGTACCCCCTTGTGGGTCCCTGTTCCTCTCTTGGCTGGGAAAGGCTGATTTGGGCAAGCCCTCTCTGGTGTATCCCTCCTCCTAGAATTTTCCCTCCAGGCCAGCTTGTGACAATGAAAGGAGTGTAAGAAACTATAAAGGTGGAAACTCTAGGGCAATGGCTTGCCTGCTAAACACCCAAGAGAGTGAGTTCTGTATGCTGTAAAAAAGAGGACAGTCAAACTCCTATACACAGGGAAACTTCAAAACAACTAACAAGCAAAAGATCAGGACAAGACAGAGGCCCAGAAAGACAGAGAAAACCTGCACATTTTATTTACCTTGGGCAGACCTTCCTGATAGGGCTGAGAAACAACATAAAAATATGTCTTATCACCAGCTGGTTACAAAATCCAGATGCAGACATCTAAGGGAATAAATCCCAGAGTTAACATTTAAAATTTTAAGATGTACAGTGGGCAAGCAAAGAGTACAAAACAAATGGAAAATGATGGCTCATCCAAATGAAGAGGTTAAAAATCCAGAAAACTACCAGGTCAGATGGCCCCTCTTTGGAAATGGTGTTTATGTGTGATGAATCTGGACTCAGATGGGATCTCCCTTCATAAGACTTTCATGCTAATGTGCTGGAGGTGCAGTTAATGTTGGGGTTTAAGATATATTTAGGGGATTTGAATCTCTGGACTGACAATGTGATAGCCAGGTCCTGAGCCTCAACAGACTCCAGCACCTACAATCTGTTTTATTGGACTTACCACACTCAGCTAAGATGGAGTTGAAGAAGGACAACCACCACACCATGGAGCCTAGAGTGATTACAACTGAAAGTGGGAGGATTGCATCCAGCATCCATGTGGAATCTGAGCCTCCTCTTGACATAGAGGCGCAATGGACACAACCAATCCAATGTCCACATAGAAGAGGTGGCATTGGATTGGGAAAAGTGGACATGGTGGCTGATGGGTATGGGGAAAGGCAGGAAGAGATGAGAGGTGGAGGCGTCTTTGGGACATGGAGCTGCCCTGGATGGTGCTTCAGAGGCAATCACCGGACATTGTATATCCTCACAGGGCCGAGTATGGGCCATGATGTGGACCATTGACTATGAGGTGCAGAGGTGCCCAAAGATGTACTTACCAAATCCAATGGATGTGTCATGATGATGGGAGGGAGTGTTGCTGGGGGGGTGGAGAGGTGGGGTGGGGGGGTGGGGTTGAATGGGACCTCACATATATATTTTTAATGTAATATTATTACAAAGTCAATAAAATTAAAAAAAATCCAGAAAACACCAACAAAGAAGATGAAAATGTGAACATACCAAACAAAGCCTTTACAAAAATGATCATGAAAATGCTCAAGGAGATGAATGAAAGTGCAGAGAAAGAACTAAAGGATAACGGGGGAAAATGAATGTACAATATGAGAGTCAAAGCAAAGAGATAGGAATTTTAAAAAGGAACCAAACAGAACTACTATAGTTGAAGATTGCAATAATTGAAATGGAAAAACAAATTGCACTGGATGGTTTCAAGAGCAGATTGGAGTTGGTAGAAGAAAGAACCAGTGAACTAAAAAACAAGACAACTGAAATGAGCCAGGCTGAGAATAGGAACTAAAAAAGAATTAGAAAAAGAGAAACTAGCCTAAGACAACTCTAGGACACCATTAAGCATACTAATATATGCATTATGGGATTCCCAGAAGTAGAAGTAACAGAGAAAGGGGCAGAAGGAATATTCAAAGAAATAATGACAGAGAACTTCCCAAACTTAGCAAAATATGTGAATATGTACATCCAAGAAGCTCAGTGAGCCCCAAACAGTATAAACATGAAGAAAAAGTACATCCCACTATATACTGGTCACACTATTGAATAGAAAGGAAAAGGAGAGAGTTCTGAATGATGCAATAGAAAAGCAGTGTGCTATGTATAAGGGAATTCTAATTATATTGGGTACCATCTCTCATCAGAAACCATGGAAGTAAAAAGGTCATGGGGTGAAATACTTAAATGAAAGAAACTGTCAACCAAGAATTTTATATCTGCCAAGACACTCTTTCACAACTTAGGGTGAGATTAATACAGTTCCAAATAAACAAAAGCTGTGAGAGTTCATCACAACTAGATCTGCCCTACAAGCAATGCTAAAGGGAGTTTTTCCATCTGAAATGAAATGACAGTAGATAATGATTCAAAACACTATAAAGAAATAAAGACCCCCTGTAAAGGTAACCATTTGGATAATTATAAATACCAGTAATATTCAGGTGCATTGTTTGATATGTAAAACCACTTGTTAATTCCTACCAATGCTAAAATGTAAATTCATATAAAATAAGAATAAATCTATGGTTTTAGACATAAATTTAAAAGATATAACTGATAACAAGTACAAAAAAGGTGGGGGGTCAGAGGAGTATAGGAAAACTATATGAGTATGCCATTGAGGTTAAGTTGTTATCAAAACAAATAAGATTGTTATATATTTAGCATGTTAAATTTTAAGCTCATGGTAACCACAAGGAAAAGAGAAAGAAAAGAGATTGGAAACACACAAAAAAGTCAAATAAGTATAAAAGGCATTAATGGAAGAATCAAGGCCAAAAAAGTTATAATGCAAACAAAGGATAAATAGCAAAATAGCAGAAGAATGTCCTGCATTAGCAGTAGTGAATTTAAATGTAAATGGACTAAACACTTCAGTGAAAAGGCAGAGATTGGCAGGATAGATAAAACAGAATGTCCCAACTATATGCTCTCTGCCAGAGACTCACCTTAAATTCAAAGATACAAGTAGATTTAAAGAGAAAGAATGGAAAAAGTATATGCCATGTAAGTAGTAACCAAAAGAGAGCACGTGCAGCATACTAATATAAGATACAATACACTTTAAGTAAAAAAGAATATTTGGGAAACATGTGGCTCAACCAATTGGGCTCCCATCTACCATATGGGAGGTGCAGGGTTTGATACCCAGGGCCTCCTGGTGAGGGCAAACTGGCCAACATGTCAAGCTGGCCCACTTGGAGGACCAGCCCATGCAGGAATGTCACCCACACAGGAGTGCCGGCTGACATGGAGAGCTGGTGCAGCAAGATGGCACAGAGGAGAGAAAATAAGATGTAGTAGAACAGGGAATTGAGGTGGTGCAAGAGAGTAATCACCTCTATCCCACTCCAGAAGGCCCCAGGATCTGTTCCTGGAGCCTCCTAATGAGAATACAAGCAGACACAGAAGAACACACAGAGAATGGACACAGAGAGCACACAACAGGGAGGATGGGGGGAATGTGGGGAGAAATAAAATAAAAATAAAATATGTTAAAAAAAACTTAAAAAAGAGTTTTAAGGGACAAAGACAGTCATTATATACCGATAAATGGGACAACTCAACAAGAAATGTAACAATTATAAATATATGTACACGTAACAGAAAAACCTCAAAATATCTGAAGCGAAGACTGATATATTTGAAGGGAGAAATTGATGGTTCTACATTAATAGTAGAATTCTTTAATATACCACTTTCAATAATGGATAGAAAATCTGGTGAGAAGTCCAATAAGGAAATACAAAAGGGGAATGATACTCTAAGGCAACTAAAACTTACAGACATATATATAGAACACTTCACTCAACAACAACAAAAAAATACACACTCTTCTTGAATGCAGATGGATCATTTTCCAGGATAGGCCATATATTGGGTGGCAAATAAATTTAAAAATATTGATATCATACGATGTATATTCTCTGGCCAAAGTGGATGGAGCTAGAAACCAATAACAGAGGTAAACTTTGGAATTTGTACTCCTGAGTGTGATGGAGTTGGAATCAGATGTGAACTCTCTACAAAGCCTCTTCTGTCACTTTTATTGAGCTTGTAGTGCTGAGGTTGGTGTATGCTTGGGAGACTTGAATCTCTGGACTGTCCATGTGCCACTGGGCCGTGAGCCTCAGCAGAGTTGCAACACCTACTCTCTTGTTTGTTGGATTTACCCAGGTCAGCTAATAGGGAGGTGAAGATGGTCAACCACCACACCAGGGAACCAAGAGAGTCTACAACTGTAAGCAAGAGAATCACATCCATCATCCATGTGGGATCTAAGCCCCCTCTTGATCTAGAGGTGGAGTGGACATTGCCATCCCAGGGTCCACAGGATGGAGGAATAAAATATGGATTGGAGTGGACTTACTAGTATTCTACTATAGAACTACTATAACTCTAGCAATAGAAGAAATTGTATCATTGATGTGGAGACAGTGGTCATGTGAGTTCCTAAGGGCAGGGAGAGGGAAGAAGAGGTGTGATATGGGGGCATTTTCAGGACTTGGAGTTGTCCTGGATGATATTACAGGTACAGATGCAGGAAATTATATATCCTGCCATAACACATTGAAAGGACTGGGGGGGGGGGGGAAATGTAAACTACAGTGTAAACTATAAACCAGGCAGTGTAGCAGTGTTCCAAAATGTATTCACCAAATGCAATGAATGTGTCACACTGATGTTGATGTGAGTGGAGTGGGGGGGGTGAGGATGGGGAGTGGGGTATATGTGAACCTCTTATATTTTTTAATGTAAAATTTTGTATGATCTATGTATCTTTAAAAAAAAAAGACAATAAAATTTTGCTAAAAAATCCAAAAAAAATAACAAAGGTAAAAACAGAAAACTCACAAATATGTGAAAATTAAACATCGTAGTCTTAAACAACCAATGGGTTAAAGAAGAAATCAGAAGAAAAATTAGGATATATCTTGAGGCAAATGAAAATGAAAATAGAATATATCAAAACTTATGGGGGGAAGCAGATGTGGTTCAAGCAGTTGGGCATCTGCCTACCACATGGGAGGTCCTGGGTTCAATTCTTGGTTCCTCCTAAAAAAAAAAAGATGAGCACACAACAGAGAGCAGACAGCAAGGACAAACAATGAGGGAGGGGGTGACAAATAAATCTTTAAAAAAGAAACTCATGGGGAAAGGACAAACTGAAATGGCCTGGAAAAAGATCTAGGGTTTAGGACACCAGGCAAAGAATGGATACCACCCAGAAGAGAGAAGGACAAAGGAGGGGAATTGTGATGGCAAAATTGTCAAACCATGAATCAAAGAGCAGCAGTAACACACATCCTCCCACCACTAAATCCCTATGAAAGAGAAAGAAATTGGGTACCTGAGTAAACTACCATAGTAACCTGATGCCTAGACATCAGCAAAAAATTACAAGCCATACTAAGAAAATGGAAGACATGGCCCAAGAAAAGGAATACATCAAAGCCCCAGAAGAGAAAAAGGATTTGAGAGAACTAATTAATGAGATGCACACAAATTTCTAAAATCAAATTAATGACATGGAAGACAATAAAGAAATAAATGACATCAGGAAGACATTGAGCAAGCACAAAGAAGAATTTGAAATCCTGAATAGAAAAATAAAAGAGCTCATTCATGGGAATGAAAGACACAGTAGAGGAGATAAAAAGTGTTCTGCATGATCCTGTAATGATGGATACAGGACATGTTAAATATCACCAAAACTTTATATTTTTTGTTCGTTTTTTACTTTTTATTTTTTTCACCAAAATTTTATAAAGGTGTATAGTCTAAAATGTAAACCATAATGTAAACCATAATGTAATGAAAAATGTATAAGTGTACAGTCTAAAACATAAACCATAATGGAACCATGGTAAATAGCTATGTTTCAATATCTGTACATCACTTGCAGCAAATGTAACATCCACTTATAAAAAGATCATTGTTGGGGAAGGGGGAAAAGGGTTTGATGTTGGATATATGGGAATTCTCTATATTCTATATGTGACTTTACTATGACCTAAAGCTATTTTGAAGACATAATTTTTTAAAAAAGGATATAGACACTGAGGAAGAAACAGAAGAGATTGCCTTGTCACTGTACATACAGGACAACACCTATTACAGTGATGAAAGGAACAATTTAAAAAATTAATGATATTTTTAATACTCAATTTATTTTTTACTTTATTTTAGATTCTCTAAATTAGTATTATTCTATTTCTAATCTTTAAACCTATCATTACTATTTCATTCTCCTATTAATTTAACTTGGCAATATTTTAGGCTTCATTTTTTAAGAAGTTTTGGATCACAGAGGGGTTCAACTATGGCAGGAGAGGAGCTCTGATGTGGGGCATCATTGGTGGGGGATGCATGGGTGGGAGGGAATTCTCCAGGGCATGCATATAAGGTATATAGATAGGTTTGGATGTTCATTAGGTGTGGACATAATGGGTACAGTTTCACATAACAACTGAGGGAGTGCTCATTTCCTATTCCAGGAAACTCTGTCACACTTTCCAATGGAGCAGCAATAATCCCCCAAGTACAAAGGCAAAGAACAGTGAAGAAGGATGGTACAATGATGGGCCCTTGATACTGATGACTATGCTTATGAGCCTATGTGCTTGGAATTTCAACGAGGCCTAGAGCTGCTGGGTGCCTAAGAGTTACCTCCTGAGAGTCTCTATGTTGCTCAAATGCAGCCAATCTCTAAGATAAACAGCATGTAAATGCATTACCTTCCCCCCAACATAGGACATGACTCCCAGGGATGAGCCTCTCTGGTGCTAAGGGGTTACTACCAGTCACCAGCTGGTGATGCAACTAGAAAAAGACCTTGGATAAAAGGGGGAAATGGTAAAGACAAATGAATTTATATGGCTAAGAAACTTCAAAATGAGTTGGGAGATCGTCAGAGGGGTCGCACTTATGCATGTTTCAGCAGGATCCCAGAGACAGTCAAAGTAGATAAAACCCCAGGTACTGGTGCTCCTGAGATGCTATGGAGACATGTCCTACAGTCATGACAGATGGCTCTGGAGTTTAGTCTCTTACCAGTGGGCCCTATTTTGGAATTTGTGTTTCTGGGTGTGATGGGGTTGGACTCAGATTTGATCTCTCTACTCTACACATGCCTCTTCTATCACTTTTACTGAACTTGTGGTTGGTGCTGGGGTTGGTGTATCCTCAGGAGACTTGAATCTCTCAACTATCTATGTGACAGCTGGGTGCTGGCCCTCAGCTGAGTTGGAACACATACTCTCCAGTTCATTGGACTTAGCCAGGTCAGCTAACAGGGAGGTAAGGATGGTCAACCACCACACCAAGGAACCAAAAGAGTCTAGAGTTGCAAACAGGAGAATCCCATCCATCAGCCATGTGAGATGTAAGCCCCCTCTTGACTTAGAGGTGGAGTGGACATCACCATCCCAGGGTCCTCAGGATGGAGAAATAAAATATGGATTAGAGTGGACTTATTGGTATTCTACTATAGAACTATTGTGACTCTAGCAATGGAAGAAATTATACCACTGATGTGGAGACAGTGGCCATGGGAGTTGCTGAAGGCAGGGAAAGGGAAAAAGAGGTGTGATATTGGGGCATTTTCAGGACTTGGAGTTGTCCTCAATGATATTGCAGGGACAGATGCAGGACATTATATATCTACCATAACCCAATGAATGGACTAGGAGAGTGTGTAAACTACAACATAAACTATAATCCATGATGTGTAGCAATTCTCCAAAATGTACTCATCAAATGCAATGAATGTACCACACTAATGAAAGAAGTTGTCTATGTGGGAGGAGTGGGGGGTGTGGGCAGTGGGGTATATGGGAACCTCTTATATTTTTTAATATAACATTTTTGTGATATTTGTGTTTTTTAAAAAAACACATTAGAGGGAGCAGATGTGGCTCAAGAAGTTGAGCACCCACCTCCCACATGGGATGTCCCAGGTTTGGTTCCCAGTGCCTCCTAAAGAAACACTAACATTGAGCAGACAATGAGCAAATACAACTAGCAAGCAATGAATAGAAAATGAGCAAAAACAAATGTGTAGGGGAGCAGATGTGGGTCAATCAGTTGTATGCTCACCTTCCACATGGGAGGTCCTGGGTTCAGTTCCTGGTGCCTCCTAAAGAAAAAACAGACAATGAGGAAAAACACTGAGGAGACAAGAAGCAAAAACAATTAGCAACATCAATGAGCAGACAATTAACAAAAACAATGAGCAGACAGTGAGCAAAAACTAATGAGGAAAACAACACTGAAACAATAAACAAACTGAAACAATAAACAAACAACAAATGAACAGACAAGGGAGCCAACTCAGGGTAGCTGATATGGCTCAGTGGTTGAGTGCCGACTTCCTGTATACAAGGTCCCAGGTTCAATCCCCTGTCCTTGTACCTCAAAAAACAAAAACAAAAACACATTAGAGGTATATGGACATGAAATAATAGAAGAAAGAAGACGGAAGAGCTGAAATTGAAGAGATAAAACAACAGAGGGAGAAAAGAATGGAAAAAATTGAGCAGAGGGTCAGAAAGTTGAATGACAACAGGAAGTGAAACAACATATGTGTCGTGGAAGTTTCAGAAGGAGAAGAGAAAGGAAAAGGGGCAGAAAGAGTATTTTAGGAAATAATAGCTGAACATTTCCCAACTCTTAAAAAAGAAATGAACTTACATGTCCAAGAAGTGCATAATTCTGCAATCAGAATAAATCTGAATAGATCTTCTCCAAGACACATACACTCAGAATGTCAAATGTCAAAGATAAAAAGAAAATTCTGGGGGCAGTTAGGGAGAAGCAAACCATCACATAAAGGGGACACCCAGTAAGACTTATTGCAGATTTTAAATCAGAAACCATAGAGGCAAGAAGACAGGTGTTATGATACAATTAGGTTACTGAGAGAGAAAAACTGCCAGCTAAGAATTCTTTATCCTGCAAAATTATCCCTCAAATATGAAAGTTAGTATAAACTACTCACAAACAAATAGAAACTAAGAGATTTCATAAAAGAGAATTCAACTTTGCAGGAAATATTAAAGGAAGCCTTAGAACCTGAGAGAAAAAGACAGGAGAGAGAGGTTTGGAGGAGAGTATAAAAGAAAGGAGAGCAGAAAGGATAACCAAAAGAGTAAAAAGAGTTTAAAGGATAGATAAAGAACTTGGATAAAGTTAGATAAAGAACCCAAAATAAGAACAAGGCCTAGAGCAACTTTGTGCCTGGGAATTTCCTTCTGTCAGCCTTCATGTTACTCAAATGTGGCCAGTCTCGAAGCCAAACTCAGCATGTAAATGCAATGCCTTCCCCCCAGCGTGGGACATGACACCCGGGGATGAGCCTCCCTGGCAACGAGGGACCACTATCAACTACCAACTGATGATGCAACTGGAAAATGACCTTATACGGAAGGTTCAATGCGGATCAGCAGAATATCCATGTCTACATAAAATACCATGACTTTAAAATGCTGTTTGACCTAAAGTAAGGGGGAAATGGAAAGGAGAAATGAGTTTATATGGCTACGAGTTTCTAAAAAAGAGTCTGGAGGCTGGCAGAAGGTTTGCCCTCATGCACAACTGAGCAGAGTCAGAGAGACAGATAAAGCAGATACAACCCCCAGATATTGGTTCCTTTGAGGGCTAAAGAGACCCATGGGAGTTATGGTCATGGCCGATGGGGTTAACTACCAGGGCAGATGGCCCCTCTTTGGAAATGGTGTTTATGTGTGATGAATCTGGACTCAGATGGGATCTCCCTTCATAAGACTTTCATGATAATGTGCTGGAGGTGCAGTTAATGTTGGGGTTTAAGATATATTTAGGGGATTTGAATCTCTGGACTGACAATGTGATAGCCAGATCCTGAGCCTCAACAGACTCCAGCACCTACAATCTGATTTATTGGACTTACCACACTCAGCTAAGATGGAGGTGAAGAAGGACAACCACCACACCATGGAGCCTAGAGTGATTACAACTGAAAATGGGAGGATTGCATCCAGCATCCAGGTGGAATCTGAGCCTCCTCTTGACATAAAGGTGCAATGGACACAACCAATCCAGTGTCCACATAGAAGAGGTGGCATTGGATTGGGAAAAGTGGACATAATGGACAAAGGGTATGGGGAAAGGCAGGAAGAGATGAGAGGTGGAGGCGTCTTCGGGACATGGAGCTGCCCTGGATGGTGCTTCAGAGGTAATCACCGGACATTGTAAATCCTCACAGGGCCTACATGATGGAATAGAGGAGAGTATGGGCCATGATGTGAACCAATGTATATGAGGTGCAGAGGTGCCCAAAGATGTACTTACCAAATCCAATGGATGTGTCATGATGATGGGAACGAGTGTTGTTGGGGGGGGGAGAGGGGGGGGTGGGGGGGTGGGGTTGAATGGGACCTCACATATATATTTTTAATGTAATATTATTACAAAGTCAATAAAAAATAAAAAAATTTAAAAAAAAAAAAAAAAAAACAAAAGAGTAAAAAGACAGATGAAAATAAGATATGACATATGAAAACCAAAGAAAAAAATGGTGGAAGTAACTAATACATTTGCAGTAATATCATTGAATGTGACTGAATTAAACTCCCCAATAAAAAAGATATATGCTGACAGAATGGAAAAAAACATAAGCCATTAATATGCTGCCTACAAGACACTCACCTTAGACCTAGAGATACAAACAAGCTGAAAGTGAAAGTTTGGAAAAAGATACTCCATGAAAATAGTAGCCAAAAAGAGCAGGGGTAGCTATACTTATGTCAGACAAAACAGAATTTAAATGCAAAAAAGTTATGAGATACAGAAGGTCATTATATAGTAATAAAAGGGACAATCCACCAGGAGGATATAACAACCATAAATATCTATGCACATAACCAGAGTGCTCCAAAATACATGAGACATACTCTGGCAAAATTAAAAGGAGAAATAAAAATCTCCACAATAATCGTTGGAAACTTTAACACAGCACTCACATCATTATATATAGAACAACTACATAGAAGATCAACAAGGAAACAGAGAACTTGAACAATATGACAAATGAGCTAGACCTAACAGATATATACAGAATGTTGCACCCAAATTCAGCAGGTTATACATTCTTCTCAAGTGCCCATAGATCTTTCTTCAGGATAGACCACATGTTAGGGCACAATGCAGCTCTCAATAAATATAAAAAGATTGAAATTATACTAAGTACCTTCTCAGATCATAGTGGAATGAAAGTGGAAATATATAGATAGGAAAGAGGTAAATGTGCAAATGTGTGGAGGCTAAATACATGCCTAAATAATCAGTGGGTCAAACAGGAAATTGCAAGTGAAATCAGTAAGTATATTGAGACAAATGAAAATGAGAACACGACTTATTAAAACTTATGGGAGAGCAAGTTCTGGGAAAATGGCATAGTTGTAGGTGGGCACTCCCCAGTTCTCTTGCAAAAAAAAAAATGTGAGAAGGGGCAAAATCCTACCCAAGTGAGCTCTTTTGGGAACCCACAGGGCAGGAGGCTTCAGGGCATTGATCTGGAGAGAACTGGACAAAGAGATAAAAAGCCCAAGGGAAAACCGTGAGTTGCTCACCCCTGTGGCTGGAAATAGTGGGCAGCTAAGCCACCCTCAAGGCAAATAGTTTCAGTGGACCCCTTGACTCCCACCAGTCAGTGGGGGTGGCAGTGGGGGAGAGAGTATTCTCTGGGAGGAAGAAGGAAGTTCTGGAGAAAGGTGGGAAGTGGTTTCCCTTCTGTGGCTTTGGACACCTGAGCTCCCTTTGAAACTCAGGTAGGATACCAGCCAGCACTGAGGTGGTCCCAGGGAGAGAAGAGAGTGGATTCTGCTCAGGCAGCCTGTCACATCCAGCTTCCCTGAGAGAGAGGAACTTGGGAAGTGAGGGGGCAGAGACAGGCAACTAACTACTCCGGAAGCTGAAAACTATTAAAATTCCACCCCCCCCCTAAGGGAAACAGGTAGTAGGAAGAGCTCAATAAGCTTTGAAAAGCCTATTTAGGGTTCCCTGGGAGGAAAAGGGGTCTGGAAGAGTGTTGAGAGTGGTTTCTTTGTGGTGAGTTTGGTCAGCTGAAGCCCCTATGAATCTTGGAAGGGACCCTGATCTGACCAAGAGAGGGGAAGAGGGATCTGTTCAGACTGGCTCTCACACACAGCTGCCATGGGAGAGAAAGCAATTAGAATAAAGAGGGGGAGGGGACAGAAAGGTGCCTAATCAGCAGGACTCTTGAAACTGCTAAGATCCCGAGGAAATGTGGGCGGATAGATTTCTGAAAGGTCCCACCTCTTAAGGAGGAAGTTTATTTCAGTGGAGGAATTCCCACCTTGAATATGTGAGGTCCCTGGATCAATTCCCAGCTCTTCTTAGAAAAGTGATCCACTGGGTTATCAGATATCCAGTTGATACTTTATGACGGGCAACATATAGATATTCTTTTTGTATTAGCTTTCCTTGGATCTCTTATTTTTCTTTAAAAAGTTTCTTTTTTAAAATTTAACTTAGTTTACTCACTAAAACCCATTTCAAAATCTTCAGAGGGCAGACTACAGGGTGATTGACTGATGAACACTGGCAGCCTGAGAAGCTCCTTAAGGGTCTAAGTGGGAAGGCTCTTTTTCCTTGTTGTTGTTTTTTTCTTTTTTCTTTTTGTTGTTGCACATTATATGTATCTTTTTCTCTCCTTTCTCCTTTTTTTTTTAAAGAAAATTAAGTGCTACTGTCTTCTTTCTTGTTTGTTGTGTTTCCCCTTCCTTTGTTTCTCTTTTTTAAGTCAATTTTGTCTACCTATGCTATTTCCTTTTTCCCATCATCTTTTTAATGTTGTTTTCTGTTGTTGTTCTTTCATTCGACCTCTTCTTGTTTGATCTTCAATCTTTCTTATTTCTCCTTTTTTTCTCTGCTTTATTTCATTTTTACTTTTTTCGTTTCTTTTTCTCCTTTTTTCTGCTTTCTTTCATTTTTACTTTTTTCTTTTCTTTTCCCATTTTCTTTTCTTTTTACCTCTCCTCATCATTCTGTCCTTTTAATTCATTCTATGTATTTTTCTCTATTCTGTTTCTCATTTCATTATTTCTACCCCACTTTTTAATTCTTATTCCTCTGTACCTCTTACTTGAGTTAATTATTCATTTTCCTAGGTCTTGCATGGTTCCTCTTCTACCTTTTACTATTATTACTGCTATTATTCTTTTTCTCTTATTACCTCTTTCCTTTTCTCTGGTTCTAATTTTTTTCTTAAGGGAACATAGACAACAGGCAGGAAATAGAATAAGAGGAATGAAGTGTCAAAGTGAATACTTACCACACACAAAAACAACAACAAAATAAAACACTAGAGTAGAAACAGAAGCTAATCAACTGAATAAACCCATCAAGATACACTGATACCTAGACAGCAACAAAAATTACAACCCATACCAAAAAAAAGGAAGACATGGCCCAGTCCAACAAAACAACTAAAAAACAGGAGGAGATGCAAAACATGGAACAGCTAATCAGAGATGCCAAAACAAATATCATGAATCAATTTAATGAAGTGAAGAAAGAGATTAAGGATATTAAGAAGTGTGGCAGTTTGATATTGTTTATGAATTTAAAAAATAGGTATTAGATTATGTTTATAAACTGGTCTGTCCCTCCAGGCATATTAGATTATATTGGATTCAGAGATTTCACTTTTACTTGATTAAATAATGATTAAGGCCTTGATTGGGCCTTGTAAGTAGGACATTTCATCCCTGCCACTTTGATGGGCAGGGACTCACAGAGAAAACATGGAAGAAGGTTTGTGTTGGAGTTTTGAGTTGGAGCTTGGGATGTAAACACAAAGGAGACACAGAGATGTAAACACAGAGGAATAGAGACAGCTCCACAGACATGGTAGAGGCTCTGGAAAGAGACAATGAACAATTTGCCTGATAGTCTATAGCTGGCAAGCCTGAGCCCAGGGAGAATCAAGCCACAGGGAAAGAGACAAAGCCTAGAGAACCTGATGACCTACAGATGATATTGTAAGAAGCTGGGACCACAGAGCATTAAGAGGAAGAGGAAGGCTGAATGTCTGCAGCCATCTTGATCCAACATGTGGCAACAGACTTTGGTGAGGGAAATAACTTATTCTTTATGACCTGGTAACTGTAAGCTTCTACCCCAAATAAATACCCTTTATAAAAGCCAACCAATTTGTGGTATTTTGCATCATGATGTTGAATGGCACAATGCAAAAAATAAAAAAATACACTGGAAGAATATAACACCAGATTCGAACAGGCAGAGGAAAGATTCAGTGGTGTGAAAGACAGTACAGCAGGGGGTGGTGGATGTGGCTCAGTTGACTGAGCTCCTACCTACCACATGGGAGGTCACTGGTTTGGATCCCTGTCCCTCTCAAAGAAGAAAGCGAGCTGGCACAATGGGCAGGTATGGTAAGCTGACACAACAAAAGACACAAGAAGAAAAACCATAATGAGAGACACAATGAAGCAGAGAGTGGAGTTAGCTCAAGTAATTAGACACCTCTCACACATCAGCAGTCCCACTTTCACTTTCCAGTGTGTTCTAAAGAAACAAGGAAGATGAAAAGACACAATAAGTGAAAAAAAATGGGGTGGGGAGAAATAAATAAATTAATTAAATCTTTTTTAAAAATCCATGAGGGACTTAGGGATTTAAATAACAAAACACACAAACATGCATTATAGGCATCCCAGAGGGAGAAGCGAAGGGAAAGGGGACAGAAGGTGTGTTGGAGGAAATAATGGCTGAAAATTTCCCAATTTTATTGAGGGACATGAATGTACAAGTCCAGAAAACACAGAACACCCCAAACAGTATAAATTCTAACAGGTCTACACCAGTTTATATACTTGTCAAATTGTCCAATGTTCAAGACAAAGAGAGAATACTGAAAGCAGCAAAAGAAAAGAGATCCATCACATAAAATGAAGCTCAATAAGATTAAATGCTGATTCCTGATTTGAAACCATGGAGGCAAGAAGGCAGTGGTATGACATAGGTAAGGTGTTAAAAGAAAAAAAATTCCAGCCAATAATTCTCTATCCAGAAAAGGTGGGATTAAAAATGAGAGAGAGCTCAAAATATTCACAGATTAAACAGAAATTAAGAGTTTGTCAAACCTACCCTTCAAGAAACACTAAAAGGGAGTTCTGTAGGTTGAAAGGAAAAAAGGGGGAGGGAGAGTTGGAGGACAGTGTAAGAACAACTGAAAAGATGAAAAGAGAAATAAAAACAACATATAGAGTGCAGAAACCTAAAGAATATATGACTAATGTAAGTAATTCCTTGACAGAAATAACACTGAATGTTAATGGATTAAACACTCCAGTCAATAGACAAAGATTGGCAGAGTGGATAAGGAAATATGATCCATCTATATGCTGTCTACAAGAAACTCATCTTGTACCCAGGGACTCAAGAAAGCTGAAAATGAATGATTAGAAAACAATTTTTCATGAAAACAATAACCAAAAAAGTGTGGGAGTAGCTATTCAAATATTGGACAAAATAGACTTTAAATACAAAACTACTGTAAGAGATAAGGCCAATATACTAATAAAAGGATAATTTATCAAGAAGAAAGAACAATCATAAACATTTATACACCTAACCAGGGTGCCTCAAAATACATGAAGCAAACACTGGAAAAAAATGAGTGGAGAAATAGATGCCTCTACAATTATAGTAGGGACTTCAATACACAATTATCACCATTAGACAGAACATCTCAACAGAGAATCATTAAAAAAACAAAGATATTGAATAATATATCAGAGGATCTGGACCTAGTACACATATACCAAACATTACCCCCATATACAGCAGGATATAAATTCTTCTCAAGTGTGCATGGCTCATTCTCCAGGACAGACCATGTGCTATTCCAGAGAACAACACACAATGAATTCAGAAAGACTGAAATTATACAAAGTAATTTCCCTGACCACAATGGAATGAAGCTGGAAATCAGGAAGGGGCAGAGAAGCAGATTAGGAACAAATATATGGAAGTTAAACAACACACTCTCAGATAATCTGTTAGTCAAGGAGGGAATTGCAGAAGAACTCAGAAATTACCTTGAAACAAACAAAAATGACAATACAACATATCAAAACCTAAGGGATGCAGCAAAAGCTATACAGAGGGGGAAATTCATAGCCATAAATGCCTATATTAAAAAAGAAGAAAGAGCTAAAATCAAAGACCTAACTGCGTACCTGGAGGAATTAGAAAAAGAAGAACAAACTAAACCCAAAGGAAGTAGAAAGAAGGAATAACAAAGATTAGGGCATAGCTAAATGATGTTGAAAATATGAAAGCACTAGAAAAAATAAAACCAAAAGCTGGTTCTTTAAGAAGATTAATAAAATTGACAAACCCTTAGCTAGACTAACAAAGAAAAAAAGAGAGAGAGAAGATGCAAATACATAAATTAAGAAAGGGGGAAAAGGATATCACCACTGACTGCACTGAAATAGAGTATCATAAGAGGATACTTTGAAAAATTGTATGCCAACAAGATGGGCAATTTGGATGAAATGGACAAATTCCTAGGAACACACAAACAGCCTACATAGATGACCAATCACAAGTAACTAGGCTGAATTAGTCATCCAAAACCTCACAACTAAGAAGAGCCCAGACCAGATGACTTCACATATGAATTCTACCAAATATTCCAGAAAGAACTAACACCAATCCTGATTAAACATATAAATAGAGGGAACATGGCCTAACTCATTCTATGATGCCAACATCACCCTACCCAAGGCCAAAGGTGCTGTGAGAAAGGAAAACTGTAGACCAATCTCTCTAATGAACCTAGATGCTAAAATCCTCAGTCAAATACTTGGTAATCACATTCAACAGCACATCAAATGAATTATACACCATGACCAAGTGGGTTTCATCCCTGGTATGCAAGGATGGTTCAACATAAGAAAATCAAACAAAGTAGTACACATAAACAGATTGAAAGAAAAAAAACCACATAAACATCTTTACAGATGCAGAAAAAGCCTTCAACAAAATTCACTCCCCTTTCCTGATGAAAACACTTCAAAAGGTAGGAATAGAAGGAAACTTCCTCAACAAGATAAAGGTATATATGAAAAACCCACAGCTAACACCATATTCAATAGTGAAATTCCAAAAGCTTTCCCTCTAAGATCTGGGACAAGATGAGGATGACCATTGTCATTGTTCTTATTTAACATTTTGTTAAAAGTACTTGCTTGAGCACTTAGATAAGAAAAATATATAAAAGGCATCCAAATCTGAAAGGAAGAGGTACAAATTGCACAATTTGCATATGACATGATCCTATATATTGAAAACCCTGAGAAATCTACATCAAAGCTTGTAAAGTCTATAAATGTCTTCAGTAAAGTCCTCAATGATATTGCAGGGGCAGATGCAGGACATTATATATCCTGCCATAACCCACTGAATGGACTGGGGGAGAGTGGAAACTACAATGTAAACTATAATCCTTATAGTGTAGCAGTACTTCAAAATGTATTCTCCTAATGCAATGAATATGCCACACAGATGAAAGAGATTGCTGACACAGGAGTGTGTGTGTGGGGGGGAGTGGGGTATATGGGAAACACATATTTTTTAATGTAACATTTTTTGTGATCTCTGTATCTTTAAAAAAGATGATAAAAATTTACTAAAAAAAGATTAATGTGCAAAACTCAGTAGCATTTCTGGACACCAATAATGAGCAATCTGCAAAGGAAATAAAGAAAAAAATCCCATTTACAATAGCAACTACAAGAATCAAATACCTAAGAATAAATTTTACTAAAGATGTAAATGTTTTGTATGCAGAAAACTACACAACACTGTTTAAGGAAATCAAAGAAGACCTCAATAAGTGAAGAATATTCCCTGTTTATGGATAGGAACACTAAACATCATTAATATGTCTATCCTACTCAAACTGATATACAGATTTAACACAAGCACAATAAAAATTACCACAGTATTTTTTACCAAATTGAAAAAGCTAACTATGAAATTTATTTGGAAAAGCAAGAGGCCCCAAATAACCAAAGACATATTGAAAAATAAAAATGAAATTGGAGGAATTACACTACCTGACTTTAAAACATACTACAAACCTACAGCTGCATTGTATTGGCACAAGGATAGACATACTGACCAATGGAACCGAACTGAGAGGTCTGATATAGATTCTCATGAATATAGTCAACTGATATTTGACAAGGCCTCCAAGCCCACTCAACTGGGAGAGAATGGCTTCTTCAACAAATGATGCTTGGGGAACTGAATATCCCTATGCAAAAGAATGACTGAGGAACACCATTCCACACCCTATACAAAAAGTCAATTCAAGATGCATCAAAGATCTAAATATAAGAGCCAAGAACATAAAAATCTTGGAGGTGATGTAGGGAAGCATCTACAGGACCTTGTATTAGGAAATGGTTTCATGAACTTTATACCCAAAGCATGATCAATGAAAGAAAATACAGATAAATGGGACCTCCTCAAAATTAAAAACTTTTACACCTCAAAGGAGTTTGTCAAGAAAGTGAAAAGGCAGCTTACTCAATGGGAGAAAATATTTGATAACCATATATCAGATAGGGACCTAATATCCGGCATATATAAAGAAATCCTATATCTCAAAAATAAAAAGACAAACAACCCATTTTATTTTTTTTTAATTTTTTAATTTTTATTTTTTATTGATTTTGTAAAAATATTACATTAAAAAAATTATATGAGGTCCCATTCAACCCCACCACCTCCACCCCACCACTCACCCCCCCCAGCAACACTCACTCCCTTCATCATGACACATCCATTGCATTTGGTAAGTACATCTCTGGGCATCTCTGCACCTCACAGTCAATGGTTCACATCATGGCCCATACTCTCCCACATTCCATCTAGTGGGCCCTGGGAGGATTTACAATGTCTGGTGATTGCCCCTGAAGCACCATCCAGGGCAACTCCAAGTCCCAAAGGCGCCTCCACATCTCATCTCTTCCTGCCATTCCCCATATCCATCAGCCACCATGTCCACTTTTCCCATTCCAATGCCACCTTTTCTCTGTGGGCCTTAGATTGGTTGTGTCTGTTGCTCCTCTATGTCAGGAGGAGGCTCAGATTCCACATGGATACTGGATGCAATCCTCCTGCTTTCAGTTGTAGGCACTCTAGGCTCTATGGTGTGGTGGTTGTCCTTCTTCAACTCCATCTTAGCTGAGTGAGGTGAGTCCAATAAATCAGATTGTAGGAGCTGGAGTCTGTTGATGCTCAGGGCCTGGCTATACTATTGTCAATCCAGAGATTCAAATCCCCTAAATATATCTTAAACCCCAACACCAACTACAATTCCAGTAAAGTAGGATGAAAGTCTTATGAAAAGAGATCCCATCCGAGTCCAGTTCTATCACGCAGAAACACCAGCTCCAAAGAAGGGCCATCTGACATGGCAGTGAACCCCGTCTGCCATGACCACAGAACCCATGGGTCTCTTTAGCCCTCAAAGGAACCAACACCTGGGGATTGCATCCACTCCATCTGTCTCCAAGACTCTGCTCAGCTGTGCACAGGGGCAATCCTTCCAACAGCCTCCAGATTCTTTTTTAGAGACTTGTAGCCATATAAACTCATTTCTGCTTTCCAATTCCCCCTTACATTAGGTCAAATGGCATTTTAAAGTCATGTTATTATATGTAGACAGGGATATTCTGCTGATCCGCATTGAACCTTTAACTCAAGGTCATTTTCTAGTTCCATCTTCAGCTGGTATTTGGTAGTGATCCCTTGGTGCCAGGGAGGCTCATCCCCGGGTGTCATGTCCCATGCTGGGGGGAATGCACTGCATCTACATGCTGAGTTTGGCTTCAAGAATGGCCACATTTGAGTAACATGAAGGCTGTCAGGAATAAATTCCCAGGCACAGTGCTGCTCTAGGCCTTGTTCTTATTTCAGGCATATAGGCCCACAAGCATAGTCATTAGTATCATGCTCTCCCTGTTGGACCCTCATTCCTTCCTGGTCCTTACCGTTGCACCTGGGGGATTGCCGCTGTTCCCCTAGGGACCACAACAGAGCACCTCCAGCCAGGAACTCAGTACCCCCCCAGCTGTAGTTTTTAATTGTTGCCACTATGAGTTGGTTCCACACATTTAACATCCATTTTCCCATCCCCTTGGTGCCAACAGTGACAGCCAGCCTCCGTTTCCCGAGGAGCCCCGTCCAGAGACACTTGCAACATTGTTCAGGGCCTAACATGCTCAATTACCCCAATGCCCTGGGAGCCACCCTTTCTCTCGAGAGATACAGTTCCCTCTATCTGATGGCATTAGTCTTCCCCAGGATGTGGGTCCACCCCAACTCTCATTACTTGGGTCTCTACCCAATGGTACCACCCACTCTGGCAAAATGAGCATTCAGACATTCCCCAGGAGCCCATCCCGCATCTGACCATCCCCTCCAAGCATCCTAAACAGGTAACCCTCTTAATTATATTTTGATATGATTTTCTCAGCCTTTTACTCTCGACCAACACCTGACACTCTCCTATGTTCGTATGCTACCCTTCCCTCCCCCCACTTTTTGGGCAATATTACCCATCCGCCCATCCCCAGGCCCCTCAAACCTGCAAAGACCCATCCAAAGGCAACCCCTTACCCCCATATTATCTCTTCTTTGTGTTTATACTTACCGCCAGCTCATCATAAATTCCATCCCTGCAGATGTCGGCTCACATCCTTCCTCCACCCCCCGATTTCCTGTAAGCCTATCGTTCAGTCTGTAGCACTCTGAGGCAGCTTTCTTATTTCATATCATTGAGTTCATCTAGTATTTGTCCTTCAATGCTTGGGTTGCTTCACTCAACATAAGGTTTTCAAGATTCATCCATGTTATCACGTGTGTTTGTAGTGTATTTGTTCTTACAGCCGAGTAGTATTCCATTGTGTGTATATACCACATTTTATTGATCCATTCATCTGTTGATGGGCATTTGGGTTGATTCCAACTTTTGGCGATAGTGAACAATGCTGCTATGAACATTGGTGTACATATATCAGTTTGTGTCCTTGTTTTCAGTTCTGCTGGGTATATACCCAGCAGTGGTATTGCTGGGTCATATGGCAAATCTATGGTTAGTTTTTTGAGAAACTGCCAAACTGTCCTCCAGAATGGTTGGATCCTTCTGCATCCCCACCAGCAGTGGATGAGTGTTCCCCTTTCTTCACATCCTCTCCAGCATTTGTATTCTTCTGTTTTTTTCATAGCTGCCAATCTTATGGGAGTAAGATGGTATCTCATTGTAGTTTTGATTTGCATTTCCCTGATAGCTAGAGATTTGGAGCATTTTTTCATGCGCTTTTTAGCCATTTGTATTTCTTCTTTGGAGAAGTGTCTGTTTAAATCTTTTTCCCATTTTTTACATGGGTTATTTATCTTTTTATTTTCAGGATATAGGAGTTCTTTATATATGCAAGTTATAAGTTTCTTATCAGATATATGTTTGCCAACATTTTCTCCCACTGTGTTGACTCTCTTTTTACTTTCTTGACAAACTCCTTTAAGGTGCAGAAGGATTTAATTTTGAGGAAGTCCCATTTATCTATTAGTTCTTTTGCTGCTCGTGCTTTTGGTGTGATATTCATGAATCCATTCCCTATTACAAGGTCCTGTAGATGTTTCCCTACACTGCTTTCCAAGGTTTTTATGGTCTTGGCTCTTATATTTAGGTCTTTCATCCATCTTGAGTTGATCTTTGTATAAGGTGTGAGATGGTAATCCTCTTTCATTTTTCTACATATGGCTATCCAGTTCTCCAGACACCATTTGTTGAATAGGCCACTCTCTCCCAGTTGAGAGGGTTTGGTGGCTTTATCGAATATTATATGGCTATATATGTGAGGTTCTATATCTGAGATTTCAATTCGATTCCATTGGTCTGTGTGTCTCTCCTTATGCCAATATCATGCTGTTTTCACTACTGTAGCTTGTAGTATGTTTTGAAGTCAGGTAGTGTGATTCCTCCAATTTCGTTTTTCTTTTTCAGTATGTCTTTGGCTATTCGGGGTCTCTTTCCTTTCCAAATAAATTTCATAGTTAGTTTTTCTAGTTCCTTAAAGAAGGCTGCGTTGATTTTTATTGGGATTGCATTGAATGTGTAGATCAGTTTTGGTAAGATAGACATCTTAATAATGTTCAGTCTTCCTATCCATGAACAAGGAATAGTCTTCCATTTATTCAGGTCTTCTTTGATTTCCTTGAACAATCTTGTATAGTTCTCGGTGTATAAGTTCTTTACCTCTTTAGTTAAATTTATTCCTCAGTATTTGATTTTTTTATTTACTATTGTGAATGGTATTTGTTTCTTGATTTCCTCCTGATCTTGCTCATTATTGGTGTACAGAAATGCTACTGACTTTTGTGCATTGATCTTATAGCCTGCGACTTTACTAAACTCATTTATGAGTTCTAGAAGCTTTGTTGTAGATCTCTCAGGGTTTTCTATGTATAGGATCATGTCATCTGCAAATAATGAAATTTTGGCTTCTTCCTTTCCAATTTGAATGCCTTTTATATCTGTTTCTTTCCTCAGTGCTCGAGCAAGTACTTCTAAGACAATGTTAAATAGGAGCGGAGACAAAGGGCATCCTTGTCTTGTTCCTGAGTTTAGAGGGAAGGATTTTAGGATTTCTCCATTGTAAACAATGTTGGCTTTAAGTTTTTTGTATATACTCTTTATCATGTTCAAAACATTTCCTTGTATTCCAATCTTTTGGAGTGTTTTTATCAAGAAAGGGTGCTGTATTTTGTCAAATGCTTTTTCTGCATCTATAGATATAATCATGTGATTTTTTTCCTTCAATCTGTTTATATGGTGTATTACGTTGATTGATTTTCTTATGTTGAACCATCCTTGCATACCTGGAATAAATCCCACTTGGTCGTGTTGTATAATTCATTTAATGTGTTGTTGGATACGATTAGCAAGTATTTTGCTAAGTATTTTTGTGTCTAGGTTCATTAGAGAAATTGGTCTGTAATTTTCCTTTCTTGTGGTGTCTTGTTTGGCTTTGGTACTAGGGTAATGTTGGCATCATAGAATGAGTTCGGCAATGTTCCTTCTGTTTCAATTTTTTGGAATAGTTTCAGCAGAATTGGTGTTAGTTCTTTCTGGAATGTTTTGTAGAATTCACCTGTGAAGCCGTCTGGCCCTGGGCTCTTCTTAGTTGGGAGATTTTTAATGACTGATTCTATCTCTGTGCTTGTGATTGGTTTGTTAAGATCATCAATTTCTTCTTTCATCAATATGGGTTGCTTATGTGTTTCTAGGAATTTGTCCATTTCCTTTGAATTGCCATTTTTTTGGAATATAATTTTTCAAAGTATCTTCTTATGATAGTCTTTATTTCTGTGGGGTCAGTGGTGATATCTCCATTCTCATTTCTTATTTTGTGCATTTGCATCTTCTCTCTTTTTTTCATTGTTAGTCTCGCTAAAGGTTTGTCAATTTTGTTGATCTTCTCAAAAAACCATCTCTTGGTCTTGTTTATCTTTTCAAGTGCTTTCTTACTTTCTATTTCATTTAGTTCTGCTCTTATCTTTGTTATTTCCTTCCTTCTTCTTCGTGTTGGGTTACTTTGTTGTTGTTTTTCTAATTCCTTCAAAAGTGCAGTTAGTTCTTCAATTTTTGCTCTTCTTTTTTGATATATGAATTTATGGCTATAAATTTCCCTCTCAGTACTGCTTTTGCTGCATCCCATAAATTTTGGTATGTTGTGTTATCATTATCATTTGTTTCAAGGTAGTCATTGATTTCTTTTGAGATTTCCTCTTTGACGCACTGTTTCTCTAAGATTGTGCTGTTTAATTTCCACATCTTGGTGTGAAACCTGGGCCTCTGTCCCTTGCAAATTTCCAGCTTGACTCCACTGTGGTCAGAGATATTGTTTTGTATGATTTCAATCTTTCTGAATTCATTAAGCTTTTCTTTGTGGCATATGGTCTATCTTGGAGAATGATCCATGTGCGCTTGAGAAAAATGTATATCCTGCTGTGTTTGGGTGTAATGACCTATATATGTCTATTAGATCCAGCTCCACTAATATACTGTTCAAATGTTTTGTTTCTTTAGTGATTCTCTTTTGTGATGTTCTGTCCAAGGTAGATAGTGCTGTATTAAAGTCCCCCAGTATAATTGTAGATGCATCTATTGTTTCACTTAGTTTTTCCAGTGTTTGCCTGACGTATTTAGAGGCACCCTTATTAGGAGCATAAATATTTATGATTGTTCGATCTTCTTGACAGATTTTCCCTTTCACTAAAATGTAGTGTCCTTCTTTGTCTCTCACAATTGTTTCACATTTAAAGTCTATTTTGTCTGATATTAATATAGCTACTCCTGCCTTTTTTTAGTTACTGTTTGCTTGTATGATTGTTTTCCAGCCATTCACTTTCAATCTCCATGTGTCTCTGGGTCTAAGATGTGTCTCTTGTAGACAGCATACGGATGGGTCATATTTTCTTATCCAATGGCCCAGTCTGAATCTTTTGATAGGTGAGTTTAATCCGTTGAAATTCGGCATTATCACTTTCATGGAATTATTTGTGTTAGCCATATTTTGTTTGTATTTTTTTCTTCTATTTTTGTCTTTTTTTTTGTTGCTCTTATACTCTCCTCCAACTCTGCCTGTCCTGTTTTTTCCTTTCTTCCTGCAGAACTCCCTTTAGAATTTCTTGAAGGGGAGGTTTCTTGTTGGTATACTCTTTCAGTTTCTGTTTATCTGTGAATATTTTGAACTCTCCATCATGTTTGAATGCTAGTTTAGCTGGATAGAGTATTCTTGGTTGGAAATTTTTTTCCTTTCGTACTTTGATTATATCATACCACTGCCTTCTTGCCTCCATGGTTTCAGATGAGAAATCAGCACTTAATCTTATGGAGCTTCCCTTGTATGTGATGGTTTTCTTTTCTCTTGTTGCTTTTAGGATTTTCTCTTTGTCTTGAGCATTGGATAATTTGACAAGTATGTGTCTTGGGGTGGGCCTGTTGGGGTTTATGACTAGTGGAGTATGCTGTGCTTCTTGGATATGTACATCTGCCTCTTTCAGTAGATTTGGGAAGTTTTCAGCCATTATTTCCTGCAACACTCCTTCTGACCCATTTCCCTTCTCTTCTCCTTCTGGAATGCCTATAATACGTATGTTTAAGCGTTTTGCATTGTCATTTAGGTCCCTAAGTCCTAGCTGGATTTTTTCTATCTTCTTATTGACCCCTACTACTATCTGTTTGATTTCTGATGTACTGTCTTCCACATCACTAATTCTCTGCTGTGCCTCTTCTAGTCTGCTGATATTTGCTGCAAGTGTATTTTTGATTTCTTGAACTGTGGTGTTCATTCCCATCATATCTGTTATCTTTTTGCGTATGTCTGCAATTTCCCCTCCGAGTGTTGTCTTCATGTTGTTAACCTCTTTCATTTCTTCATCAAATTTGTCCGTGATAAATGTTCTGAAATCTTTCATTGCTTGAGCGAAGTTCTGCTCCCCTTCCTGATTTTTAGTTTGTTGATTGGATTCAGCCATGTTTTCCTGATTGCTGGTTTGGTTTGTAGGTTTTTGTTGCTGTCTGTTCATCATTTTATCTTGACGGGTTTAATCAGTTCCTTAGCTTCTTTGTCTATTCTTGGAGATTAATTAGCTGTTGTTTTTGCGTAAGTGTTATATCTTCTCTTTGTCACTTTGTTCTTCCTATTCTAATTTCTTGTTGCTGGTTAGGTTCACTTTAAAGGAAAGTATTAGTGCCAGGGAAAGGTAATTGTGTAAGCAAGGAAAAATTGTAAAGTAGTATTGGTGATATATGTTAACAAAGCAAGAATATGAGATTTGGGAGGATGGAGGCTAGATTCATGTAAAATTGTGTAGAGTTATAGCAGTAGGTAGAGTACCTATTATGAGGTAGCTGACTGAATATGGGAGGAATATGGTATGAGCTAAAAAGCTATTGCTTTCATGAGAGAGGGAAAGAGAAATGAAAGCTAATAGTTTCAAGAGTGGATAACAGACAGAAAACAAAGCAAGGGGATTAGGAATTAAGATTTAGATACTTTCTGGATCAAAGAAAGGGAGATGGGAGGTGGAATATAGGAGAGACAGTAGATGATGGAGGATATCAAGATGTAGGGGGAAGGGAGTAGTGTAGGTAGCCTAAATCAGTTCACATAGAAATGAGGCAGTGGAGGATGAGAAAATCCAGCAAATGTGAGGTGTTCCCTGCAGCACCTATTGTATAATTGAGTTAAAATAAAATAAGTAGAAAATGAGGGTCAAGAGGAAGAGCAAAAACAGAAAAAGAAAAAAAATGAAGAGAGAAAAAAAGAAAGAAGAGAAGAAAGGAAAAAAGAAAAAGCGGGGTGGGAAAAGGGTGGGGAACAGGTAGGGGAAAGAAAAGAACAGATATACGTGAACCACAATTGTAACACCAACTACAACTACAACAACAAAACCCTAAATAACTGAATAAAGAAAAAGACTTTGGGGAATACGCTGGGAGAAAAGACTAGGGGATAATGCAATATTAGCACTCAGGACATTAAAAAAAGTAGAAAATAAGATAAAATGAAAAATAGAGACAAAACAAAATGAAACGGTTAAGAAAAAATGCAAATGTTGAAGGCTAGGGCATTCAAGGACCTCAGATGGACCTCAGGGCATGATGGATTCAGGGGTGGAAAGTCTGAGATATTGAAGACTCAAGAGGTGTGAGTCTCTGGGGTGTGGGCCGCCAGAGTTTAGGGGATTCAGACCTGGCAACCTCAAATCTGGTCAACAGGAAGCCTAGGAGCCCCATAGTGTAGCACAGCCCTCAGGGATCCCCGCAGCTGGGTGCCAGCCCTATGGGGGAAGTCAGATTCGCAGACTCTATATTATGTCTGAACCCTGCAATTCACTTACTCACTAGGGTTTATTTTTGTGGATATTTCATCAATTCAGCTATCTAATTCCATTGCAGATCGGCAGCCGGGCCTGTGGGGGCGGGGCTCCAGGTGGAAGCGCTATTATTTTTGTCCACAGTCAAAAATTCCCCCGCTTCACAACAAAACACCGTCTGTCTCCCCAAATCGATCCGCAAAGGCGTCCCGTCCCATCAACCCCCCAACAGCCCGCCCACGACTCTCGAAATCCCCTGCTCTGCAGAGCCACCAAAAAGCGCGGCCGAAGTGCGGGTTCTGCGGCTCCACCCACCCCCAAGGAGGGAGCAGCCTGTGTGCAGGTCTCACCTCCGGGCAATAGAACCCAAATTATATCTTATAGACCAATCCTCTCTGTTACCTTCCCACCAAATCAATGTCCAGACACTTCCTGCCCTGCAAAAATCCCGAAAACGCCTGGTCCCGGAGAACCTCCAGCGGCGCCCCAACAACCCATTTTAAAAATGGGCAAGAGATTTGCATAGACTCTGCTCCAAAGAAGAAATACAAATGGCTAAAAGCACATGAAAAGACTATCAGGCAAATGGCTCTGCCTCTTTCCCCGGAGTTCCAGCTTATGACTTTAGCATCAGACTCCAACATCAAAACTCCAACAGCAGAAACCCGTGGCTCTGTCCTTTGCCATGCCTTTTATCTGTGAATCCCTACTCTACAAAGGGCAGGAACTCAATGCCCTAATGATGTGGCCCAATGAAAACGCTAATCATAACTCAATCAGGCCCAGGTACAGATCAGATTACAAGCATAATCCAACATTTATTTTTGGAATTCATCAATTATATCAAACTGCTACATATGGGGTGAGTAGGGAGTGTGGTATGTGAGAATCCCCTATATTTTTTATGTAACATGTAATCTAAGTATCTTTTTTTAAAAAACTAATATATTTTTAAAAAAACTTATGGATACAATGCAGGCAGTCTTGAGAGTGAAATTTATAGCTCTAAAGCTAAACCCAAAGAGTTAACTGAACAACCAGAGAAACTAGAAAAAGAACACAAACCAATCCCAAAGTAGGCAGAAGGAAAGAAATAATCAAGATTAGAGCAGAAATAAATTAAATTGAGATCAAAAAGCAATAGAGAATATCAACAAAACAAGAAGCTGGGTCTTTGAGAAGATCAGAAAATTGACAAATCCCTACCTATACTAACAAAGAAAAAAAGAGAGAACATGCAAATAATTACAATCAGAAATGAAAGGGGAGAAGTTATGACTGAACCCACAGATAAAAAAAGGATCATAAGAGGATACTATGATGTTATGCCAACAAACTAGGCAACCTAGATGAAATGGACAAATTCCTAGGAATGCAGAAACAACCTACACTGATGCTACAAGAAATACAAGAATTTAACAAACAAATCACATTTGAAGAGATTGAATCCATCATCAACATTCTCCCAACAGAAAACTCCAGGATCTGATGGCTTCACAGGTGAATTCTACGAAGCATTTCAAAAGGAACTGACACCAATCCTGTTTGAACTCTTCCAAAAAACTGAAGAGGAGGGACTATTACCCAATACATTTTATGAAACCAACATCAACCAAAGCCAGATTAAGACACTACAAAAAAAGAAAATTACAAACCAATCTCTCTACTGAATATAGATGTAAAAATTCTCAGCAAAATACTTGCAAATAAAATCCAACAGTATATCAAAAGACTTATACATCACAACCAATTGGAATTTATTCCTGGAATGCAAAGCTGGTTCAACATAAAGAAGTTAATCAATGTAATACACCACATTTAAAAATTGAAGAAAAAAAACCACATAATCATCTCAATCAATGCAGAAAAGGCATTCAACAGAATTCAGCATCCTTTCTTGATTAAAAAAACACTTCAACAGATAGGAATAGAAGGAAAATTCCTCACTATGATAAAAGGCATATATGAAAAACCCTCTGCCAACAATGTACTTAATGGGGAACAATACTCTTCTTCTAAGATCAGGAACAAGATAAGGATGCCCACTGTCACTAATATTATTCAGCATTGTACTTGAAGTTCTAGCTAAAGCAATTAGAAAAGAAAAATAATAAGGGCATCTGTAGCAGTTTGATATGGTTCATGAATTCCAATAATAGATATTGGAGTATGTTTGTAAACTGTACTGCACTTGGGTGTGATTAAATTATGATTAGGGCTTTGATTGGACCACGTCAGTAGGGTGTTGTCCCTGCCCCTTGGTGAGTGTAGACTTACTGATAAAAGACATGGCAAAGGACAGAGTTGAACGTTTTTGATGTTGGATTTTGTTGCTGGAGTTTTGAGCTGGAGCCCAGGAACTGAACACACAGGAGAAGAACAAAGAGGAATAGAGACAGATCCTTAGACATGGCAGAAACCCTGGAGAGAGACAGAGTTATTTGCCCAAAAGTCTACAGCTGGCCTTGTGGAGAGGCAAAGCCTAGAGAGCCTCATAGTCTATAGCTGAAATTGTGGAGATAACAGAGCAACTGAGCCTGCAAAGAGGTAAGTCCTAAGAAGAGAGAAACCCAGGAAGCCTGAACCCTGGCAGATGTCAGCAGCCATCTTGCTCCAACATGTGACAAAAGAATTTGGTCAGGGAAGAAACTTACACTTTATGGCCCGGTAACTGTAAGCTTCTACCCCAAATAAATACCCATTATGAGGGCCAACAGAATTCTGGCATTTTTCATCAGCACCCCTTTGGCTGACTAGTACAGCATCCAAATAGGAAAAGAGTAAGTAAAGCTCTAACTCTTTGCAGATGACATGATCCTATATTTAGAAAATTCTGAAATGTCTATGACAAAGCTACTTGAGTTAACAAATGAGTTCAGCAAAGTGGAAGGATGCAAGATCAACATGCAAAAATCAGTAATGTTTTGTACAGTAGTATTGTACAATCTGAGGAGGAAATCAGGAAAAAAAATTCCATTTATAATAGCAACAAAAAGACTCAATTACCTAGGAATCAATTTAACCAAAGAAGTAGAGGACCTCTATGCAGAAAACTCCAAAACAATTCTAAAAGAAATCAATGAAGACTTAAATTAATTGAAAGACATTCCGTGTTCATGGATTGAAAGACTAATATCGTTAAGATGGCAATCCTACCCAAACTGATTTATAGATTCAAAGCAATGGCAATCAAAATTCCAACAGCCTACTTTACAGAAATAAAAAATGCAATTACCAAATTCATTTGGATGGAAAAGGCGCCCAATTAGCCAAAAGCATTCTAAAAATGTAGAGCAATATGGGAGAAATTTCACTGTTTGACCTTGAAACATATTACAAACTTACAGTGGTCAAAACATCATGGTACTGGCATAAAGATAGACACATAGATCAGTGGAATAGAACTGAGAGTCCAGAAATAAACCCTCACCTCTGTGGCCAACTGGTTTTTGATAAGGTTCCAAGCCCATGACAAGACAAAGCAGTCTTGTCAACAAATAGTGCTGGGAGAACTGGATATCCATAACCAGAAGAATGAAAGAGGACCCCTATCTCACTCCCTATACAAGAATCAACTCAAAATGAATCAAAGGCCTAAATATAAAAAGCCACAACCATAAAACTATGAGTAGAAAATGTAGGGAAACATCTGAAAGACCTTGTGGTAGGTGGGGGACCCTTAAACCTTACACGCAAAGTATAAGCAAGAAAAGAAAAACGGAAGAAATGGTACCACCTCAAAATTAAACACTTTTGCACCTCACAGGACTTTGTCAAAGGGTGAAAAGGCAGCCAATTCAATAGGAGAAAATATTTGGAAATCACGTGTTCGATAAAGGTTTAATATCAATGATATATAAAGAGATGTTACAACTCAACAATAAAATGACAAATAACCCAATTTAAAAATGGTCAAAAGATTTGAATAGACATCTGTCCAAAGAAGAAATACAAATGGAAAAAAAGCAAATGAAAACATGTTCAGCATCACTAATGATTTGGGAAATGCAGACCAAAATTACAGTGAGTTATCATTTCACACCTATCAGAATGGTGACTATTAAAAAGACAGAGAACAAGTGTTGATGAGGATGTGAAGAGATAGGAATATTTATTCACTGTTATTTGGAATACAGAATGGTACGGCCTCTGTGGAGAAGTGTTTTCAGTTCCTAAGGAAGTTAAATATAGATTTGCCACGACTCTGCAATACCACTATTGGCTCTACCCCCAGAAAAACTGAGAGTAGTGACATGAATAGACATTCGCACACCTATGTTCATAGTGGCATTATTCATGATTGCCAAAAATTGGAAAGAACCCAGGTGCTCATCAACCAACCAATGAATGGATAAACAAACTGTGGTGTATTCACAAAGTGGAAATTTATGCAGCTGTAAGAAAAAAATGAAGTCATAAATCATATAACCACATGGATGAACCTGGAGGACATTATGTTGAGTGAAGCAAGCCAGACACAAAAGGACAAATACCGTAAGATTGCATTACTATGGACCAAATATATTGTGTAACATATTGTATGATTCCATTTAAATAAAATGTAAATAAGTATCTGGTGTGGGCCAGCTCCACAAGGGTCAAGGAGGCCTGGGGTTTGAACCACAGACCTCCCATGTGGTAGGCAGATGCCCTATCCATTGGGCCAAGTCCACTTCCCTAATATACTTAAAAAATATATTTTTATTTATTTTTAAAAGATACTTAGATTACATAAAATTCTACAGAAAAAATAAGGGATTCCCATATGCCCCACTCCACACACCTCCCACTTTTCCCCACATTAACAACTTCTTTCATTAGTGTGGTTCACTCATTGCAACTGATGAACACATTTTGGAGTATTGCAACTAAAAATGGATTATAGTTTACATTGTAGTTTACACTCTCTCCCACTTAATTCTGTAGGTTGTGGTAGTATATATAATGTCCTATATCTGTCATTTCAATGTCATTCAGGACAATTCCAAGTCCCAAAACTGCCCCCATATTACACTTCTTGTCCCCTCTCCCTGATTTCAGCACCTCCAGTGGCCACTGTCTCCACATCAATGATATAATTTCTTCCATTGCTAGAATCACAGTAAGTCTATAGTAGAATACCAGTAAGTCCACTCCAGTTCATATTTTATTCCCCAATCCTGAGGTTTCTGAGCTAGTGATCCCCACTCCACCTCTTAATGAGAGGGGGCTTTGATCCCCTATAGCTGATGGATGAGACTTTCTTGCTTGCTGTTGTATATTCTCTCAGTCCCTTGGCATGGTGTTTGTCCATCCTCACTTCCTTTTTAGTTGCCCTGGGTGATTCTAATGAACTGGAGAGTAGGTGCTGCAACTCTTCTGAGGCTCAGGGATGAGCTGGCACATGGACAGTCCATAGATTCAAAAAAATTATCTTGTGTTAACTGAGTAACTTGTAACATTGCTACTAAGAATTAAAAAGAAATATATAGCAATCTAAGCTATTAAGCAAACGTAAATTTTAATACATGCTTGCTAAAATTTATGTGTAGTGGCTAATAGTACAAAAAGAAGAATGTTCTCTCATGAACTATAACAAATGTATGTCTCAATTACAAGGTGTTAATAAAAGGGTGGTATATGGGAAAAATATACCTAATGCAAACTATAGACTATATTTAACAGTAATGTTTTAATATACTTTCATCAATTATAACAAAGGTACCACATCAGTGCTAAATGTTATTTATAGGGGGTTGTATGAGGTATATGGTTTTTCTTTTTTGAATAATGAAAATGTTCTAAAATTCATTTTGGTTATGAATACACAACTCTGAGATTATACTGAGAGCCATTGATTGTACACTTTGGATGGACTGCATGGAGTGTGACTAAATCTCAAAAAAACTGGTTAAAAAAAGAAAAGATAACTAAAGACCAATATCTCTTATGAATATAGATGCAAAAATCCTCACCATAATACCAGCAAACTTAATCCAGCATATTAATAGAGTTATATACCGTGTTCAAGTGGGATTTGAACCTGTATGCAAGGTTGGTTTAACCTAAGATTACTGTAATATACAACATTAACAGAATGGAAGAAAAAAGCACATGATCTCTCAATCAATGCAGAAAAGGCATTAGAAAAAGACAGCACCTTTTCTTGATAAAAACGCTTGGAACACTAGCAATACAAGGAAAATTCCTTAACATGATAAATGGCATATATGAAGAGCCCACAGTTAACATCCTAATTAATGGTGAAAGACTGAAATCCTTCCCTCTAAAATCAGGAATAAGGCACTGTCATGATTGTTTTGTACTCAAAGATCTTACCAGAGCAATTAGGCAAGAAGGAGAAATAAAAGGCATCCAAATTTGAAAGGAAGAAGTAAAACTTTCCCTCTTTGCAGATGACATGTTGCTACATACAGAAAGTCCTGAAAAATCCACAACAAAGTTCTTAGATCTAATAAATGAATTTGGCTAAGTGATGGGGTACCTGGTCAACACCCCAAAATCAGTATCATTTCTATACAGAACCAATGAAAAATCAGGAAGCAGATGTGGCTCAACTGATAGAGTGTCTGCCTATCATATAGGAGGTCCAGGGTTCGGTACCCAGGGCCTCCTGACCCATGTGATGAGCTGGCCCACATGCAGTGCTGCCAAGCACAAGAAGGGCCATGCCACACAGGGGTGTCTCCCATGTAGGGCAGCCCCACATGCAAGGAGTGTGCCCCATAAGGAGAGCCTCCCTGCCTGCCCAGGAGTGGTACCACACACATGACACCCTGCCCAGGAATGGTGCCACACACATGGAGAGCTAATGCAGCAAGATGGTGCAACAAAAAGAGACACAAATTCCCGGTGCCACTGACAAGAATACAAGTGGACACAGAAGAACACACAGCAAAAGGACACAGAGAGCAGACAATGGGGGGGGGGGTGGAAGGGGAGAGAAATTTTTTTTTAATTTAAAAAAAGAACCATCAGTACAAGAAATCAAGAAAAAAATTCCAACCACAGTAGCACCTAAAAGAAAAAAAAATACATAGAAATAAATCTAAACAAAGATGTAAAGTACTTGTACACAGTAAACGACAAAGCCCTGCTAATAGACATCAAAGAAGACCTAAATAAATGGAAGGACATTCCATGTTCATGGATTGGAAGACTAAATATTGTTAAGATGTCAGTCCTATCCATGGCAGTTTATAGATTCGATGCAACCCCAATCAACATTCCAACAACCTTCTATTCAGACAGAAATGGAAAAACCCTTCATCGAATTTATATGTCAGGGTTAGGGGCCCAAAATCACTAAAGTCATCTTGAAAAAGAATGACGTTGGAGGACTCATACTTCCTCATCTTAAAACTTATCACAAAACTACAATAATCCAAACATCATAGTACTGGCACAAGGACACTCATATAGACAAATGGAATCAAATGGAGAGCTCAGAAATCAACCCTTGCATTTATGACCAACTGATTTTTGACAAGGGGGCAAAGACCACTCAATTGGGAAAGAATAGTCCTTTAACATGTGGTACTGGAAAAGCTGGCTTTCCATTTGCAAAGAAGGAGGACCCCTACCTCACACCTTATCCAAAAATCAACTCAAAATGGATCAAGGACCTAAATGTAAGAGCCAGAACTAGCAAAGTCCTAGAAGAAAACATAGGGCAACATCTTCATGACCTTGAGTTGGGAAATGGTTTCTTGTACTTTATACCTAAAGAACAAGCAACAAAAGAAAACCTAGATAATTCAGACCACATCAAAATTTAAAAAAGTGTTCCTTCAAGGACTTTATCATCAGAGTAAAACAACAACCTACATAACGCAAGAATATAGTTGGAAACTGCATATACGATAAGGGTTTAATATCCAGAATATATACAGAAAGCCTTCAACATCACAACAAGTCAAATAGTCCAATTTAAATAATGGGCAAAAGGCTTGAATAGACATTTCTTCAAGGAGGATATACAAATGGCTAAAAAGCACAAAAGATGCTCAACATCACTAGCTATTAGGGAAATGGAAATCAAAACAACAATGAGATATCATTTCACACCCACTAGAATTACTATTAAAAAAAAGAAAATTATAAGTGTTGGTGAGATGTGGATTAACAGGTAGACTCATTCATTGCTGGTGGGAATGTAAAATGGTGCAGCCACTGTGGAAGACAGTTTGGTCATTCTTCAGGAAGCTAAGTATATAGAAACCATGTTATCTGGCAATCCCTCTACTTGGTATATATCCAGAAGAATTGAAAACAGAGACTCAAACAGACATTTGCACACCGCTCATAGCAGCACTATTTACCATTGAAAAAGATGAAAGCAATTCAAGTGTTCACCAACAGATGAATGCAAAAAAAAAATGTAGCATATACATATAATGGAATATTATTTAGCTTGGAAAAGGAATGAAGTTATAATGCATGCAACAATGTAGATAAAACTTGAGGGCATTATGCTGAGTGAAATAAGTCAGACATAAAAGGACAAATACTGCATAATCTCACTTATATGAACTAATTATTAGAAACAAACTCATAGAGTTAGAATCTAGAATACAGGTTACAAGGGATGGATTGGGGGTTGAAATGGGGAGTTGATGCTCAATTTGTACAGAATTTTATTTAGGTAGAGTAAAGGTTTGGAAATGGATGATGGTGATGGTAGCACATTATTGTGAGTTAATTAAAAGCACTGAATTATAAATGTGAATGTGGTTGAACAGAGAAATATTAGTCATATTAATATATATTATTGGAATAAAAATTAAAATATAAACATAAGACTGAATTGCACAGTGAACCCGGTCGTGGATGATAGACAATAGTTAATAGTATAAATATAAGAATGTTCTTTCACGAACTTGAAAAAATGTATATCACTATAACATGTTAATAATAGAGTGGTAAAATGGGAAAAAATACACCTAATGCAAAATATGGACTATCATGAACAGTAATATTTTAACATTCTTTTATTAACTGTAACAAAGGTACCACAGTAATGCAAAGTGTCAACAACAGGGGGTATATGCGAATTCTGTGTTCTTTACATGATGTTTCTGTAAACTTACATCTTCTCTAATTATTTTTTTTAAAAAAGACTTGATATCCAGATGTTACATGAAATAAGAAACAGACCTATTCAACTATATAAAAATTAAAATCATATTTTCAGAAAGAAAAATAAATCATTTCATATTGATATTTCCAGTTCAAAATTAATATGGAAGTTTTACTCAACTTCTTTGTTTTTATTTGTAAATCTTTTTTTCTAGGCTGAAAATCTTGGTTGCTAATGACATCAACATTATTTTTTCTTTTATCTTACAATATATGTCTAATAATTTCATAAAATAAAGTCACCTAGGATAATTCTTCTCTGTATAATTCTGTTAACAACTGATAAATACTCAGTCACTTATATTTTGTTTTCAGTTTTGAGGGATTTGGGGTGCAATTTTTGGTTCCAAATTTATTTGGTTTATAAATGGTTCTGAATTCAAAACTATAAAATAAGGTATATTCAGAGAAGTCTGCATTTCATTCCTGACCCCTAATAGCCTGTTCCTTCCTTCCTCTTAAAGTGAATCATTTGTATTAGCTATTGGCTATACTTACTTTTTAAAATTTTTGATAACATTAACAAAAACTTATGCATGTTCTTATCACCCCGCCTTTTCTTTCATAAAGGGTTCCATAGTATACATACTATTTTGTGTCTTACTTTTTCACTTAGTATATCCTGAAGATCACTCCATAACAGTATATAGAAATTGTTCTTATTTCCTTTTTACAGTTGAATGTTAGCCCATTGCCCCAATTACCATATTTTATCCTGCTCCTATAATGAACATTCAGGCACTTAAGACTAGTCAGATTTAAAAGAGGTACAATACCTATGGCTGGTGAGTTTATGGGAATAGGGTATTATTGCACATTGATGGTAGACATATTTAGTATTACAGCCTTGGCAATAAATCTGTCAATATGTATTAAAAATTTTTAAATGTATACAACATGGTCCTCTTTTTAAAAACAATGAACAAAAATCCTGCCTAACACTATTCCTGACTCTCAACCTACCTATTGTATCATATCATATCTATCTATCTACCTATATCTATCATCTATATATCCCTCATCTATCTCTGTCTATTATGTATCTATATACCTATTTGAGATTATGTAATTATCGGAAAAATGAAAGATGTATATTAGTTTGTTAATATGTGTGGTAGGGGTGGAAGTGAGAAAGAGTAGGGATAGCAAGCAAAGTAAAGAAAAAATGTTGTGCTTAATTTAAAAATGTATACACCCTCCAAGAGTGTTGGGGTGATTGCCACACCTTACTCAATCTTTGGGTAAGAGTCTTAACCTCCCTAGTACATGTATGCATTTAGTTAAAATTGTGTGAATATATGTGAAAAGATTTTTTAAAATTATTTATTTTTTATTTTTTTAAAGATTTATTTATTTATATCTCTCTCTTTCTCCCCCCCACCCCGGTTGTCTGTTCTCTGTGTCTATTTGCTGCGTCTTCTTTGTCCGCTTCTGTTGTTGTCAGCAGCAAGGGAATCTGTATTTCTTTTTGTTGTATCAGCTCTCTGTGTGTGCGGCACCATTCTTGGGCAGGCTGCACTTTCTTTCATGCTGGGCAGCTCTTCTTATGGGGCGCATTCTTTGTACGTGGGGCTTCCCTACCCCTGCATGGCAGGGCACTCCTTGCACACATCAGCACTGCGCATGGGCCAGCTCCACATGGGTCAAGGAGGCCCAGGGTTTGAATCTCGGACCTCCCATGTGGTAGATGGACTCCCTAACCACTAGGCCAAGTCTGCCGCCCCCTAAAAATTATTTAGAAAATATAATGGGGGGAAACGGACTTGGCCCAGTGGTTAAGGCGTCCGTCTACCACATGGGAGGTCCGCGGTTCAAACCCCGGGCCTCCTTGACCCATGTGGAGCTGGCCCATGCGCAGTGCTGATGCGCGCAAGGAGTGCCGTGCCACGCAAGGGTGTCCCCCGCGTAGGGGAGCCCCACGCGCAAGGAGTGCGCCCGTGAGGAGAGCCGCCCAGCGTGAATAGAAAGTGCAGCCTGCCCAGGAATGGGGCCGCCCACACTTCCCGTGCCGCTGACGACAACAGAAGCGGACAAAGAAACAAGACGCAGCAAAAAGACACAGAAAACAGACAACCGGGGGAGGGGGGGGATTAAATAAATAAATAAATCTTTAAAAATATATATATATATAATGGGTAGAGCAAATTCCATGTAATAGAGCAGCACAAGATTTTAGATTACCTAGGAATAAAATTTTTGTAACAGCCTTTGTGGCCAGAAATTTGAAGCTTCAGTAATAATAACAGACATAAAATAAGACTGGAAAGAGGCATTCCAAATGGCTTGAGGAATGGATTCAATATTGCAAAAATGTCTGTCTTCACAAGATTTGTAATTGTAATGCAATTCCAACTAAAATTCTCAATAGAATTTTTATTTTGTAATTTGATAAAATATTCTGAATTTCATCTGGAATGAGAAACAGTTCATTTTTGGAGATACAATGAGAGATATTTGCTCTTCTAGATATTAAAATGCATTATAAAGCTACAGTAAATAAGACAGTATGCCAGTGACACAAAAATAGATACTGAACAACCTCACACTCACCTGAATAGCTATTATTTACAAAATCACAAACTAGGAAGTTCAAGAGATGGGAGCATTAGTACATTGTTAGTGAAATGTAAAATGGTGCAGCCACTTTGGAAAACAGTGGAGTAGTTCCTCAAAAAGTTAAACATAAAACTACCATATGATCCAGGAATTCCACTTCTGGGTATATACCCAAAAGAACTTAAAGGAAAGAGTCAGACAGATATTTGTACCCAACGTGCTAGCGGCATTATTCACAATAGCCAAAAGATGGAAGCAACCCAAATGCCCATCAACAGATGAATGGGTAAATAGAATGTGGTATATACATAATAATGGTATATTATTCAGCCCTAAAAAGGAATGAAGTACTGATACATGCACCTACACGGGTAAGCTTTGAAGATATAATGTTGAGTGAAATAAGTCAGGCACAAAAAGATAGATTTTGCATGAATCCACTTACATGAAATAGAACATACAAATTCATAGAGACAGAAAGTAGATTACAGGCTACAGGGTAGGGGTGAGAAATGAGTCATTAATGCATAATGGGTAAAGGGTTTTTGTTTGGGGTGATGTGAAATTTCTGGTAATGGATAGTGGTGAGGGTAGGGCAACTTTGTGAATGTAAATAATCCTATGGAATTATATGCTTGGAGTGGTTGAGGTGGAAAAGTTTGTGTATACAGGCATACCTTAAAGGTATTAGAGGTTCAGTTCCAGACCACTGCAATAAAGCAAATGTCCCAATAAAATGAGTCACATGAACTTTTGTTTTCCCAGTGCACATAAAAGTTATGTTTACACTATACTGTAGTCTATTGAGTATATAATAGTACTATGACTAAAAGTGTACTTACCTTAATTTTAAAATGCTTTAGTGCTAAAAAATGCTAATCATTATCTGAGCCTTCAGTGAGTGATAGTCTTTTTTGCTGGTGGAGGGTCCTTTCTCAATATTGATGGCTGCTGACTGATTCGAGTAGTGGTTGCTGAAGGTTGGAGTGACTGGCAATTTCTTAAAATAAGACAATGTGATGGTCAGACTAATGTGTCAACTTGGCCTGGTAATAGTGCCCAGTTGTTCGATCAAGAAAGCCTTGGGATAATTATAACACAAGGGCATTTCATGTACTTTAAACATCAGTAAGGTGATTGCATAGATGGCTGGTTACAGCTACAATCAACCAGGGAGATGGCCATCAGCAATGAGTGATGTCTCACCCAATCAGTTGAAGGCATTAAAAGGAGAAGTGATTTCAGCATTCAGAGAAAGAATCCCCACCTCTATTTCAGAAAGCCAGCATCTCCTGGGGAATTCAACCAGGGCCTCCATCTGAATCCATGACTTGCAGCTTGCTCTATAGAATTTGTACTCATGAATACCCACAGTTGTGTGAGACAATTTTATAAAATCTCATAGTATTTACAGATATCTTCTGTAGACTCTGTTTCCTTAGAGAACCCTGACTAATACAGATTGGTACCAGAAGTGGGGTGGCTCTTGAGGAAGAGGATCTTAAAAATGGGATTTCCAAATAGGTTCTGGGATTATTGTAATTGACTCTCTACTCTGATTAGATTCAAGGGCACTAATGACTGTTTCCAATAATCAAGAGGCCACTGAGAGTCCATGGTGTGCACTGACAATAGAGATATGCAAAATATCACCACCGGATATGACTACTTCCATGCTTATAAAGAGGCAAGGATACCAGTGAGAGTGTTTTTTAACAGAGTGTTTTTAAGCAGAGTTTTATGGAGTTAAAAGGTACAATGATGTTGGCTGGTTGTATCCAAATACCATAGGTATCTAGAAGTAAAATAGATGGACAGTCAGTGAAATTCCTACTTCATCTGTATATGTAGAAGAGTTCTAAGTTGAGCGAACAAAACCCTAACTTGAGTTACAGAAACAGAGTCATGGCTCCCTAATCAACTTCCATAATTGAGACAGTTTACAGACCCAGAGCCTCCTGAATCAGGGGAAGGCCAGGTCACATTGGGGAAGGATCCTGTTACACTGCCAAAAATTTATAATGTTAATCTTCCTCCTAGATTTCCTCAAAGCAACCTACAGTTTTTACCAGAGTAACTGTGCATTGGGGAAAAGGAAATGAGACATTTTGGGGATTATTAGACATTGGCTTAGAAGTGACATTAATTCCAGGCATTTTAGCTCAGGTACACCTCACAGTAGGTCCAGTGGGTCTCTGAACCCATTCTGTGATTATTTCTGCAGTTCCAGAGTGTATAATTGGAATAGACATACTCAGCCACTGGCAGAATGCCCACATTGGATCCTTGATTTGTGAAGTGAGGGCTATTATGCTTGGAAAGGCCAAGTGAAAGCCTAAGAACTGTTCCTACATAGCAAAATAGTAAATCAGAAACAATATTGGATTCCTGGAGGGATTGCAGAGAACAGTGCCACCATCAAGAAAGTGAAGGACTAAAGGGTGGTGATTCCCAACACATCCCCATTCAACTCTCCTATTTCGCCTGTACTGAAAAACAGATGATCTTGGATGATGACCATAGATTACCATAAACTTAACCAGGTGGTGACTCCAATTGCAGCCACTGTCCCAGATGCGGTATCATTGCTTGAACAAATCAAGACATCCCCTGGTGTGCAGCTATTAATCTGGCAAATGCTATTTTCTCAATTGTCATTAGTAAGAACTACCAGAAACAGTTTGCTTTCAGCTGGCAAGGCCGGCAATATACCTCCACTGTTCTACCTCAGAGTTATAACAACTCTCCAGTCCTATGTCATAATATTGTCCACAGGGACCTTGATCATCTTTCCCTCCCACAAACATCACACTGTTCCATTATATTGATGATATCATGTTAATAGGACCGAATGAGTAAGAATTAGCATGAATCTAGACTTATTAGTAAGGCATTAGTGTGAGAGAGGATGGGAGATAAATCCAACAAAATACATGGACCTTACATCTTGGTGAAATTTCTAGGTGTCCAGTGGTGAGGGGCATTTTGAGATATGCCTTCTAAAGTGAAGGATATTTGAAGAGGCAGAGGAAAGAATTAGTGATGTGGAAGACAGTACATCTGAAATCAAACAGAGAGTAGAATTGAAAAAATGATAGAAAAAATCCAGCAGGGAATTAGGGACCTGAATGACAACACAAAACATGCAAAATTATAGCATTATAGGCATTTCAGAAGGAGAAGAGAAGGGAAAGGGGACAGAAGGGGTGTTGGAGGAAATAGTGTCTGAAAATTTCCCAAACCTATTTTGGGAAATGGATGTACATGTCCATGAAGCACAATGCACCCCAAACAGCATAAATACAAACAGGTCTACCCCAAGACATACACTTGTCAAATTTTCCAATTCTCAATACAAAGAAAAAATATTGAAAGCAGCAAGAGAAAAGAGAATCATCACATCCATAAGATTAAGTGCTGATTTTTCATCTGAAACCATGCAAACAAGAAGGCAGTTGTGTGACATAGTCAAGATATTAAAGAAAAAAATTTCCAACCAAGAATACTTTATCCAGCAAAGCTAGTATTAAAAAATATGGAGAGTTCAAAATATTTACAGATAAACAGAAACTAAGAGACTATGCCAAGAAGAAACCTGCCCATGAAGAAATACTAAAGGGAGTTTTGCAGGAGGAAAGAAAAAAAAACATGAGAGACAGAGTTGGAAGAGATGTAAGAACAATTAAAGAGATAAAAAGAGAAAAATAACAACATATGACAAACACAAATCCAAAGAAAATTTGGCTAATATAGGTAATTCCTGGAAAGTAATAACACTGACGGTCAATAGATTACACCTACCTGTTAAGAGAAACAGATTGGAAGAATGGATAAGGAAATTTGACCAATCCATATGCTGTCTACAAAAAACACATCTTAAACCCAGGGACTCAAGAAGGTTGAAAGTGAATGACTGGAAAACAATCTTACAAGCAAACAATAACCAAAAAAGGGCAGGAGTAGCTATATTAATATTGGACAAAATAGACTTTAAAGGCAAAGCTACTGTGAGAGACAAAGATGGACACTACATATTAGGTAAAGGGATAATCTTTCAAGAAGAAAGAACAATCATAAACATTTATGCTCCTAATCAGGGCACCTCCAAACACATGAGACGAACACTGGAAAAACTAAGTGAGGGAATAGATGCCTCTACAAATATAGAGGGGGACTTTAATACCACTATCACCATTGCACAGAACATCTCATCGGAGAATCTATGAAGAAACAAAGACTTTGAACAATATATTAGAGGAGCTGGACCTAATAGACATATACAGAACATTACACCCAAATACAGCAGGATATATATTCTTCTCAAGTGCACATGAATCTTTCTCCAAGATAGACCATATCCTAGGCCACAGAGAAAGTCTCAATGAATTCAGAAAGATTGCAATCATAAAAAATAATTTCTCTGACCACAGTGGAATGAAGCTGGAAATCTGCAAGGGCCAGAGACCCAGATTTGGCATCAAGATATGGAAGTTAAATAATTCAATCTTAGACAAACAGTGGGTCAAGGAGGAAATCTCAAAAGAAATCAGTAACTACCTTGAAACTAATAAAAATGATAACACAACATACCAAAACTTTTGGGATGCAGCAAAAGCTGTACTGAGAGGGAAATTCATAGCCATACATTCATACATCAAAACAGAAGAAAGAGCTAAAATTTAAGACCTAACTGCACGTTTGGGGGAGTTAGTAAAAACAACAACAACAACAAATTAACCCCAAAAGAAGAAAAACAAAAGAAATAACAAAGATCAGAGCAGAACTAAATGAAATAGAAAATAAGAAAGTGCTAGAAAAAATAAACAAAACAAAGAGCTGGTTCTTTGAGAAGATCAATAAAATTGACAAAGGAAAAAAGATAGAAGATGCAAATACACTCAATAAGAAATGAGAAAGGGGATATCACCACTGACTCCACAGTAATGAAGAATATCATAAGAGGATACTTTGAAAAAGTATATTCCAATAAGAAGGACAATTTAGAGGAAATGAACAATTTCCTAGAAACACATAATCACCCTACACTGATGAAAGAAGGAATTGATAATCTCAAAAAACCAATCACAAGTAAAGAGATAGAATCAGACAATAAAAACCTCCCAACTAAGAAGAGACCTGGGCCAGATGGCTTCACAGGTGAATTCTACTGAATATTTTGGAAAGAACTAACACCAATCTTCCTTAAAATCTTCCAAAAAATCAAAATTGAAGGAACATTGCATAACTCAGTCTATGATGCCAGCATGACCCTTATACCAAAGCCAAACAAGGACTCCACAAGAGGGAAACGGACTTGGCCCAGTGGTTAGGGCATCCGTCTACCACATGGGAGGTCCGCGGTTCAAACCCCGCGCCTCCTTGACCCGTGTGGAGCTGGCCCATGCGCAGCGCTGATGCGCACAAGGAGTGCCATGCCACGCAAGGGTGTCCCCCGCGTAGGGGAGCCCCATGTGCAAGGAGTGCGCCCGTGAGGAGAGTCACCCAGTGTGAAAGAAAGTGCAGCCTGCCCAGGAATGGCGCCGCCCACACTTCCCATGCTGCTGACAACAGAAGCAGACAAAGAAACAAGACGCAGCAAATAGACAACAAGAACAGACAACCAGGGGAGGGGGGGAATTAAATAAATAAATAAATCTTTAAAAAAAAAAAAGGACTCCACAAGAAAGGAAAATTACAGATCTTTATCTCTAATGAAACTAGATGTGAAAATCCTCAACAAAACACTTGCTAATGGTATTCAACAACACATTAAACTAATTATACACCAAGACCAAGTGGGTTTCATTCTTGGTATGCAAGGATGGTTCAACATAGGAAAATCAATTAATGTAATACACCACATAAACAGATTGAAGGAATAAATTACATGATCATATCTATAGATGCAGAAAAAGCCTTCAACAAAATACAGCACCCTTTCTTGATAAAAACACTGCAAAAGATAGGAATGGAAGGAATCTTTCTTTATATGATAAAGGGTATATATGAAATACCCACAGCTAACATCATTTACAATGGTGAAATACTAAAATCTTTCCCTCTAAGATCAGGAACAAGACAAGGATGCCCACTATCACCCCTTCTATTTAACATTGTCTTAGAAGTACTTGCTGGAGCACTGAGGCAAGAACCAGATACAAAAGGCATCCAAATAGGAAAGGAAGAATTAAAAATTTCATTATTTGCAGATGACATGATCCTATTCATAGAAAGCCCTGAGAAGTCTAAAACAAAGCTTCCAGAACTTATGAGTTCAATAAAGTCACAGGTTGTAAGATCAATGCACAAAAATCAATTGCATTTCTGGACACCAATAATGAGCAATCTGAGGAGGAAGTTAAGAAACACATACCATTTACAATAGTAAATAAATAAATCAATTACCTAGGAATAAATTTTATTAAAGATGTAAAAGACTTACAGGAAATTACACAACAGTGCTCAAGGAAATCAGAGAAGACTTAAATAAATGGAAGAATATTCCCTGTTCATAGATAGGAAGACAAAACATCATTTAGATGGCCTATCCTACCAAAACTGATCTACAGATTCAATAAAAATACAGCATTTTTTAATGAACTAGATATACTAACTATGAAGTTTACTTGGAAAGGAAAGAGGCCCCAAATAGCTAAAGACATATTAAAAAAGAAAAATAAAATTGGAATCACACTTCCTGACTTCAAAACATATTACAGGGAAGCCAATTTGGCTCAATGGATAGAGTGTCAACCTACCAAATGGGAGGTCCAGGATTCAAATGCAGGGCCTCCTGACCCATGTGTTGAGCTGGCTCACATGCTGTGCTGATGCACACAAAAACTGCCATTCCACACAGGGTGTCCCCCATGTAGGGAAGCCCCATGTGCAGGGAGTGCGCCCTGTAAGGAGAGCCACCCAGCACAAAAAAAGTACAGCTTGCCCATGAGCGGCACCACACACACACAGAGCTGATGCATCAAGATGATGCAACAAAAAAAAAAAGACACAGATTCTCTGTGCCACTGACAATAATACAAGAGGACACAGAAGAACACACAGCAAATGCACACAGAGAGCAGACAGCTGGGGGGGGATGGGAGAGAAATAGATAAAAAATAAATCTTTAAAAAAACAAAACAAAAAACATATTACAGGGAAGCGGACTTGGCCCAGTGGTTAGGGCATCTGTCTACCACATGGGAGGTCTGCAGTTCAAACCCCCGGCCTCCTTGACTCAGTTGGAGCTGGCCCATGCACAGTGCTGATGTGCACAAGGAGTGCCATGCCACACAGGGGTGTCCCCCGCATAATGGAGTCCTATGCGCAAGGAGTGCCCCCCATAAGGAAAGTCACCCAGTGCGAAAGAAAGTGCAGCCTGCCCAGGAATGACACTGCACACACGGAGAGCTGACACAACAAGATGACACAACAAAAGGAAACAGATTCCTGTGCCACTGACAACAACAGAAGCGGACAAATAAGAACATGCAGCAAATGGACACAGAGAACAGACAACTGGGGGTGGGGAAGGGGAGAGAAATAAATAAATCTTTGAAAAAACATATTACAAAGCTACAGTAGTGAAAACAGCATGGTATTGGCACAAGGATATATATAGACACTTACCAATGGAACTGAATTGAGAGTTCTGACATAGATTCTCATATATACTGTCATCTGATATTCAACAAGGCCACCAAGCCCACTTAACTGGGAGAGAATGAGCTCTTCAACAGATGGTGCCAGGAGAATTGGATATACATATGCAAAAGACTGAAAGAGGATTACCCTCTCACACCTTATACAAAAATCAGCCCAAGATGGACCAAAGACCTAAATATAACAACAAAGACAATAAAGACCTTGGAAAACAATGTAGGGAAGCATCTACATGACCTTGTAATAGGAAATGGCTCCATGAACTTCATACCCAATGCGTCAGCAACCAAAGAACAAATAGATAAATGGGACATCCTAAAATTTAAAGCCTTTTGCACCTCAAAGGAGTTTGTCAAGAAAGTGAAAAGACAGCCTACCCAATGGGAGAAAATGTTTGGTAACCATATGTCTGACAGAAGATTAGTATCCTGCATATATAAAGAAATCCTATACCTCAAATATAAAAAGAAAAAAAAAACATTTTAAAAATGGTCAAGAGTTTGAAGAGACTCTTCTCCAAGGAAGATGTACAAATGGCTAAAAAGAACATGAAAAAGTTCTCAAAACCACTCGCTCTTAGGGAAATGCAAATCAAAACTATAATGAGATATCATCTTACTCCCATATGACTGGCAGCTATCAAAAAAAGAGAAAATGACAAGTGTTGGAGAGCCTGTGGAGGATTGGGAACACTCATCCACTCCTGGTGGGAATGCAGAAGGATCCAGTCATTCTGGAGGACAGTTTGGTGGTTTCTCAAAAAACTAGCTACAGATTTGCTATATGACCCAGCAATTCACTGCCTGTTATATAACCAAAAGAACTGAAAACATGGATATGAACTGATATATGCACACCAATGTTCATAGTGGCATTATTCACTATTGCCAAAAATTGGAATCAATCCAAATGCCCATCAACAGATAAATGGATAAACAAAATGTGGTATACACATAAAATGGAATACTACTCAGCTATAAGAAGGAATACAGTACAAACACAAGGGATAACATGGATGAATCTTGAGGACCTTATGTTGAGTGAAGCAAGCCAGGCAGTGAAGGACAAATACTACGTGACCTCTCTGATATGAAATAAGCATACCAAGCTGTCTCAGAGAGCTAGAAACTGTGTGATAGACTTACAGGGAATTGGGGGGGAGAGGAAGGTTGTGAGTTGATGCCTACATGGGTGAAATCTATGATAAAATGGAGGTATTTGTGCAGGGAAGGGATAAGACAGGAGCATAGGAATACTATTGGGTGGGGTTTTGCAGGCTTCAGGGGGGCTAGGGTTGGGAAGATGGGTCAGATGGCCAAAGGAATTCAGGGAAGGTTGGGGAGACCAGTTGAACATGGGAGATTGTCGGGTATGTGGTTGAAACTATAATGTTGAGAAAACTCTTTAGAAAATATAATAAGGAAGGATACCTCTTTAAGGTGCTTAAGGGGGGTGGTCATCTGATTCAGTGGAAGGCTTCTAGGGAGTGTGTGAGTGCTCATCTTGTCATAGTGTGTTAAAACATTTGGTGGAGACTCATAGAATGAGTGAGAACGTGTACCACATCATGGAGAGGCCTGATGTTTTCAAAGAGGGAATTTTGTCTCTTGAAAGAACTGGTGGCTCCCAATGGGGAGGACAGTCTAGTATGTCAAGCCCTCAGCATTTTTGCAAGTATCTGTGAATCTGGTCTTTCAAGCAGTGAAACTTGATTGTCACTGTGGGTCCTGAGGGGAGGGGGAGAGAGGAATAGAATAGATGGAAGCAGGGTGACTGGAGGCAATGGAAGTGTTCCACAAGATCGTGCAATGATGAATATAGGACGTGTTAAATTTCACCAAAAATGCATAAAAGTCTATAGGCTAAAATGTAAACCATAATGTAACAAAAAATTTAGAAAACTGTACAGTCTAAAATATAAACCAAAATGTAAACCAAGTGGAACCATATTTGAGAGCTATGTTTCAATAGCTGTACATCAGCTGCAACGAATATAACATGAACATGTAAAAACATCATTGCTGGGGAAGGGGGAAAAGGGTTTGATGTTGGATATATGGGAGTCCCCTATATTGCATATGTGCTTTCACTGTGATCTAAAGGATTTTGAAGACAAAATTAAAAATTAGAAAAAGAAAAGGATGTAAAAATTGAGGAAGAAATGAAATTGTCTTGCCACTTAACATACAGGGCAACACCTATTATAGTGATGAAAGACAAAACATCAAAAACAAAATTTTATTATATTTTTCATTTTTTAATACCCTAATTTATTTTTACTTTATTTTAGTTTTTCAAAATTAGCACATATTCTATTTCTAATCTTTAAAACTATCACTACTATTACATTTTCCTATTAATTGAATTTGGAAATATATTAGGCTTCATTTTTTAAGAAGTTTTGAACCACAGAGGGGTTCAGCTATGGCAGGGGAGGAATGCTGGTGTGGGGTGTTATTGATGGGGGACACAGGGTTGGAAGGGAGCTCTCCAGGGCCTGTATATAGGGTTCATAAAAAAGTTTGGATATTCATTGGGTATTTTCATAGAAGTTACAGTTACAAATGACAACAAAGGGAGTGCTGAGTTCTGAGCCAGAGGAGCTCTGTCACATTCCCCAATGGAACAGCAACAATCCCCTAAGTGCAAGGGCAAAGACCAGTGAGGAAGGATGGTCCAATGATGAATCCTTGATACTGATGACTGTGCTTATGAACCTGTGTGCCTGAAATTTCAACTATGCCTAGAGCTGCAGGGTACTTAAGAGTTACCTCCTGAGAACCTGACATGGCACAGAGCTTCAAATCCATCTGCCATGACCATATACCCTGTGGGCTCCATGGCCTTCAAGAGCACCAGTACCTAAGGTTGTATCTACTTCGGCTGTTTCTGGGGTACTGCTGAGGTGTGTGTAAACGTGATCCTTCTGATGACCTCCCGACTCTTTTTTGAAGACTCTTCCCCATATAAACTCATTTGTCTTTGCCATTTCCCACTTTTATTCAAAGTCAAAAAACAGTTTTTAACTCATGATCCTACATGTAGGCTGAAATATCCTGCTGGTCTGAGTTGACCATTTTATTCAAGGTATCTTTCTAGTTGCATCACCAGTTAGTGGTTGGTAGTAATCCCTCAGCTCCTGGGAGACTCATCCCTGGGTGTCATGTCCCACACTGGGGGGAAGGTAATGCATTTACATGCTGAGTTTGGCTTAGAGAGTAGTCACATTTGAGCAACATGGAGGCTCTCAGAAGTAACTCTGAGGTGTTCTCATCAAAGTCATCTACTATTGATCCTGTTGTCTGACCACATGTTGAAACAAGATGACTGTTGATCTCAGCCAAAGTCTCTGACTTCCCCTCCAGAATCTACTGTCTCCCAGAATTCAGCTGTGGGCAACCAGGCATTGGGCCTGTCTCTTTCCAGGACTGCGGTCACCCCTCGGGCTGAAGTGTGGTTTGCTGGCCTGGCGGGGGAGCAGCCGCGGCAGGCCAAGCCGCTGCCCCCATAATAGGGTGGCTGGTCGGACTCACCGCCACCCCTGAAGGAAGCTCGGCATGGGCGCAGAGTGCCCTCGGGTCTCCCCTTCTCGGCAGCCATGCTTCCGCGGCCGCCCCTCCTCCCGGATGGCGCCACCCGATGCCTGTGGGGCGGCACCCTTCTTCTTCTTTCTCCCTGCGCAGGCGCAGGGCGGAAAATTCCAGTCTGCCCTTTTCCCCTCCCCCAACAGCAGCAACAGCCAGGCGTGGGCGGAAAAATCCAGTCTGCCCTTTTCCCTTCCCCCGACAGCAGCAACAGCCAGGCGTGGGCGGGAAACTCCAGTCTGCCCTCCACCCCAGCAACAGCAGCCACCAATCCCTAAACCCTGCCCCTTCCCCCAGCAACAGCGACAGCCAATCCCTAACCACCACCCCTCCCCCGTCCAGTACCGCCCACTGACCTTTCACCGGCAACCAATCAGAACAGGGCATGGCTTCGACCAATCAGCCTTCCCCAGCCCCTATAAAACTGTTGCCTCTCCCTCAATAAAGTGGACTTGCGTGTTTACCTTGTCTCCGCGGTAGTTCTTCTGCCGTGCGCCCTCCAGTCCTGAGAGCCCCCAACAAGGGCCTGGCCTCCCTTGTCCCCAGTTCGTCGCCTGCTTCTCCGGGCGACCCCTTCGTCGTCGGCTTCTCCGGGCGACCCCTTCGTCGCCGGCTTCTCCGGGCGACCCCTTCGTCGCCGGCTTCGCCGGGCGACCCCTTCGTCGCCGGCTTCGCCGGGCGACCCCTTCGTCACCGGCTTCGCCAGGCGACCCCGTCAGCCGAACTGCGCAACCCCTTGTGAGACCGATCCCTCGTCTGCTGCCGGACCGACCCCTCGTCCCAAGTGGGACCGACCCCTCGTCCCAAGTGGGACCGACCCCTCGTTCCAAGTGGGACCGACCCCTCGTCCCAAGCGGGACTGACCCCTCATCCAGAGCTGGACCGACCCCTCGTCCGCAGCCAGACCCCACCTCTACTGACTGAGCAAGCCGCCGCACAGGACTCCTTTATCAGTCTCAGCTGCTCCACTTTCTTCCTGAGCTCAGCTGCAAGCTACCATGTGGCTCAAATCTCCCTGGGCCTCAGTTCTTTGAGCCTCTCAGGGGCTTCTCTTTTGCTGCAGTCCTCTCACTCATATAGTAGGATCAGTACAATATAGCGTCTCCCTTTTCCTGTGTGTCTCTCACTTTGTGTCTCCATTTTTATCGGACCCAGCAAGAGAGTGGAGACTCAAACTGAGTCATGGCTCACTGATTTGTCCAGTGAGAAGGGTCTCACTAACACAGGAATGGATTAGTTCACTTTTTGGGGATTGATAAAAGAATTTCAAATTGTCATATTTGACACTTTGAATCCCAAAAAGGCATGTCTTTCCATGTGCAAACTGCATTCATTTTACCAAAATATTCTAAAAAACTTATCATTTCAGTAGCAATGCTAAGTACAAAATCACATAAAAATCAGTTATAGGCATGCAATTTATCTTGGGGCAAAGTCGTCAACCTGAGAAACTTAGAAAACAGGTTATCTGCTTCCAATATACAAAGAAGGGACATATCTATGATAAATATTTGCATTAAAATAGGAAGAAATTGGAAGGAAAACAGGTGCTACAGGTCCCAAACAGTTCTGAAAAACTTCAGGGCCTACTCCACTAGATTTAAAAGTTTAAGAGTTGTAGCAGTTTGACATAATTGATGAATTCCAAAAATAAATATTGGATTATACTTATAATCTGATTTGTACCTGGGCATGATTGAGTTATGATTAGGGCACCATACCATAAAATGTATGATGAAGAACAGAGTTGAGGGTTTCTGATGTTCGAGTTTTGATGTTGGAGTTTGATGCTGAAGACTTAAGCGAGAGCCCCAGGAAGTAACCTCACAGAGGAAAGAGAAACAAGTCCTAGGAAGAAAGGAGCCTTGAACCCAGAGAAAAGCAAGCCCCAGGAATGTAGGAACCCAGGAAGTCTGAAACCTTACAGACATTGGCAGCCATCTTGTTTCAACACGTGATAATAGACTTTGGTGAGGGAAGTAACTCATTCTTTATGGCCTGGTATCTGTAATCAACTACCCCAAATAAATACCCTTTATAAAAAACAACCAATTTCTGGTATTTGCATCAGCACCCCTTTGGCTAACTAATACAGGAGTCATCTCTAGAACTTTTACTTGGGAGCTCATAGGGTCCACCCCTTCCATGGGCTTGCCCAATGGCAGTTTTCTCAGTTCTGCCCTCATCAAACAGCTGGATAGTGACTGATCTCTAGACCTCACCCTCCAAGAACATTTGGGTGATGACCACACTTTCCCAATCTCTGGGGGACAGTCTCAACCTCCTTAATACAGCAACATTCTCCCTAATCTCTGGCATACAGACCCAGCTGCTTCAGAACAGTGGGATGGTTTCTTAACTTTACCTAATATATGGGGATGAGGTCTAACCCCCTCAGAGCAGTAGGGGTGGTGACCTAACTCTCCTGAAACACTAGGGAATTTGTGCCATTTTCTCTGTAGCCTGGTGTGGCCAAACTCTCCCTGAACTAGAAGATCTTCCCTCTTCAAATGCCAGGGCAAACTCACTCCAGCTTTCTGCACACATGGGTGGAATCTCTCTCCTGTTCTGAGAAGATGTCCCAAGTCCAGATCTCAGCTTCCACAGTTTTCTTCCTGAAGTACTTTCTCCTTCAATTTCTCCATTTCCTGTCCCTTTTAGTACAGGCTGACAGTGGTTTTGTTCATACAGATCTCACAAAAAGCTTGTTGGTTTAGCATGCAGGAAACATGGGTCATCAGACAGTAAGACTTTTCACAGGTACTTCCTTGATAACTGAATTTCTGATCCTAAAAAATTCCAAGTTTACTTAATCCCTCACATGGGGCACTATCCTCTGGGGGCTTGTTTTCCAGAAGCTTGAAATTTCCCAATCCATCAATTTTTGGCTTCTTTGTGCCCAAAAATTCAGTTCTCAGCTTATCCCTTTCCTCTCACATTTTGCCACAAGCTGCAAGAAAATGCCAGGCTGCATTTTCCTCATTTCAGCTAAATGTCCAAACTCATCATTTTCAAATTCTGGCTTCTAACTTCAAGAGTCAATTTTACCATGTTTTCTGCAACTTTAAAACAAGGACCACCTTTCATCCAGTTTCCAATAATAGTTTCATTTCCTTCTAAGTCCTCATCAGAAATAACTTTAGGGTCCATATTCCTACCAAAAATTTCTTCAAAGCAATGCTTTTCTATCAAGCAGCTCACAGTTCCTCTAAAAAACACCCTTCACCCATTTATAAAACCATTCCAACATTGTAAGTACTTGCAGGCAACAGCACCACACTTTCCTGGTACCAATTTCTGTTTCAGTTTGCCAAAGGGCTATCAATGCAAAGTACCAGAAATGGTTTTACTTTTATAAAGGGAATTTACTAGGGGTAAAAACTTAGTTCCAAGGCTGTAAAATGTCCAAATCAAGGCATCATCAGAGATGCTTTCTCACCAAATTGGCTGCCATTTGGTGAAGAAAGATGGCTACTGATCCCTGCCAAGGTCTTTGCCTTCCCCTCCAGGATCTACAACCTCCTGGAGCTCAGTTCTGGTCAGCCAGGCATAGGACTTGTCTCTTTCTGGTCTCCTCTTTGTTTCTGGGGACTTCTCTGCCTTCCTGTATCTGTAGATGAACCTGGAGTCCTTTCTCTCTCTAATTTCTCCATTTTCTCACATGGCAGGATCAGAAATGGCAACTTCCTTTTCCTCTGTGTGCCCCTCTCTCTGTGTCTCCATGGATATCAAACCCAGCAAGAGAGCGGAGACTCAACCTGAGTCAAATCTCACTGATGTGACCCAATCAAAAGTATCTTACAATCACAGGAATGGATTAGTTCAAAACATAATCTTTCTCTTTTTAGGATTCGTAAAAGAATTTTAAACTGTCACATACGGGAATCTTGTATGTTATACATGATTGTTTTGTAAACTCACAGCTTCTCTAATAAAAAAAGATGCATATTTGGAAGATACAGAATAGTTGGATTAAAAAAATTTCAATATGATATTGAATTTTGTCAAATGCCTTTTCTGCATCAATTGAAATGATCATATGTGTTTTGTTTTCTAAAAGCTGCCAATGCAATATACCAGAAAAGGGTTGGCTTTCATAAGGGGAATTTATTAGATTAAAAGCTTACAGTTCTGAGGTTGTGAGAATGTCCAAATCTAGGCTTCATAAGGAGATACTTTTCTTCCAGAGGACCAACTTCTAGTGGTCCTGTACTCTTATCACATGCCAAGGCACAATGGCAGCTTTGTCAGTCTCTGCCTTCTTCTCTAGGTTCGCTTTCTCCCAGAGCTCAGCTGTGGGTGATCAGGCACATGGAAGTGTTTTCTCATCTCTCCTCTTTCCTCCAGTTCCCATTGTTTCAGCTTCTGGCTGCACCTTCTGTGGTTTTTCTCTCTCCTGGGTTCATTAATTTCAACTTCTGGAGACTTCTCTGTCTCTGACCCTTTGTTTTTCTGTGTGGCTTTTTATTCCTGTTTATAAAGGACATTAGTAAGGGGAGTAAGACCCATCCTGTGTTGTGCAATCTAATCAAAGGTCCTGAATTGAGGTACTTTAATCAAAGAGTCCCATCTACAATAGCTTTATATGCACAGAAATGGATTAGCTTTTTTTCCAGCTTTTTCTATTTACTTAAAATAATTTTTTTAAATTAATAAATCACAAGGAATGGATTAGCTTTAAGAATAGGATTTTCCGGGATCCACCCAGCTTCAAACTGTCACAATATAGTTTTGTCCTTTCATTCTATTAATGTATTGTATTACATTTATTGAGGTTGTTATGTTGAGCCACTCTTGCATTCATGGTATAAATCCCGCTTTTCATGGAGTATAATCCATAAGTGCATTGTAGGACTTGGTTTCCTAATATTTTGTTGAAGATTTTTGTATCTATATTCGTAAAGAATATTTGTCTATAATTTTATTTTCTTGTGATATCTTTATCTGGCTTTATTATTAGCATGGTGCTGTCCTTGTAGGTATCTGGAGATCTTCTATTTCTTCATATGTAAATTTAGATTATTTCTATATTTCTTTGAATTTGTCCATTTCAGCTAGGTTATCTAATTTGATGGCATACAATTGTTTATAATATACTCTTATAATTCCTGTAATTTCTGTAAGACTTGTAGTAATGCTCCTCCTTCATTTGTAATTTTATTATTGTGCCCTCTTTTTTTCTCGGTCAGTCTGCTAAAGTTTTGTAAATTTTTTTGCTATCTTTAAAAAACCAAATTTTGGTTTCATTGCTCTTCTTTATTGTTTTTCTTTCCTCTAATTCATTTATCTCTGCTCTTATCTTTAATATTCTTTCCTTTTGTCTATTTTGGATTTAATTGGCTTTTTTCTAGTTCTTTCATATGTAAAGTTAGGTTACTGATAGGGATCTCCTTTTTTAATGTAAGCATTTGCAGCTCTAAATTTCTCTCTGAGCACTGTCTGTGCTATATCTCATAAGTTATGATGTGTTGTGTTCTCAATTTAGTCATCTGAAAATAGCACTAATTCTCCTGTGTTTTCTTCTTTAACCAACTGGCTATTGAAGAATGTATTTTAACATCCTCATATTTGCGAATTTTTCAGTTTTCTCTCTGTTATTGATTTCCTACATCATTCTATTGTAGTCAGGGAAGATCCTTTATATGATTTCAATATTTTTAAGTTTCTTGAGGCTTGTTTGTGATCTAACATGTATTCTGTCCTAGAGAATAATCTCTGTGCACTTTAAAAGAATGTATAGTCTGCTACGGTTGGATAAACTTTTCAGTGTATGTCTTCTAGGTTTAATTGGTTTATAATATTGTTCAAATCCTCTGTTTTTGAATTGATTTTCCTGACTAAATTTTCTACCCATTATTTAAAATGGTATATTTAAGTTTCCTATTATTAATGTAGAACTGTGTATTTCACATATTGAATAGTCAGAAATCTACTGGGGCAACTAAGGTCATTTTGGACTCACATGGCATAGATTGCTGCCTACACCTGCAGCTCCATCCCCACCCTAGGCAGGGGAGAAAGGGGCTTGAAGCTTCATCAGTATCTCTGGGCAGCTACAGTGTAAGCTTGCATAACTTGGATTATTACACACTACTGTGATTCTGTACCTACCCCTGGCAAAGGAGAAAGTTGGGAGAAGCTTCATCAGTCACTGGGGAAATGAGGGCAGCTTGAGCATCCACAGCCTACAGCACCAACTACATCTTTGGCATTTACTACACAACCAGCAAGGGAGAAAGGGTAAGAAAGATCTAAAGTAAAGAGAGAAACTGCACTCAGAATAAACACATCTTATAAGCCAGATGACAAGACACCAACAAAAAATTACAATCCACACCAAGAAAGAGGAAGATATGGCCCTGTCAAAGGAAAAAGATAAGCCTCCAGATGATATAAATGAGTTGAGACAACTAATAATAGATGTTGAAACAAATCTCCTTAATAAATTCAATGAGCTGGCTAAAGAGATTGAGGATATAAAGAAGACACTGGATGAGCACAAAGAAGAACTTGAAATCATACACAGAAAAATAGCAGATCATACAGAAATGAAAGGTGCAATAAATGAAATAAAAAATACACTGGAATAATATAAGAGCAGATTTGAGGAGGCAGAAGAAAGGATTGGTGAGCTTGAAAAAATGGCCTCCAAAAGTGAAAATGCAAAAGAACAGGTGAAGAAGAGAATGGAAAAAGAAATGAACAAGGTCTCAGGGAACTAAATAACACCAAGAGACATGCAAACATATGTGTCATGGGTGTCCCAGAGGGAGAAGAGAAGGGAAAAAGGGCAGAAAAAAATATTTGATGAAATAATGGTAGAAAAATTCCCAGCCCTAGTAAAGGACATGAAATAGACCAACTCCAAGACACATACTAATCAGAATATCAAATGCCAAAGACAAAGAGATAATTCTGAGAGCTGCAAGAGAAAAGCAATGCATAACATATAAGGGATACCTAATAATATTAAGTGCTGATTTCTCATCAGAAACCATGGAGGCAAGTTGACAGTGGTATGACTATTTAAGATACTGCAAGAGAAAAACTTCCAGCAAAGTATCTTATATCCAGCAAGATAATCTCTCAAAAATGAGGGAGATCTTAGAATATTCACAGATAAACAGAAACTGAGGGAATTTGTAACCAAGAGACTGGCTTTGTAGGAAATGCTAAAGGGTGTGTTACAGCCTGAAAAGAAAAGACAGGAGAGAGGCTTGGAAGAGAGTCTAGAGATGAAGATTATATCAGTAAAATAACTGAAAGTGTAAAAAGAGTGGTGAAAATAAAATATGACAGATATAACTCAAATATTTAGGAATAAATTTCACAAATGATGCAAAGCTCTTGTATTCAGAAAATTACAACCCATTGTTAAAAGACCTAAATATTTGGAAGACTATTCCATGCTCGCAGAATAGAAGGCTAAATATTATTAAGATATCAATTCTACTCAAATTGATATACAGATTCAATGCAATCCCAATAAAAATTCCACAATCATGTTAAAAGCAAATGGAAAACATGATTATCAAATTTATTTGGAAGGGTAAGGGTCCTGAATAGCCAGATGCACCTTAAGAAGGAAAAGCAAAGTTGGAGGACTCTCACTTCCAGACTTTAAATCATATTATCTAGCTACAGTGGTAGAAACAGCATGGTACTCACATAAAGAAAGACACATAGGCCAATGGAACTGAATTGATGGTTCAGAAACAGACCCTCACATCTATGGTCATGTGATTTTTGACAAGCCTGTCAATCTGCCCCAGTTCAGGCAGAACAGTCCATTCAAGAAATGGTGCTGAGACAACTGGATAACCATAGCCAAAAGAAGGAAAGAGGACCCCTATCTCACACCTTATACAAAAATTAACTAAAATTGGTTCAAAAAGGGCAGCGGGAGGAGCGGTAGTGGCCTGTAGCCTGGCTTCGAGAAGACTCTCGGCATGCTGCATCCCGCAGCACCGACAAGATGCCCAAGAGGAAGGTCAGCTCAGCCAAAGTGGTGGTGAAGGAGGAGCCCAAGAGGAGGTCAGCGAGGTTATCCACTAAACTCACTCCTGTGAAAGTGGAAGCAAAGCCAAAAAAGGCAGCAAGAAGGATAAACCTTCAGACAAAAAAGTACAACCAAAAGGAAAACGGGGAGCAAAGGGAAAACAAGCTGAAGTGGCTAACCAAGAAAATAAAGAAGATTTACCTGCAAAAAAATGGAGAAACTAAAAATGAGAAGAGTCCAGCCTCTGATGATGCAGGAGAGAAAGAAGCCAAGTCTGGTTAATACCATATACCAAGTCTTACCAGTGGTCCTTGTTTCTCCCTTCTTGTACAATCCAGAGAGATATTTTTATCAGCTATTTTGTAAAAACAACATTTTTAGTAGATCTAGAAGAAACATTTTTGAGAAGGCGATTGGAATCCCACCTCATCCCATTTTTTTAAATGTAAATGCTTTTTTTTTAAAGAGGGGAAATCATTTGCTGGTTATTTATTTTTTAGTACAGCCAGAAAATAGTGGGATATTGAATTATGGGAGGCTTTGACTGCCTTGGGTGTCAACTTAATATTCCACTGGGGGTGGCAGTTTTTATACCCTTTAATACAACACATACTAAATGGTGATTTGGAATCAAAGTTATGCACTTAATATGTGTTGAACATTTTAAATTACTCCTATTCCTATGTTTTTTTGTAGGCATGTTTCTTAAAACCACTCCCTGATCTTGGCTCTCCCTGTCAGAACTCTAACATCCTTGGTGGTGGTCGTCCAGTTTTTCTAATAGCTTTGTTATGTGCTGTAAAAGATTGGAAATGTGAGTATGTTGTGTGTATGGTATTGTGAATTCATGGGTCTTAAGATGTAGCAGTTTATCAACATTTGAAAATATTGGTACTTGATACCCTCTTAAGGAAAAATTGCCTCCAAAATTTAATCTGGAAAGTCACTGGAATAACCTTAGAAAAACAACTTCATGGCTTTTTAGGTTTTTGGTACGTACATTAAGAATTGTGTATAAATTGTTCATAATGTCTGTGCTAATCTTCAAAACAACCAATAAAATCTCAATTATGAAAGAAAAAAATGGTTCAAAAACCTAAATATAAAAGCAAGAACCATAAAGCTTCTAGAAGAAAATGTAGGAAAATATCTTCAAGACCTGGTGGCAGGAGGTGGATTCTTAAAAGATATAAAAGAAGGACAGAGATGGATTACTGATGTTTAACATATGTAGAAGTTTTAATTAACTTTACTGTAAAAGTGTGGAAATATATAGAGTGGATGGTAACACAGTATAGTGAGTAGTGGGAATGTTGCTGAACAGTATAGTCTAGGGATGTGAATGCCAATTTAAAGAAAGCTAAAGAAGCATCTAGGGACTGAATAACACAGTAAACCCAGGAGTGGATGAGAATTATGTTTGATGGTACAGATCCAAGAGTGTCCTTTGTAAGCTAGAGGAGATGTACATCATTATTGCAGGATGGTGTGAATGTGGAGAAGCATGGGAAAAATAAAATTGGAGTGATCTATGGAATGTGGTTAACACTAATAATGTAATACTCATGCATCTATGCCAAAGATGTACTCTATTTTTAAAAAGATTTATTTATTTATTTCTCTCCTCTCCCCCCCCCTCCAGTTGTCTGTTCTCTATGTCCATTTGCTGCATGTTCTTTTGTCCGCTTCTGTTGTCAGTGGCATGGGAATCTGTGTCTCTTTTTGTTATGTCATCTTGCTGCATCAGCTCTTCCTGTGTGCGGTGCCATTCCTGCACAGGCTGCGCTTTCTTTTGCGCTAGGTGGCTCTCCTTACAGGGTGCACTCCTTGCGCATGGGGCTCCCCTACGGGGGGGGGACACCCCTGCATGGTGTGGCACTCCTTGCACGCATCAGCACTGCACATGGGCCAGCTCCACACGGGTCAAGGAGGCCCGGGGTTTGAACTGTGGCCCTCCCATGTGGTAGGTGGGCGCCCTATCCACTGGGCCAAGTCCACTTTCCAAGATGTGTTCTATTGATAATGGGGGAGTATGGAAAAAGTGTGCCAAATGTATGCTATGGACTGGGTAATAATCTGATATTATCTAATAATCTGTAACAAATGTTCCACCATGGTGTGGTGTGTTGATAGAAGGGTGTTGTATGGGAATTCTGCACATGTGCATGATTGTTTTTGTATATTTACAACTTTTGTCATAAAAATATTTTTAAAAAATAATAATAGGGTAGGTTTGGGGAAAAACATCAAATGTAAGATAGGGACAATAATTAGTAGTAAGATTTGATGCTATTCTTTAATAAAATCTCACAACAATACAAGGTTTTGGTGGTGGATTGATGTATGGGACCCCTGTATGAAGTTATGCTTGTTTGTTTTGTAAGTTCACATCTTTTACTATACACTTATTGGTTATGTATGTTCATGTATAAATGATATAATAATAATAATAATAGGGTTTGTTGGGGAGAAAATACACCAAATGTAAGATACTGTGGCTAGTAGTAATATTTTGAGGGTGCTCTTTAATCATTAGCTAGAAAAGTTTCACAACAATGCAAAGTACTGGTAGTAAGGTAGGTATGAGAGCCCTGTATGATGTTATGTATGTTTGTTTTGTAAGTTCACAACTATTACCATACACTTATTGTTTATGTACATTTATGTATGAGTGATATACTTCAATAAATGAAGAAGCAATCTTCCAACAAAGATTCCTCCAGGAACATATGGCTTCACAGGTGAATTCTACCAAACATTTTGAGAAGAATTAATACTAATCCTATTTAAGCTTTTCCAAAAATTGAAAAGGAGGGAAAATTACCCAACACATTTTATGAAGGCAACATCACCCTAGTACCAAAGCCAAATAAAGATACTACAAGAAAAGAACATTAAAGACTGATCTCTCTGATGAATATAGATTCAAAAGTTCTCAAAATACTTGCAAATCAAATCAAATGACATATAAAAAGGATTATACATCATGATTGAGTGGGCTTTATTCCTGGTATGCAAGGGAGGTTTAACATCAGAAAATCAATTAATGATTTAACCAATCAAAGGGAAAAAAACACGTGATCCTCCCAACTGATGCACAAAAGGCAATTTACAAAATTCATCATCCTTTCTTGATAAAAACACAGCAAAAGTAGGTACAGCAGGAAAGTTTCTCAATTTAATAAAGGGCATATTTGCTAATTTCACAGCCAACATCATCCTCAATGGGGAGAAGTTGAAAGCTCTCCCTCTAAGACCAGGAACAAGAAAAGGATGCCCATTGTCACCATTGTTATTCAACAATTTGCTAGTAGTTCTAGCTAGAGCAATTAGACAAGAAAAAATAAAAGCATCCAAATTGGAAAAGAGGAAGTAAAACTCTCACTATTTGCAGAATGATATGATTCTATATTTAGAAAATTCTGAAATGTCTACAACAAAGCTTCTTGAGAATGAGTTCAGCAAAGTGGCAGGATGCAAGGTAAACACACAAAAATCAGTGGTGTTTCTATTCACTAGTAATGAGCAAGCTGAGGAGGAAATCAAGAAAAAAAATTGATTTACAATAGCAACAAAAAAAGACTCAAATATCTAGGAATTAATTTGACAAGGAATGTAAAGGATCTGTATTCAGAAAACTACAAAACACTGCTAAAAGAAATAAAAAAGACCTATACAAATGGAAGGACATTCAGTGTTCATGCGCTGGAAGACTAAACATTGTGAAGATGTCAATCCTATGCATATTTATAGATTCAATGCAATACCAATCAAAATTCCAATATCCTACATTACAGAAGTATAAAAGTCCATTACTGAATTTATTTGGATGGGAAAGTTGTCCTGAATAGTCAAAAACTTCTTTAAAAAGAAGAGTAAAGTCAGAAGGCTCGTGCTTCCTGACCTTGAAGCTACAGCATGGTATTTGTCTAAAGATAGACAAATTGCTTGATGGAGTTGAACTGAGAGTCTAGAATAGACTCTCAACTCTATGGTCAAGTCATTTTTGATAAACCTACCAAGTCCACTTTTCTGGGACAAAATAATCTCTTCACCAAATGGTGCTCGAAGAAATGGCTATCCATAACAAAAAGAATGAAAGAGGACCCCATCTCATTCCTTATACAAGAATCAACTCAAAATGGAATAAAGACCTAAATATAAAAGCCAGGGCATAAAAACTCCTAGATGATAACATAGGGAAATATCTACAAGACCTTGTAGTATGTGGGGGACTTTTAAATTTTGCACCTAAAGAATGAGCACCAAAGGAAAAATAGATAAATAGAACTTCCTAAAAATTAAACACTTCTGTACCTCATAGTGCTTTGTGAAGAGGGTAAAAAGGCAACCTACTCAATGAGAGAAAATATTTGAAAAGCACACATCTGATAAAGGTCTAATATCCATGATATATAGAGATCCTACAACTCAAAAATAAAAAGACAAATGACCTGATTAGAAAATGGGCAAAAGAGTGGTGCTCTGCCGTGGTCCCTAGGGGAGCAGCGACAGTCTCCCAGGTACAGTGGCGGGGACCGGGAGGGAGTGAGGGTTCAACAGTGAGCCCCTGATGCTAATGACTATGCTTGTGAGCTGATAAACCCAAAATAAGAACAAGGCCTAGAACAACTTTGTGCCTGGGAATTTCCTCCTGTCAGCCTTCATGTTACTCAAATGTGGCCAGTCTCGAAGCCAAACTCAGCATGTAAATGCAATGCCTTCCCCCCAGCGTGGGACATGACACCCGGGGATGAGCCTCCCTGGCAACGAGGGACCACTATCAACTACCAACTGATGATGCAACTGGAAAATGACCTTATACGGAAGGTTCAATGCGGATCAGCAGAATATCCATGTCTACATAAAATACCATGACTTTAAAATGCTGTTTGACCTAAAGTAAGGGGGAAATGGAAAGGAGAAATGAGTTTATATGGCTACGAGTTTCTAAAAAAGAGTCTGGAGGCTGGCAGAAGGTTTGCCCTCATGCACAACTGAGCAGAGTCAGAGAGACAGATAAAGCAGATACAACCCCCAGATATTGGTTCCTTTGAGGGCTAAAGAGACCCACGGGAGTTATGGTCATGGCCGATGGGGTTAACTACCAGGGCAGATGGCCCCTCTTTGGAAATGGTGTTTATCTGTGATGAATCTGGACTCAGATGGGATCTCCCTTCATAAGACTTTCATGCCAATGTGCTGGAGGTGCAGTTAATGTTGGGGTTTAAGATATATTTAGGGGATTTGAATCTCTGGACTGACAATGTGATAGCCAGATCCTGAGCCTCAACAGACTCCAGCACCTACAATCTGATTTATTGGACTTACCACACTCAGCTAAGATGGAGTTGAAGAAGGACAACCACCACACCATGGAGCCTAGAGTGATTACAACTGAAAATGGGAGGATTGCATCCAGCATCCAGGTGGAATCTGACCCTCCTCTTGACATAGAGGTGCAATGGACACAACCAATCCAATGTCCACATAGAAGAGGTGGCATTGGAATGGGAAAAGTGGACATAGTGGACGAAGGGTATGGGGAAAGGCAGGAAGAGATGAGAGGTGGAGGCGTCTTTGGGACATGGAGCTGCCCTGGATGGTACTTCAGAGGCAATCACCGGACATTGTAAATCCTCACAGGGCCCACTGGATGGAATGGAGGAGAGTATGGGCTATGATGTGAACCAATGTATATGAGGTGCAGAGGTGCCCAAAGATGTACTTACCAAATCCAATGGATGTGTCATGATGATGGGAACGAGTGTTGTTGGGGGGGGGGAGAGGGGGGGTGGGGGGATGGGGTTGAATGGGACCTCACATATATATTTTTAATGTAATATTATTACAAAGTCAATAAAAAATAAAAAAATTTAAAAAAAAATATTGAAAAAAAAAGAAAAAAAAAAAAAAAGAAAATGGGCAAAAGAACCAAATAGAAATTTTTCTAAAGAGATAGAAATTATGAAAAAAACACATGAAAAAATGTTAAACATCACAGGTTATTAGGGAAATGCAAATCAAAGCTGCAATGAGATATCATTTCCCAACTACTGGAATAGCCACTATTAATAAAACAGAAAACTACAAGTGGTGGAGAGGATGTACAGAGATAGGAATGCTTATTCCCTTTTTGGGGGAATGGAGAATGGTACAGCCACTATGGGAGTCTGTTTTGTGTTTTATAAGGAAGTTAGATATAGATCTACCATGTGACCTGGCAATACTGCTATTAGGTATATATCTAGAAGACCTGAGAGCAGTAACAAGAACAGACATTCACACACTGATGTTTATAGTGACATTATTCAATAATTGGCAAAAGATGTAAACAACCCAGATGCCCATCAAATGATGAATGGATAAACAAACTGTGGTATATACACATGATGGAGTATTATTCAGCTGGAAGAAGAAATGAAGTCGTGAAGCATATGAAAACGTGTAAATATCTGGATAAATATCTGGATAACATTGTGTTGAGTGATGCAAGCCTGGCACAAAAGGACAAATATCGCATGATTTTGCTATTATGAGCTAAATATAATGAGCAATCCTATGGAGTTAATAGCTATAAGTCACCCGAGAATAGAATGTGGTTAGATAATTGAAAGCTAAGTTTTAATCTGTGCAGAATTGGTAAAAAGCATTTTGTGTTTGGAAATGAATAGAGATGGTGAAAGCACATCATAGGATTTGTAATTAGTAGCATTAAATATGGGTATGATAGTGGTTGTTTTTTTGTTGTTTTTTCATTTTTTCAGAGTAATGAAAATACTCTCATATTGATTGAAGTGATGAATGCACAACTTGGTGATTATACCTAATGCCATTGATTGTACACTTTAAATAATTTATATAGTTTATGAACAAAATATAATAGGGTGGGATGGGGGAAAATACACTAAATGTATGATACAGACTGTAGTTAGTAGTAATACTTTGACAATGCTTTCCCTAATTTGTTACAAATGTTTCACAATAATGCAAGGTATATGTGGTGGGGTGATATATGGCAGCCCTGTATGATGTTATGCATGATTATTTTTTTAAAGATTTATTTTTATTTATTTATCTCCCCCATCCCCCACTCAGTTGTCTGTTCTCTGTGTCCATTTGCTGTGTGTTCTTCTTTGTCCGCTTCTGTTGTTGTCAGTGGCACGGGAATCTGTGTTTCTTTTTGTTGCATCATCTTGTGTCAGCTCTCCGTGTGTGCAGCGCCATTCCTGGGCAGGCTGCACTTTCTTTTGCACTGGGCGGCTCTCCTTAAGGGGTGCACTCCTTGCATGTGGGACACCCCTCTACTGCGGACACCCCTGCGCAGCAGGGCACTCCTTGCGCGCATCAGCACTGTGCATGGGCCAGCTCCACACGGGTCAAGGAGGCCCAGGGTTTGAACCACGGACCTCCCATGTGGTAGACGGATGCCCTAACCACTGGGCCAAGTCCGCCTCCGATTGTTTTTTAATTTCACAACTTACTATGCACTTTTAAAATTTATGTTCATGTATGAATGATTCTTCAACAAGTCATTTTTAAAATGAAAAAAAAAAGTTTGGCCTCCTAAAAAAATCTCAAATAATACCTCACCCCTCCACCAGCACCTTCCATTGTTGTGGAACATTTGTCACTGATTATGAAAGAACATCATCAGACTATTACTACTATTGTCCATAGTTTACATTTGGTATACATTTTCCATACACCCTCTATTATTGACCATGTAAGAGTATTGAACATTTGTCATAGTTCATGAGAGAACACTCTTATATTTGTACTCTAAACCACAGCCCATCATCCACCACATGATTCACTGCGTTATATAGTCCCATGCCTTGTACAATCTTTCCAATGTGTATACTCAGTCACTCTCACGTTCATCACAGATTTGTGCAGTAATCGCCTCAGTAAACTTTTTGAAGTTTTTTTTTTGTTACATTAAAAAATATAAGAGGTTCTCATATACCCCACTCCCCCCACTTCTCCCATATCAATATCCCCTTTTATCAGTGAGGCACATTCAATGCATTTGGTGAATACACGCTGGATCACTGTCACAATGCATGGACCATAGTTTACATTGTAGTTCACACTCTCCTCCAGTTCATCCAGTGGGTTTTGGCAGTGTAAACAATGTCCTGCAGATATCCCTGCAATATCATTCAGGACAACTCCAAGTCCCAAAAATGCCCCGTATTACACCTCTTTCTCCCTCTCCCTGCCCTCAGCAACTCCCATGGCCACCATCTCCACATCAATGATACAATTTCTTCCATTGCTAAAGTCACAATAGTTCTATAGTAGAATACCAGCAATTCCACTCCAATCCATATTTTATTCCTCAATACCATGGACCCTGGGATGGTGATGTCCACTCCACCTCTAAATCGAGAGGGGGCTTAGATCCCACATGGCTGATGGATGGGATACTCCTGCTTGCTGTTGTACACTCTCAGTTCCCTGGTGTGGTGGTTAACCATACTCACCTCCCTGTTAGCTGACCTGGGTATGTCCAACAAACCAGAGAGTAGGTGTTACAACTCTAGTGAAGCTCAGGGCCCAGCTGGCACATGGATAGTCCAAAGATTCAAGTCTCCTGAGCATACACCAACCCCAGCGCCAATCACAGGTTCAATAAAAGTGACAGAAGAGGCATGTGTACAAAGGTCACATCTGAGTCCAGCTCCGTCACAGCCAGGAACACAAATTCCAAAGTAGGACCCACTGGCAAGGCAATGAACTCCAGAGCCATCTGTCATGATCATAGATCCTGTGTGTCTCCTTAGCCCTCAGGAGCAACAGTACCTCGGGTTGTACCTTCTTTGACTGTCTCTGGGATCCTGCATCTCAGTAAATTTTTTAATGCTTGCCTTAGTCCAAGTGAAAAAATCCCATACGCTCCTATTATTGACCCTTAGTGTTGATATAGTATCTTGTTTGACATTGATATAAGAATATTACAATATTGCTGTTAATTATAGTCCATAACTTACATTAACTGTATTTTCCCCATACAGCCCCATATTCTTACCACCGTGTAGTAGTAACACACATTTTTTCTAGTTCATAGAAGAACATTCTTGTATTTGTACTATTAACCACAATCTTCATCTACCTCCAGGTTCACTATGTAATTCAGCCCTAGATTATTCTCTAGCTTTCTTTCAATTGAGATTTATATCCCTAGACTACCCCTTTCAACCACAATCCCATTTGTAAATCAGTTGTGTTAATTATACTCATGATAAAGTGCTACCAAAAACTCTATTTCCACATCTTTACAGCCAAGCTAATATATATTCTACACACATTAAGCATCAGTACCCCTTCTCAGCCCTCATCCTATCTCCTAGTAATGTGTTTATGCTTTGTATTTAGTTCATATTAGTGAGACCATAGAATATTTGTCATTTTGTGTCTGGCTTATTTCACTCAGCATAATGTCCTTAAGGTTAATCCATGTTGCCATATATCCCAATTGCATTTCTTCTTACAGCAGCATAGAATTCCATCATATGTGTATACCGCATTTTGTTTATCCATTTGTAGGTAGATGAACAATTTGGTTGTTTCCATCTTTTAGTAATTGTGAATAAAGCCACTATGAACACAGGTGTGCAAATGTCTGTTCACATCTCTGTTTTCAATTCTTCTGGATATATTCCTAGTAGAGGGATTGCCAGTTCATATAACAGTTCTATATTGTATTCTTGAGAAATCACCAACACTCTTCCACAGAAGTCGCACTATTCTACATTCCCACCAAGTGAGAGATAGTCTTATTTCTCCACAATCTCTCCAGCACTTACTGTTTTCTGAATTTTTAGTAATGACCATGTTCTGCTCGGGAACTATTGTGATTAGTAAGGGAAGAAATTGTAGTAGCGATGTGGAGAGGGTGGCCACGGTGGCTGCTGATGGTCGGGAGAGGGAAGAAGAGATATGATATGGGGCCATTTTCAGGATTTGGAGTTGTCCTAGGTGGTGCTGCAGGGACGGATGCTGGACCTTGTGTGTCCTGTCATGGCCCACTTGGTGGACTGGGGGAGAGTGTGGACTACAATGTGGACCACTGTCCATTTGCTGCAGTGGTTCTCCAGAATGTATTTGCCAGGTGCAGTGGATGTGCCACAATGATGGAAGAGTTTGTTGATGTGGGAGGGGTGGCGTGGGTGGGATGGGGGTATATGGGGACCTCATATTTTTTAATGTAACATTTAAAAGAAAATAAAGAAGAAAAAAACAAGAAAAGAAAAACAGTACACAAGTGTGTAGGCAGTGGCCATGGTAGTTGCTGAGGGCAGGGAGAGGGTAGAAGAGATGTGATGTGGAGGCATTTTTGGGACTTGTAGTTGTTCTAAATGATATTGCAGGGACAGATGCTGGACATTATATATCCTGCCATAACCCACTGAATGGACTGGGGGAGAGTGTAAACTGCAATGTAAATTCTTATCCATGTGGTGCAGCAGTGCTCCAGAATGTATTCACCAAATGCAATGAATGTGCCACAATGATGAAAGAGGTTGTTGATGTGGGAGGAGTGGGGTGGCGTGGGGTGTGGGGTATATGGAAACCTCTTATATTTTTAAATGTAACATTTTTTCTGATCTATGTATATTTTTAAAAGAGACAGTTTTTAAAAGTACACAGTCTGAGACATAGATTGCAGGTATGCTGCTGGGGGAGATGTGTACATGGGACCCTGGATTAGGACTTTTTATTTATTTATCTACCTTTCTATCTATCATCTATCTATCTATCTATTTATTTTTAGCATTTTTATTTTATTTTTTGAAGATACATAGATCGCAAAAAATGTTACATTAAAAAATATAAGAGGCTCCCACATACCCCACACCACACCCCCTCAATTTTTAAGACTAATAGATACAAAGTAAAATCTCATTTTAAATTACATCTCACTGATTACTAATGAATTTGAGCATTTCTTCACATGCATTGTATCTTTTTTCCCTTTTTTCTCTTTTTTAAAAATTAAAGTTAATAGATCACAAGGAATGTTACATTAAAAAACATAAAAAATCAAAAAACATAAGAGGTTCCCATAAACCCACTCCCCACCCCCACCACATCATTTTCGTAAATAGTATTTTTGGAAGATATATACATCAAAAAAATGTTACATTAAAAAATACGAAGTTCCCGAAAACCCCCAACCCCCCCCCCCAACCCCCTCCTCCCACACCAACAACCTCCCTCATCATTGTGGCACACTCATCATACTCGGTGAACACATTTTGGGGCACTGCTGCACTACACAGATAATAGTTTACCCTGTAGTTTGTACTCTCCCCCAGTACATTCAGTGGGTTATGGCAGGATATATAAAGCCCAGCATCTGACCCTGCAATATCATTAAGGACAGCTCAAAATCCCAAAAGTGCCCCCGCATCACATCTCTTCTACTCTCTCTCTGCCCTCAGCAACTACTGTGGCCACTTTCTCCACCTCGATGCTAGTATTTCTTCTATTACTCATCACAATAGTTTTATAGTAGAATATCAGTAAGTCCCCTCTAGTCCATATTTTATTCCTTCATTCTGTAGATGCTGGGATGGTGATGTCCTCTTTACCTCTCAATCAAGAGGGGGCTTAGATTCCACATGGATGATGGATGCAATTCCTCTGCTTACAGTTGTATGCACTCTTGATTCCCTGGTGTGGTGGTTGACCCATCTTAACATCCCTGTTAGCTGACCTGGGTAAGACCAACGAACCAGAGAGTAGGAGTCATCACTCTGCTGAGGCTCAGGGCCCAGCTGGCACATGGGCAGTCCAGAAATTCAAGTCTCCTTTGTATGGACCATCCCTAGCACCAAACGCAGGTTCAGTAAAAGTGACAGAAGAGGCATGTATAGAAAAGTCACACGTGAGTCCAGCTCCATCACACTCAGGAGCACAAATTCCAAAGTAGGGCCCTCTGACATGGCACAGAGCTCCAAATTCATGTGCCATGACTATATAATATACCCTGTGATTCTCTGTAGCCTTCAGGAGAACCAGTACCTAGGGTTGTATCTATTTTGGCTTTTTCTGGGGTCCTGCTGAGATATGCATAAGTGTGACCCCTCTGATGACCTCCTGACTCTTTTTGGAAGACTCTTAGCCATATCACCTTATTTGTCTTTGCTATTTCCCCCTTTTATTCAAGGTCAAAGAGCAATTTTTAACACTTGATCCAACGTGTATGCTGAGATATTCTGCTGGTCTGAGTTGACCCTTTTATTTGGGGTCTCTTTCTAGTTGCATCACCTGCTAGTGATTGGGAATAATCCCTCAGCACCAGGGAGGCTCATCCCCAGGAGTCATGCCCCACATCGGGGAAAGGTAATGCATTTACATACTGAGTTTGGCTTAGAGAGTGGGTTAGGCCTTTTTTAAAACCTTTTCTCCTTCCCTTCATAATGTTGGGGATGGGACCCAGTTGTTCCTATTCTGTTTGGTTGCCTTACAATCCCTGCCTTTTAACTCTTAGGGACCCAATGAAGAGGCTTGTTTAGGGTTATCTAGGACTCCTCTTTGACCCAGGAAAGATTTCCAAATGAGATCTCATGATCAGGGAATTGCAGGATCCCTCAGGAGGTTTCCAAGTGGGGTCTCACAGCCATGTTCTTGGCTGGCCATGTTCTCTGCTATGTCTCAGCTTCCCTCCCTGTTTCCTATACTAGCCTGCCTCAACTTTCCCCTCAGAGTCTACAGCCTTATTCTTAAAGTGAAGCTGAAGGGTGATGGTCATTCTTCTGTAGCTGCTTCCTGCTGGTTAGGGGGAGTAGTCCCTGTCTGACAGAGTGTAAAACCTTCCAGCTCTTCTATTGAGGTTGAGGGAAGATGGGTGCAGCACTATGGCTAGAGCTGGATGAAATTCCCACACAACTAATGCCTTATTCTGGAAGGCATTGATTCTGGAAGAAATAAAATTAGACTTTAAGATACCTGGTCCTACCTAAAAGGATAAAGTAGATGGTGGTAGGCAGGCCCAAAAAGGGGCCAGCAATGATGTACTGGACCAAGAGAGTGAGAAAGGCCAGGTGCCTTCAGAGGCAGCATTCTCCCAAACATGATGGGAAACAGCATTCCTCCTTGAGTTCTTTTAGGCTCTTGGTTAACTCAACGGAGAGACTGTAGTAGACCTGCTGAGTTTTGTATAAACTGCCAACCCCAGTTCCCATGGTGGTGGTTATGTCTAGGACAGCTAGGCATGAGGAAAGACACTGCCATAGACATAAATTCACAAAGAAAACATAGGCAACAACAAGATAAGCATATGGCAATCAAAATAATGATAGTACTTAGGAGAGCCATTACTTTATCTGGTAATTTTTGCTCCACTTGATATGTCCTTCACACAGCCAGCATGTTGCAGCACTGTTGATCCTAGAGAGGTCCATAATGCTATTCAGCACTATTAAATGGAGCCAATTTGGAGGCAATGTCCATTGTAAATCTGTCCATATTGAGCTATTGCAGGCTGCTGCAGGAGTCTGAAACTGCAATCTACTCCCCATCCACTTCAGGAGCATGTCATGATGTGGTAGATACCTTTATTGTTTTAGGGGTCAGTAACCAACCTAGCCAATAACTCAAATGGAGAGGCACCATGTAGGGTGCTAACGGCCTGGTTTGAATGCACAATAGAGCTTGAGGGTATTGAAATCTATCTCCTAATTTTTATTCACTTTCTAAACACTTCCAATGCAACATATAACATATCAAGTGAACTTTACTATTTTAGTACTTCTCTTTTTACTTTTCAACTTTTACCATGATTATGTTAATTAACAGATGCTTTACTCTAGCAGTACAGGAAAAACTACTTTCTCCATTATTTCATGAAAACTGAAGATTCTCAATGGAATCAAGACTGTCTTTCCATACCATCACTTTAATATGCAGATTGAGGTGGCCTCTGGCAGGTTTCCCTGTTATAAAGTTACATATCTTGAAGGAGATACCAGGAACTGAACCCAGAAACTCATACATGGGAAGCAGGTGCTCAACCACTGAACTACATCCACTCCCCAATGAGAGTTGGTTTCTTCATCTGTTTGCTTTGGTTTGTTTTTTTAAATCAGATCTATTATTGAAGCTATTATAGCAGCACTTACAGATTTCATTTTATATGTTTTTTAAAAATATTTCATTTGGTATATTTTTCCCCAATTCACCCTGATACTTTTAAAATATCACTTACAGATGAACATACATAAACAATAAGTTTATAGTAAAAGTTGTGAACTTACAAAGCAAATATGCATAACATCATCCAGAGGTCCCATACATCAACCCACCACCAAAATCTTGCATTGTTGTGAGACATTTGCTACAAATTATGAAAGAATATTGTCAAAATCTTACTACTAACTATAGTCTTTACCTTACATTTGGTGTATTCTTCCTCCAACACAACCTATTATTATTTTTTAAATATATTTTTATGACAGAAGGTGTAAATGTACAAAACAATCATGCACATGTTCAGAATTCCCATAAAACACCCCTCTATCACACACACCACACCATGATGAAACTTTTGTTACTGATTAAGTGATAATGTCATGAGACTATTACCAGGTCACTCTTGCATCTATACCATCAACCAAAATTCTCATCCACTCCTGGGTTTACTGTGTTACTCAGTCCCTGGATTCTTCTTTAGCTTTCTTTAAATTGGCATTCACATCCCTAGACTACACTTTCAGCCACATTCCCATTTACAAACCAGCTCTTACTCACTATATTGTGTTACCATCCACTCTATACATTTCCATACTTTTACAGTAAAGTTAATTAAAACTTCTACATATGTTAAACATCAGTAATCCATCTCTGTCCTTGTTTTATATCCTTTTTTTTTAAGGCAAATTCACATTGATTACGTCTGCAGAGGTAAGGAGCCAAGGCCAGTCCAAAGTAACTCAGACCTGACTCCCTGTGCTGCAGTTTCACTCTTGCTTAAATATCCAAGTTACTACTTAGCATTTGCTTTGATTATGCATTAGTTTTTATACATATGGATGAACACACATTGCTGGTTATATAATTGTATGATTAGGATGTTCAGGAAATCACGCTTGCACATACATTACATGATCAAGAAAGGGGCGGACAACTCCACCCCTGGGTGGAAATTTTACTGTGTTAATTAAGCAAGTTGAAGTGAGGACAGGAAGGGACTTCTGCACAGGTCTGGCCAACTGGTTGAAGCTGGTTTTCATGCTTCATTGCTTCAACAGGATATTCTTTTTTTTTTTTGTCTTTATTTTTTTAATGTTACATTAAAAAAATATGAGGTCCCCATATACCCCCCTCACTGCACTCCTCCCCCCATAACAACAATCTCCTCCATCATCATGAGACATTCATTGCATTTGGTGTATACATCTCTGAGCACTGCTGTACCTCATGGTCAAAGGTCCACATAGAATCCACCTCCTATCACCAGGTCTTGAAGATATTTTCCTACATTTTCTTCTAGAAGCTTTATGGTTCTTGCTTTTATATTTTGGTTTTTGAACCATTTTAATTAATTTTTGTGTAAGGTGTGAGGTAGGGATCCTCTTTCCTTCTTTTGGCTATGGTTATCCAGTTGTCTCAGCACCATTTCTTGAATGGACTGTTCTGCCTGAACTGGGGCAGATTGACAGGCTTGTTAAAAATCACATGACCGTAGATGTGAGGGTCTGTTTCTGAACCATCAATTCGTTTCCATTGGCCTATGTGTCTTTCTTTATGTGAGTACCATGCTGTTTCAACCACTGTAGCTAGGTAATATGATTTAAAGTCCAGAAGTGTGAGCCTTCCAAATTTGCTTTTCCTTTAAGATGTTTCTGACTATTCAGGACTACTTATGCTTCCAAATAAATTTGATAATCATGTCTTCCATTTGCTTTTAAAATGCTTGTGGAATTTTTATTGGGATTGCATTGTACCTGTGTATCATTTTGAATAGAATTAATATTTTAATGATATTTAGTCTTCCAATCCATGAGTATGGAATGCTTTTCCAATTATTTAGGTCTTTAAATTTCTTTTAACAATGGGTTGTAATTTTCTGAATACAAGTGCTTTACATCATTCATGAAATTTATTACTAAATATTTGGATTTTATCTGTGATATTTTATTTTCACCACTCTTTTTACACTTTTAGTTATCTTTAGTGATATAATCTTAATTTTCTAGACTCTCTTCCAAGCCTCTCTATTCTGTCTTTTCTTTTCAGGCTGTAACACACCTTTTAGTATTTCCTGCAAAGCTGGTCTCTTGTTACAAACTCTCTCATTTTCTGAGAGAGAGCCTAATAGCTTACAGCTGACCTTGTGGCAAGATCAGAGCAGCTGAGCCCAGAAAGAAATGAGCCCCAGGGAGAGATAAGCCTTATACCAGCTGTAGTAGTTTGGTATGGTTATGAATTCCAAAAATAGATACTGGATTATGTTTATAAACTGTTCTGTACTTGGTCATGATTAAGTTATGATTAGGGCTTTGATTGAGCCATGTCATTAGAGTGTTGAGTCCCCACCTCTTGGTGGGTGGGCACTCACAGATAAAAAGCATGGCAAAGAATAGAGTCAAGGGTTTTTTTTTTCACTTTGGAGTTTTGATGTTGGAGTTTGATGCTGAAGCCTTAAGCTGCAGCCCCAGGAAATAAGCTCACAGAGGAAAGAGAAGCAAGCCCCTGGAAGAGAGGAACCCTGAGCCCAGGAAGAAGAAAGACCCTGGAAGGGAGGAACCCAGGAAGCCCGAACCCTTGCAGCCATCAGCAGCCATCTTGCTCCAACATGTAAAAATAGACTTTGGTGGGGGAAATAACTTATGCTTTATGGCCTGGTATCTGTAAGCTCCTACCCTAAATAAATACCCTTTATAAAAACCAAATAATTTCTGGTATTTTGCATCAGCACCCCTTTGGCTAATATACCAGCCTACAGCAGAGACCAAAAGAAGCTGGCACCACAGAGCCTGAAGAGGAAGGCTGAATTCTCACAGAGGCTGGCAGCCATATTGCTCCAACATGTGGCAACAGACTTTGGTGAGGGAAGAAATTTACTGGGAAATGAATCCAGGATCTTGTACTTGGGAATCAGGCACTCAACCACTGAGTTACATCTGGTCCCATTGGCTTTTTTTTAGGAGGCACTGGGAACTGAACCCAGGACCTCCCAATGGGGAAGCAGGCATTCAACCACTTGAGCCACATCCACTCCCTCCATTGATGCTCCCCCCAAGGTGGTTCCCTCATCCATTTACTCATTGTTGTTTTTGCTCATTGTCTGCTTGTTGTTTTTTGCTCATTGTCTGCTCATTGCCTGTTTATTTTTTCTATAGGAGGCACCAGCAACCAAACCTGGGAACTTCCATGTGGGAGGTGGGTGCACAATAGCTTGAGCCACATCTACTTCCTGCTCATTTTTTGGTTTTGCTTGTTGTCTTGCTTTTTATTTTAACTTGTTGTCTGCTCATTGTTTTTGCTCATTGGCTCCTCAATATCTGCTAGTTGTCTGCTCATTGTTTGTTTGTCTTCTTTAGGAGGGACCAGTAACCTGACCCAGGACCTCCCATGTTGGAGGCAGGTGCTCAAGGGCTTGAGCAACATCCACTCCTCCCTTCATTAACTTTTTTTTAAAGATTTATTTATTTATTTATTTCTCTCTCCTTCTTCCCTCCCTCTCCCCATTTGTCTGCTCTCTGTGTCCATTTGCTGTGTGTTCTTCTGTGTCTGCTTGTATTCTTGTTAGTGGCACTGGGAAACTGCGTCTCTTTTTTGTTGCGTCATCTTGCTGTGTCAGCTCTGTGTGCGGCACCACTCCTGGGCAGGCTGCACTTTTTTCGTGCATGGCGGCTCTCCTTATGGGGTGTACTCCTTGTGTGTGGTACTCCCCTATGTAGGGAACACCCCTGCGTGGCACAGCACTCATTGTGCACATCAGCTCTACACATGGGCCAGCTCACCACATGGGTCAGGAGGCCCTGGGTTTGAACCCTAGACCTCCCATATGGTAGGCAGACACTCTATCAGTTGAGCCAAATCCACTTCCCTTTTTCATTAACTTTAAATTTTAAAATCTGTAGCTTTTATTCTAGAATTATTTTTCAAATCTACTTTGTCTTTTATTTTTTACAGTATCTGCTTTTTTCTTATCAATTATGTCTTTAGTCATTTTAAACATATTTTTATAGTGTGTAAAAAATGATTCTATTATCTGAACATCTTGGGGCCTAATCCTGCCATTTGTTGTATTTTCAGCAATTCCCTTATGGTGGGATGTTTCTTTATGTGTCTTGAAATTTTTTAAAATATATTTTTAATTGAAGTATATCATTCATACATGAACATACACAAACAATAAGTGTATAGTAAAAGTTGTGAACTTACTAAAAAAAACATGCATAACATCATATGGGGTTCCCATAAACCACCCCTCTACCAACATTTTGCATTGCTTGAAACATTTCTTACAAACTATGCAAGAGCCTTGTCAAAACATTACTAATAACTATAGTCCAAATCTTACATTTGGTGTATTTTTCCCCAAACCGCCCTATTATTTTTTAAATTAATTTATTGAAGTATATCATTCATACATAAACATAAACAATAAGTGTATAATAATAGTTGTGAACTTGTAAAACAAACATAAATAACATCATACAGGACTCTCATAACTCACCCTACTACCAATAACTTGCATTGTTGTTAAACCTTTTTATCTAATGATTAATGAGCATTGTCAAAATGTTACTACTAACCAAAGTATTTCCCCCAACCAACTCTATTATTATCTTTGTATCATTTACATATGAACATACATAAACAAGTGTATAGTAAAAGTTGTGAACTTACAAAGCAAACATGCACATGTGTAGAATTCCCATACAACACCCCTTCACCAACACACACACTGTGGTGGAATATTTGTTACATATTATGATATAATATCATCAGACTATTACCACCAACCATGGTCTATAGTGTACCTTTGGTACAGTTTTTCTATATTTCCCCATTATCAACACAGTACATCTTTACTATTGATGCAAGAAGATTACAGTATTGCTGTTAACCACAGTCCATAGGTCACACCAATTGTATTTTGTTTTGAAATTTTCTATTGTGAGTCAGGTTCTTTGGGATCTTACCTGTGAGAATCTTGTGGAGGATACATCCATCCAGAGCTATTTTATGTTTCTTCTGCCAGGTACTTGAGGAGTATGAAAAGCTAAGGCCCTGTTGGGGATGGGAGATAATAAACCTCCACTTAGCCTATACTTTTCAATAAAGGGTATTTAAATTTAAAAATAAGCTAAGGCCTACTTTATGCTCATTTTATGACCTGGAGGATTTCTGGATCTTTCAGAATGTATATATTTTAAATTCCAAACCTATGTGAGAGCGTGCCTGAGGTTACAAATAGTTATAGGGATACCTTTCCCCACCTTCCCATACAGAGCCCAAGTTGTTTCCCTATACTACTAATGGATTTTTGTTTACTCCATCCTTTTGAAGGTATAGTCCTCTGAAAGTCCCAATTTTCTGTAAGTGTCACAGTTCCAACTCCCTGCTTTATGTAGGCCAAAAGTCCTGTCTCCTGTCTCTACGTGGCCATTAAAACCTAAGCACCTTACTTAGTAAGATAACCAAGCTGCTCCCACCCCAGTCACAGAGCAGATAAACTTTGCACTCTCACTAAAATGCTCTGGCTTTTGGTTTTCTGCTTTGTGTTTTGACCCTCGGTGAGTTCCTTTACTTACTTGCAAGCTCAACAGTACATTTAAAAGGATGTTATATTTTATTCTGTATTTTTAAGTGTTTTGTAATATGGGAGGGCTTTCAGATTATTTTATCCACCATATTTCAGAAATAGTATTAAAGATTATTTTAAAAGGAAAATAATCTTAAGATGACAAGCAGCATTGAATTGGATGTTAATTCTTTCTTTATAAGGCTAACATCCTTTCTTTCCTAGAAGAATGTAAATGGATTTTTTCTACCTTATATCATCATCATTAAATATTCCTGATTGCCTAACCTACCAGTTACCTGAGGTCTATATCCTCCTTTTTTATTCTAATCTTGGTACATTTGGAAAAATATCAAATTTCTTGCCAGTATCTTGCAAAGGACTATATGAGGGTGATGAGAAGAATATATCTCACATGTGTGCATATATATTCTGGATGTCTCATTTTAATGAGAAAAATATGAAAAAATATACCTAATATAAATTATGGACTATAGTTAGTACAATTTTAATATTCTTATATCAATTGTAACAAAAATGCCACACTAATGCAAAGTGTCAACAATAGGGAATAAGTATATGGGAACACTGTATTTTTTACATGATTGTTCTGTAAACCTACAACTTCTCTGATTTAAAATATAAAAATAAAGCTTCATTACCAAATTCATTTGTAAGGGAAAGTGCACCCAAATAGCCAAAAGCATTCTGAAAAAGAAGAGTGACAAGGGAGGAATTTCACTGCCTGACCTTGAAACATATTACAAAGCTACAGCCTGAACTTGGAATATATTATAAAGCTACAGTGGTCAAAACAGCATGATATTGGCATATAGATAGACACACCAATCAGTGGAATAGAACTGAGAGTCCATGATTAAACCCTTACTTCTACAGCCAACTGTTTTTTTTTCTCTTGTTTTTGTTTTTTGAGGTACTTGGGCTGGGAATTGAACCTGGGACCTTGTATGAGGGAAGGTGGCACTCAACAACTGAGTTACATTGACTCCCCTGAGTTGTTTTTTTCACTCATTTTGTTTTCTGGAGGTACCAGGGATCAAATCCTGGACCTCCTATGTGGGAAACAGGTGCTCAACAGCTTGAGCTACATGTGCTCCCACAACTGGTTTTTTTGGTTTGTTTTTTGCTTTTTACTACTGGGTTTTTTTTGGTTTGCTTTTTGCTTTTAAAAAAGATTTATTTATTTATTCCCCCCCACCCCACCCCCATTGTCTGCTCTCTGCATCCATTCACTGTGTGTTCTTCTGTGTCTGCTTGTCTTCTCTCTAGGCAGCACTGGGAACTAATCCTGGGACCTTCCAGAATGGGAGAGAGGTGCTCAATCTCTTGCACCACCTCAGCCCTTTGGTCTCTCCATCTCTTATTATCTCTCCTCTGTGTCAGTTTTGTTGTGTCATCTTGCATCAGCTCTCCACTCAGGCCAGCTTGCCACATGGGTCAGAACTCCATGTGGACCAGCTCACTGTGCAGACCAGCTTGCCTTCACACCAGGAGGCCCCAGGAATTGAACCTTGGGTCTCCCATATGTTAGACAGGAGCCCAATTGCTTGAGCCACATCCACTTCCTTCCACATCTGGTTTTTGACAAACCTTCTCTTTAACAAATTGTGCTGGGAGAATTGGATATCCATAAACAAAAGTATGAAAGAGGACCTCTATCTCACTCCCTGTACAAGAATCAACTCAAAATGGATCAAAGACCTAAAAATAAAAGCCAGGACCATATAACTACTAGAAGAAGATAGAGGGAAACATCTTAAAGACCTTGTGGTAGGTGATATTTTCTTGGCTCTCACACCCAAAGCATGTACAACAAAAGAAAAAAAATAGATAAATGGGACCTCCTCAAAATTAAACACTTTTGCACCTCACAGGACTTTGTCAAAAGGGTGAAAAGGCCTCCAACTCAGTGGGAAAAAATATTTGGAAATCACGTCCATGATATTTAAAGAGACACTACAATTCAACAATAAAAAGACAAATGAGTGTATTAAAAAATGGGCAAAAGACTTGAATAGATATTTGTCCAAAGAATAAATACAAATGGCAAATGAACACATGAAAAAATGTTCAACATCACTAGCAATTAGGGAAATGCAAATCAAAACTACAATGAGATATCATTTCACACCTATCAGAATGGTGAATATTAAAAAGACAGAACTACCGTTGTTGGAGAGGATGTGGAGAGATACAAATCCTTATCCACTGTTGTTGGGAATGTAGAATGGTACAGTCACTGTTGAGAACTGTTTGGTAGTTCCTAAGGAATTTTAATATAGATTTTTCATGTGAACTGGTAATACAAATACTAGGTATAAACCCAGAAGGACTGAGAGCAGTGACATGAACAAACATCTGCACACCGATGTTCATAGCTGTGTTATCTACGATTGCCAAAAGCTGGAAACAACCCAGGTGTCCATCAACTGAGGAATAGATAAACAAACTGTAGTGTATTCACATGCAGCTCTAAGAAGAAATGAAGTCGTGAAGAGTATAACAACATGGCATGAATCTGGAGGACATTATGTTGAGTGAAGCAAGTCAGACACAAAAGGACAAATACTGTATGATTGAGCTGCTATGAATTAAATACATTATGTGATCTATGGAGTTACTAACTTGAATATGGGTCACCAGAAAATAGAATGATTTAAGAAAATGGAAAGCTGAAGGTTAACTTGTGCAGAATTGGCAAAATTTGGTATTAATCTTTGGAAATGTATAGAAAAGGTGAAAGCCCAACATAATATTTGTAACTAGCAGTACTATTATGTGGGTATGAAAGTAACATAAGGGGAAATGGACGTGGCTCAAGCATTTGGGCTCCCGTTTACCATATAGGAGATCTAGAGTTTGATGCCCAGGGCCTCCTAGTGAAGGCAAGCTGGACTGCACGGCGAGCTGGCCCACACAGAGTGCCGGCCAATATGGGAGTGCCACCCTGCATGGGAATGCCACCCTGCATGGGAGTGTCCCATCACAGAGTGCTGCCCCGAGCTGGAGTGCCAGCCAACATGGAGAGCTGACAAAGCAAGATGATGCAACAAGAAACCCAGAAGAGAGACAATAAGAGACGTAGCAGGGGGGTGGGGGGTATATGGGGACCTCATATTTTTTGAATGTAATATTAAAAAAATGAATAAAGACAAAAAAAAAGAGACATAGCAGAACACGGAGCTGAAATGGCACAAGAGATTTATTGCCTCGCTCCCACTCTGGAAGGTCCCAGGATAGATTCCCAGAGCCATCTAATGAGAATACAAGCAGACACAGAAGAACACACAGTGAATGGACAGAGAGCAGCAGTGGGGTGGGGGTTGGGGGGGAAAGAAATAAATCTTTTTTTAAAAAAAAGGAAGTGGCTTAAAGGGAAAGCCTAAGTATACTACTAAAAGGAAACCTAAAAAATGTAACAGGGAACTGTATAGCATAATAAAAACACATGTGAAATCACCATTTGCAACCCCCCAATTAAATTCCTGAGTCAGAAAATAAAATGAAAAATGAAAAATATTTAGAGGCAAGAAATAGTAATCAATGGATGTTAAATCTTTAGGTGAGACGTTATTGGGTAATAGGATAATCATGTTGTATCAAAGTATCACCCCACTGATTTCTTGGTAATTACAAAGAGAAAATTACATATCAAGTTATGATGGCCATTGCCTTAACCAACTGACCACATTTTACTTTACTGTATTAGTCATCCAAAGGGGTGCTGATGCAAAATACCAGAAATCCGTTGGCTTTTATAAAGGGTATTTATTTGGGGTAGCAGCTTATGGTTACAAGGCCATAAAGAATAAATTACATCCCTCACTGAAGTCTGTTGCCATGTGTTGGAGCACGATGGTTACCAGTCAGTGCAAGGGTTCAGCCATGCTCTTCAGGCTCTGTGGTCCCAGCTTCTTCGGGTCTCAGGTGTAGGCTGGTGTAAGACTCATCTCTTTCCCTGGGGTTCATTTCTTCTCAGGCTCAGCTGCTCTGGTCTCTCCACAAGGTCAGCAGTAGACTATCAGGCACTCTTTCTTTCCAGGGCCTCTGCCATGTCTATTCCTCTCTGTTCTTCTGTGTGTTTACTTCCCAGGGTTCTAGCATCATAACTCAAACTCTCTCCTCTGCCATGTCTTTTTCTCTGTGAGTTCCTGCCCACCAAGGGAGCAGGGACTTGACATCCTACTGACATGGCTCAATCAAAGCCCCAGTCTTAATTTAATCAAGTAAAAGTGAAACCTTGGAATCTAACACAATCTAATATGCCCAAAGGAACAGACAAGTTTAATCCAATAATTTCGAATTCATAAATAATATCAAACTGCTACAGATGGCTATAATTTAAAAAATAAAAGAGGAAAGAAGGTGTTGGTGAGGATGTGGAGAAACTGGAACTCATGCATTGCTGCTGGTAGGAATGTGAAACTACAGCAAATTGTTTGGTGAATCCTCAAAAAGTTAAACAGAATTACTGTATGACCCAGAAATTCCACTATATACACAAAAGGTTTGAAGCCAGGGACTCAGGGAAGTGGGTGTAGCTCAGTGGATGAGTGCCTGCTTTCCATGTACAAGATCCTGGGTTCAATGCCCAGTACCTCCTTAAAAAAAATGAAAGCAGGGACTCATTGTCCACCTATATTCACATTAGCCTCATTCACAGAAGCAGAAAGGTTTATGCAAACCAAGTGTCCATCAACAGAAGAATGGATAAACAAAATGTGTTATATCCATAAAATGGAATATTATTTAGCTGAAAAAGGAATGAAGTTCTGATACATGCTACAGCATGGATGGGCCTTGGAAACATTGTGCTAAGTGAAATAAGCCAGGCACAAAAGGACAAATATTGTATGGTTCCACTTATATGAAATACCGAGAATAAACAAATTCATAGAGACAGAGAATAGATTACAGGTTACCAAGGGCTGGGAAGAAGAGGAATAGAGAATTACTTAATGGATACAGAGTTTGTTTTGGTTGTTGACCAAATTTTGGTAATGGATTGTGGTGATGGTAACACAACATTGTAAATCTAACTAATGCAACCAAATTGCACACTTAAAAATGGCTAAAATGGCGAAATTTATGTTATACATCTTTGTGTGTTACCATCATAAAAAATTAACAAAGGAATGAAGTACTGATACATGTTACAACACGGATGAGCCTTGAAAACATTATGCTAAGTGAAAGAAGCCAGAAACAGGGTCACATACTTTATAATTCCACGTATATGAAATATCCAAAATAGGTAAATCCATAGAGATAAAATGTAGACTGGTGGATGCCAGGGGTTGGGGGTAGGGAGTTGGAATGCAATTGCTTAATAGATACAGGGTTTCCTTTTGCGGTGATGAAAATGTTTTGGAACTAGATAGAGGGTAGTGGCTGCACAACATTATGAATGTACTAAATATAACTGAACTGCTCACTTAAAAATGATTAATTTTGCTCAGGGTTGGGGGAGAACAGTGGGGATGAGTGGGTGATGGGGATCAATAGCACAGGGTTTATTGGGGTTTTCTTTTGGAGTGATGAAAATGTCCTAAAATTGACTGTGGTGGGAAGCAGATATGATTCAAGTATTGGGCTCCTGTTTACCACATGGGAGGTCTAGGGGTCGATTCCTGATGCCTCCTGGTGAAGGCAAACCAGCCCCAAGTGGAAAGATGGCCCACGCAGAGTGCTGGCCTGCATGTTGAGCTGGCTCAAAAGGAGTGCTGGTCCACTGTAGCAGTTTGATATGGTTCTGAATGACAAAAATAGATATTGGATTATGCTTGTGATCTGGTCTGTACCTGGGTGTGATTAGTTATGACTGGGGCTTTGATTGGGCCACGTCATTATGGTGTTCAGTCCCCGCCCCTTGGTGGGTGGGGACTCACAGATAAAAGGCATGGCAAAGGACACAGTTGAGGGGTTTTTGATGTTAGAGTTTTGTTTTGTTTTATTTTATTTTATTTTTTTAAAAATTTTTATTCATTTTTTAAAAATATTACATTCAAAAAATATGAGGTCCCATTCAACCCCACCACCCCCACCCCACCACTCCCCCCACAGCAACACTCTCTCCCATCATCATAACACATCCATTGCATTTGGTAAGTATATCTCTGGGCATCGCTGCACCTCATGGTCAATGGTCCACATCATAGCCCATACTCTCCCACGTTCCATCCAGTGGGCCCTGGGAGGATCTACAATGTCCGGTAATTGTCCCTGAAGCACCACCCAGGACAACTCCAAGTGATGTTGGAGTTTTGATGTTGGAGTTTGATGCTGAAGTTCCAGGAAGTAAGCTCACAGAGGAAACAGAAGCAAGCCTCAGAAAGAGAGGAACCCTGAGCCCAGGAAAAAGAAGCCTGAAGAAGGGAGGAACCCAGGAAGCCTGAAGCCTGGCAGACATCAGCAACCATCTTGCTCCAACATGTGAAAATAGACTTTGGTGAGGAAAGTAACTTATGCTTTATGGCCTGGTATCTGTAAGCTCCTACCCCAAGTAAATACCCTTTATAAAAACCAACCAATTTCTGGTATTTTGCATCAGCACCCCTTTGGCTGACTAATACGCCTGCGCAGGAGTGCTGGCCTGCATGGCAAGCTGGCCCAAGCAGAGAGCTGGCACAGCAAGATAAGGCAACAAAAAGAGACACAGAGGAGAGACAATAAGAGATGCACAGACCAGGGTGCTAAGGTGGTATAAGAGATTGAACACCTCTCTCCCATTCCGGAAGGTCCCATGATAAATTCCCAGTGCTGCCTAAAGAGAAGACAAGCAGACATACAGAAGAAAGCATAGTGAATGGACACAGAGAACAGAAAGCAGTGGGGGGAGGGAAATAAGTAAATAAACAAATCTTTTTTTAAAAAAATTGACTGTGGTGATTATTCAACTTATCTGTATATATACTTTTTAAAAAAAAAGATTTTTTATTTATCTCTCTCTGCCCCCCCCCCCATTGTCTGCTCTGTGTCCCTTTGCTGTGTATTCTTCTGTGTTCCCTTGCATTCTTGTCAGCGGCACTGGGAATTTGTGTCTCTTTTTTGTTGCATCATCTTGCTACATCAGCTCTCCATGTGTGCAGTGCCACTCCTGGGCAGGCTGTGCTTTTTTTGCACGGGGCGGATCTCCTTACAGGGCACACTCCTTGAGCATGGGGCTCCCCTACGTGGGGGACACCCCCACATGGCACCGCACTCCTTGTGCACCTCAGCATGCGTGTGGACCAGCTCACCACACAGGTCAGGAGGCCCTGGGTTTGAACCCTGGACCTCCCATGTGGTAGGCGGACGCTCTATCAGTTGAGCCAATTCTGTTTCCCTGTGTATATACTTAAAACCATTGAATTGTATACTTTAAATGGGTGAATTGTACGGTAGGTGAATTATATCTCAATAAAGCTATTTCAAAATAATTTTATATTATGTGAATTTCACCTCAATTTAAATATATATATCAAAATCCACAGCTAGAATTTCTATTAACAGAAATTCCTCTAAATAAAATATCTGCCAAAAACTAAGATAATTTTAAAGTGGAGGGGAAAAAAAAACAGCAAGAAAAGCCTAGGGGGATCTTGATAATTACCATATCAATAAGGATGGGCATATTAATCAGAGTGGCCTGTTCAATATTTGTGAAATTTGGTAAACTTTGTAATTTCCCAATATTTATTATTTGTGTTGTCCTATGTCTATTTCCCCATAATGATTAAAAGCCAAACCCTTCAAATGCTGAGGGCTTATGTATCTTGCGTGGGAAGACAGGGCGAATTAGGGATAGTAGTTTATATTATGGGAAGAAGAATCTCAAAATGTTGGTAGCTTTGAAGCAGAAAGGAAAGCAGATTACACCTTGGAAACTACCTGAGCAAAGGAAAAATAAAGTGCTTGAAAAATGGGGTAGTATATCTTGCCACACTAAGATAATGAAGGATAGCTGCTCAGAAAAGAATGAAGTAGTGTTGATGATGTTTAATTTGTAGTGACAAAGTACATCTAGCAATCTCGTGGCCATATTAGATTTTTAGTTTGAACAACACTGGTTGAGTACATCAGGTCAATCACTACGTGGCAAATTATTTAAGACTTCCTTAAGGAAATAACTATAGGTCTAAAGTAGTTAAACTGTACTGCCAAGTCTCTGATTCCGCACACTTTCCTTCTTTTTTTATTTTTATCTTTTTACTCCATCCTCCTTTCCTTATCAAAGTTAAAACACAAATGATCATATGTTATCTTTTTTTCCCTCCGTTGGCTTGTTCTTAAAATTTTCTGCTAAAAGTTTATGGAACATTATGTCTGTGAGTGATGTATTTCTGACTTTAGGGGTATGCTTATGTTCCTTAAATTGGAGTGGTTACAAGACACCAAAACTGTGGAACTGATAGCCATTTGTGAAAGTTCCCCTCTTCAGCCCATTCAATGTGCTCTGTTCTGTTATCTTCTCCCTCATCATTTCTGCTGCTCTTTGAACCCTAAGGCATCCTCTCATTGGCACCTATTTTATACCCTACGTCTTTTCCTATTATCGTGTTTTAACCTTTTCCACTTTATCCTGATTCCTCCCTCTCACTAATCCCCTATATTTCAAATATGTCCTGTCCTCTTCATCCCTACTTCCCCTACTTTAATTCAATCCACCAGATGACTTGCCTGAAATAGTAAAGTGCCCTTATTACTTTCTTCCTGGCTTAATCCAACTTCCATACAGCTGCAAAAGTGATCTTTCTAAATGCACATGAGGGTAAGAAGAGTAAATGCACATGAGCGTAAGAAGAGGACTTTCATTTATTTTATACATTTCTATATTGTTTGAAAATTTTAAAACATGCATGTAGTCCCTTCATAACAAAAAGTCCAAATATCATATTACTCCACTGTTTAAAATCCTCCAATAGTGTTCCATTACTTGCAGGATAAAACCCAAAATTCTTAATATCATATGCTCCATTAGCTCTGCCACTTCAAGACAATGACTTTGCCAAGGTTAACAAAAATGCTCAATTCTGAATAACAAACAGGTATCGTTTAAGCTGCTACAAGTGTGCCAAGTACTTCACATGTTATCTCATTCTATACCCTGCAAAGTAGGTATTAACATCTCAGTTTTATAAATAAATTGAGATAGGAAGCAGATGTCACTCAGGCAACTGGGATCCCCCTACCACATGGGAGATCACCGTTTCGAAACCCAGTGCCTCCTAAAGAAGACAGTAAGCTGGTGCGATAGGCAGGCAAAGCAAGCTGAAGCAAAAAGACGCAACAAAGCATGGAGCAGGCATTCCCAGTGCCTCCTTAAGAAGACAGCGAACTGATACAATGGGCAGGCATGGCAAGTTGATGCAACAAGTTGACGCAACAAGAGATGCAGGGAGGAAAAACATAATGAGAGATACAACAAAGCAGGGAGCAGAGGTGGCTCAAGCAATTAGGCACCTCTATCACACATGAGAGGTCCTAGGTTTGGCTCCCAGTGCCTCCTAACAAAATGAAGATGAACAGACACAGCAAGTGCAGATAACAAGGGGGGTGGGGAGAAATAAATAAATAAAATAAATCTTAAAAAAATAAATAAACTGATGATCAAAGAGGTTAAATGACTTCCCTAAGGTTACACAGGTATTGAGGGAGCCAGGATGTGAACCCATTTCTGCCTAACTCTAAAACTTGTATTCTTTCCACTGTATTGTGCTATTTTCCAGTCATTCCTGTGCAGCTCTTTAGAGAAACATTACGTCTAATCTTTAAATATAATAGAAGGGAGGCGGGGCAAGATGGCATCTGAGTGAGTGCACCTCATAATCTCCTGCAAAGAAGCGGCTGAATAGGGTTGGAGTCCTGCTGGACCGGGCTGTTTCGGGTGTTTGCATGGCAGGAGGTGTCTGGACGTCGATTTGGTGGGACGGTGACAGAGGAGATTCTTGCAAGAGGTAGAATTTTGAGTCTCTTGCATGGAGGTCGGAGGTTGTGGATGGGACCCTTCCCCCTGGGGCTGGCGGACCAGCTGCTGTGATTCCTGAAGGCTTTGTTAAGCTGGGGATTTCCCAAGCCCTGACCTGTTTCGGGGGCTTGCAGGGTGGAGGTGTCGGGATGTCGATTTGGTGAGACAGTGATGGAGGAAATCCTTGCGAGAGGTGGAATTTTGGGTTTCTACATAGACGTCAGAAGTTGTGGGCGGGACCCCTCCTCCTAGGACTGACTGCCCGGCTGCTGCAATCCCTTAAGGCTTTGTTGTGCTGTGGTGTTCCCAGGCCCCAGGTTAACTGGATGGGTGGTTCCCAGGTCTGTGTCCCTTAAACCCTGGTGGCCCATGCTCCAGAGACTTACACACCCTGAATCTGCAATATCACAGACTTCTCATCCCCGAATCCACCACGCCCTGAGGTCCGTCTGAGTTCCTTGATTACCCTAGCCCTCGGCATTTTGTGTTCTCTCTCTCTCTCTCTCTTTTTCTCTCCTTGAACTTGGAGGAGTGTACCAGCTGACTTGGGGAGAGTCTGGGAAGAAAGGAGAGGTGAATCTGCTGAGAAAGCCCAATTTACCTAAACGTCCTGGGATAGGAAACTTGGTCTGGCAGAAGGTGGAGTCAGAAAATCAATTAGACTTCTCCTAGCACACCTAAGGTTGGGGGGGGACAGGACTGTAGGAGGTCTTATCCAAGCTTCCTATAACATATTTGGGGTTTCTGGTGAGGTGTAGGTGCTCTCACACTGGAAATAAAGAGTCACAGTCTTCTGTGTTGAGTTGGTTCAACAAGGACCTACTTGAATCTCCTACCGGACCTCTCAGGCAGCTTTCCTGCTGCCCTGGAAGAGAGAAAAGTGAGGAAAGGAGAAAGGGGGAAGGTCAGATGCCTAAGAGTATTATTTAACTGCAAAGAGGATTCCTAGCTTGAAACATTGGTTCTTTTTTTTTGGCATGGTTGCTAATATTGCATTGTCTCCTGGTCTTTTCTCCTGTTTTATCCCCCAAGGTCCTTTTTCATTTATTTAGTTTTTTTTTCTCTTTTTCTTGCCTGTTTACCCCCCTTTTCTTTGCTCTCACTTTTTCTCTTCGTTTTTTATTTTCTTTTCTCTCTTTTTCTTCTTTTTTAATTTTATTTTCTTTATATAATAGGTGCTGCAGGGAGCGCTTCACACTTGCTGTGTTTCCTCATCCTCCATTTCCTCTTTTCTGTGTGTATTGATTTTGGCCACCTACACTATCCCCTTTCCCCAACATCTTTCTATCCTCCATCATCTGCTGTTTCTCTTACATTCTACCTCCCTTTCTTTGGCACCCAAATTGTCAGACTTTTTATTTCTAATACCTTTGTTCTGCTTTCTGTCTCTTATCCACTCTTGATATTATTGTCTTTCTTTTCTCTTTCCCTCTCTCATGAAAACACTGGCCTTTTAATTCATACTATATTCCTCCCAAAATTCAGTTGACTATCTCATTATAGGTACTCTACTTACTGCTATAACTCTACATAACTTACATGAGTCTAATATCCATTCTCCTAGATCTCACATTGTTGCTCTGTTAACATTTATTACCAATACTACTTTATACATTTTCTTTTCTTACTCATTTTGCTTTCCCTGGCCCTAGTATTTTCCTTCAAAGTGAACTTAGCCAGCAACAAGAAAATAGAGTAAGAAGAATAAAGGGACAAAGAGAAGACATAACACTTATGAACGAACAACTGAACGAACAACAACTAATTAATCCCCAAGATTAGACAAAGAAGCTAAGGAACTGATTAAACCTGTCAAGATAAAATGATGACCAGACAGCAACAAAAAACTAAAAACCAAACCAATAATCAGGAAAACATGGCCGGATCCAAAAAACAAACTAAAAACCAAGAAGAGGAGCAGATCATTGGACAAGTAATTAAAGATCTTAAAACATATATTAGAGACCAACTTAATGAAGTAAAGGAAGAGATTAACAATATGAAGAAAACACTTGGAGAGGAAATTGCAGACATATGCAAAAAGATAACAGATATGATGTTGATGAACACCATAGTTCAAGAAATCAAAAATACACTCTCAGCAAATAGCAGCAGATTAGAAGAGGCAGAGGAGAGAATTAGTTACGTGGAAGACAGTACATCTGAAATCAAACAGATAGTAGAACTGATCGATAAAAAGATAGAAAAAATCTAGCTAGGACTTAGGGACCTGAATGACAATGCAAAATGCACAAACATACGTATTCTAGGCATCCCTGAAGAAGAAGAGAAGGGAAAGGGGACAGAAGGGATGTTGGAGGAAATAATGCCTGAAAACTTCCCAAATCTACTGAGAGAGATGGATATACATGTCCAGGAAGCACAACGCACCCCAAACACCATAAATCCCAACAGGCCACCCCAAGACATATACTTGTCAAATTATCCACTGCTCAAGACAAAGAGAAAATACTAAAACCAGCAAGAGAAAAGAGAACCATCACATACAAGGGAGGCTCCATAAGATTAAGTGCTGATTTCTCATCTGAAAACATGGAGGCAAGAAGGCAGTGGTATGATATAGTCAAGGTATTAAAGAAAAATTTTCCAACCAAGAATACTCTACACAGCTAAGCTAGCATTCAAAAGTGATGGAGAGTTTAAAATATTCACAGATAAACAGAAACTAAGAGAAAATGCCAACAAGAAACCTGCCCTACAAGAAATACTAAAGGGAGTTATACAGGAAGAAAGAAAAAAACAGGAGAGGCAGAGTTGGAGGAGAGTGTAAGAGCAACAAAAAAGAGAAAATGAGAAGGAAAAACAAACAAAATATGACAAACAAAAGTCCAAACAAAATAGGGCTAACATAAAAAATTCCTTGAAAGTAATAACACTGAATGTCAATGGATTAAACTCACCTATCAAAAGATTCAGACTGGAAGATTGGATAAGGAAATATGACCCATCTATATGCTGTCTACAAGAAACACATCTTAGACCCAGGGATTCGAGGAGGTTGAAAGTGAATCGCTGGAAAACAATCTTACAAGCAAACAATAACTAAAAAATAAAAATAAAAAAAGAGGCAGGAGTAGATATATTAATATCAGACAAAATAGACTTTAAATATGAAACAACTGTGAGAGACAAAGATGGATACTACATAATAGTGAAAGGGATAATCTTTCAAGAAGAATGAACAGGGAAACGGACTTTGGCTCAGTGGTTAGGGCGTCCATCTACCACATGGGAGGTCCGCAGTTCAAACCCCGGGCCTCCTTGACCCATGTGGAGCTGGCCCATGCACAGTGCTGATGTGTGCAAGGAGTGCCGTGCCACACAGGGGTGTACCCCGTGTAGGGGAGCCTCACGCACAAGGAGTGCACCCGTAAGGAGAGCTGCCCAGCGCAAAAGAAAGTGCATCCTGCCAAGGAATGGCGCCGCCCACACTTCCTGTGCTGCTGACAACAACAGAAGCGGACAAAGAAACAAGACGCAGCAAAAAGACACAGAAAACAGACAACTGGGGGAAGGGAGGGGAATTAAATAAATAAAAATAAATCTTTATTAAAAAAAATTAAAAGAAGAATGAACAATCACAAATATTTATGCTCCTAACAAGGGCACCTCCAAATACGTGAGGCAAACACTGGAAAAACTAAGTGAAAGAATAGATGCCTCTACAATTATAGTGGAAGACTTTAATATACCACTGTCAACTTTGGATAGAACATTGCAAAAGAGAATCAATAAAGAAACAAAAACTTTGAACAGTATATTAGAGAGGCTGGATCTAATAGACATATACAGATCATTACACCCAAATACAGCAGGATATACATTTTTCTCAAGTGCACATGGGTCATTCTCCAAAATAGACCATATGCTAGGCCACAAAGAAAGGCTCAATGAATTCAGAAAGATTGAAATCATACAAAATAATATCTCTGACCACAGTGGAGTGAAGCTGGAAATCTGCAAGGGCTATCAGCCCAGATTTCACACCAAGATATGGAAATTAAACAGCACACTCTTAGAAAAACAGTGGGTCAAAGAGGAAATCTCAAAAGAAATTAATAACTACCTTGAAACTAATGAAAATGATAACACAACATACCAAAACTTATGGGATGCAGCAAAAGCAATACTGAGAGGGAAATTTATAGCCATAAATTCATACATCAAAAAAGAAAAAGGAGCAAAAATTGAAGAACTAACTGCACATTTGGAGGAATTAGTAAAAAAAAAACCACAAAGTAACTGCACAGGAAGAAGAAAGAAAGAAATAACAAAGATAAGAGCAAAACTAAATGAAATAGAAAATAAGAAAGCACTTGAAAAGATAAACAAAACCAAGAGCTGGTTCTTTGAGAAGATCAATAAAATTGATAATCCCTTAGCGAGACTAACAAAGAAAAAAAGAGAGAAGAAGCAAATACACAAAATAAGAACTGAGAAAGGAGATATCACCACTGACCCCACAGAAATAAAGACTATCAGAAGAGGATACTTTGAAAAACTATATTCCAACAAAAATGACAATTCACAGGAAATGGACAAATTCCTAGAAACACATAAGCAGCCTATTTTGATGAAAGAAGAAAATGATGATCTCAACAACCCAATCATAAGTAAAGAGATAAAATCAGTAATTAAAAACCTCCCAACTAAAAAGAGCCCAAGACCAGACGGCTTCACAGGTGAATTCTACAAAACATTCCGGAAAGAACTAATGCCAATCTTGCTGAAAATCTTCAAAAAAATCAAAACAGAAGGAACATTACCTAACTCATTCTATGATGCCAACATTACCCTAGTGCCAAAGCCAAACAAAGACAGCACAAGAAAAGAAAATTACAGACCAATTTCTCTAATGAACCTAGACACAAAAATCCTCAACAAAGTACTTGCTAACTGTATCCAACAATACATTAAATGAACTATACACCATGACCAAGTGGGATTCATTCCGGGTATGCAAGGATGGTTCCACATAAGAAAATCAATCAATGTAATACAACATATATACAGACTGAAGGAAAAAAATCACATGATCATATCTATAGATGCGGAAAAAGCATTTGACAAAATACAGCACCCTTTCTTCATAAAAACACTGAAAAGATTGGAATACAAGGAAATTTTCTGAACACAATGAAGAGTATATATGAAAAACCCACAGCCAACATTGTTTACAATGGTGAAATCCTAAAATCTTTCCCTCTAAGATCAGGAACAAGACAAGGATGCCCACTATCACCTCTTTTATTTAACATTGTCTTAGAAGTACTTGCTCGAGCATTGAGGCAATAACCAGATATAAAAGGTATTCAAATTGGAAAGGAAGAAGTCAAAATTTCGTTATTTGCAGATGACATGATCCTATACATAGAAAACCCTGACAGGTCTACACCAAAGCTTCTAGAACACATAAATGATTTTAGTAAAGTCACAGGTTATAAAATCAATGCACAAAAATCAGTAGCATTTCTGTACACCAATAATGAGCAAGCTCAGGAGGAAATCAAGAAACAAATACCATTTACAATAGTCAAAAAAAAAAACCAAATGCCTAGGAAAAAATTTAACTAAAGATGTAAAAAACTTATACACAGAGAATTACACAACACTATTCAAGGAAATCAAAGAAGACCTAAATAAATGGAAGAATATTCCCTGTTCATGGATAGGAAGACTAAATATTATTAAGATGTCTATCCTACCAAAACTGATATACATATTCAATGCAATCCCAATAAAAATCAAAACGGCATTAAGGAACTAGAAAAACTAGCTATGAAATTTATTTGGAAAGGAAAGAAGCCCCGAATAGCCAAAGACATATTGAAAAAGAAAAAGGAAATTGGAGGAATCACACTACCTGATTTCAAAACATACTACAAAGGTACAGTAGTGAAAACAGCATGGTATTGGCACAAGGAGAAACACACAGACCAAGGGAACCGACTTGAGAGTTCTGATATAGATCCTCATATATATAGTCATATAATATTTGATAAAGCCACCAAAACCTCTCAACTGGGAGAGAATGGCCTATTCAACAAATGGTGCCTGGAGAACTGGATATCCATATGTAAAAGAATGAAAGAGGATTACCATCTCACACCTTATACAAAAATGAACTCATGATGGATCAAAGACCTAAATATAAGAGCTGAAACCATAAAGACTTTGGAAAGCAGTGTAGGGAGGCATCTACAGGACCTTGTAATAGGAAATGTCTTCATGAACTTCACAACCAAAGCACGAGCAGCAAAAGAACAAATAGATAAATGGGACGTCCTCAAACTTAAAGCCTTCTGCACCTCAAAGGAGTTTGTTAAGAAAGTGAAAATAGAGCCTACATAATGGGAGAAGATATTTGGTAACCCTATTTCTGATAGGAGACTTATATCTTGCATATATAAAGAACTCCTATATCTTGAAAATAAAAAGACAAACAACACATTTAAAAAATGGGCAAGAGATTTGAACAGATATTTCTCCAAAGAAGAAATATAAATGGCTAAAAAAAACACATGAAAAAATGCTCCAAATCTCTAGCTATCAGGGAAATGCAAATCAAAACTGTAATGAGATACCATCTTACTCCCATAAGATTGCCAGCTATGAAAAAAACAGAAGGCTACAAATGCTGGAGAGGATGTGGAGGAATGGGAACACACATCCACTGCTGGCGGGAATGCAGAAGGATCCAGCCATTCTGGAGGACAGTTTGGCAGTTTCTCAAAAAACTAGCTATAGATTTGCATATGACCCAGCAATTCCACTGCTTGGCATATACTCAGTAAAACTGAAAACAAGGACACAAATCGATATATGCACACCAATGTTCATAGTAGCATTGTTCACTATTGCCAGAAGTTGGAATCAACCCAAATGCCCAACAACAGACGGATGGATAAATAAAATGTGATATATATATACAATGGAATACTACTCAGCTTTAAGAACGAATACACTACAAACACACGTGATAACATGGATAAATCTTGAGAACCTTATGTTGAGTGAAGCAACCCAGGCATGGAAGGACAAATACTACATGACTTCAATGATATGAAATAAGTAAACGAAGCTACCTCAGAGAGCTAGAGACTGGATGATAGGCTAAAAGGAAAATGGAGGGTAGAGGAAGGATGTAAGCAGACACCTACATGGGTGAAATCGATTATAAGCTAGAGGTAAGTATTTGTACAAGGAAAGGATAAAATGGGGGAATAGGGTTACCTTTGGGTGGGGCTTTGTGGGCTTGAGGGGCGTAGGGATGGGAGGATAGGTAATATTGCCCAAGAAATTGTGGGGAGGGTGGACAACATACGAACATAGAAGATTGTCAGGTATTTGGTTGAGAGTATAATGCTGAGAAAACATTTTCAAAAATATAAGGAAGGTTACCTATTTAAGATGCTTAAAGGGGATAAACTGACACAGGACAGGCTCCTAGGGAGTATGTGAATGCTCATTTTGCCATAGTGGGTTATATCATTGGATAGAGAGCCATATAATGAGAGTAAAGGTATACCCACATCCTGGGGAGGACTGATGTTCTCAAATAGAGGGAATTGTATCTCTCGAGGGAAATGGTGGCTCCCAGTGCATTAGGGAAGTTGAGCATGTCAAGCACTCAACACTGTTACAAGTATCTCTGAACATGGCCCCCTTCAAGCAATGAAGATGGACTGTCACTATGGGCACTAAGGGGAAGGGTATAGAGGTATTGAATAGATGGAACCAATGTAACTGTGTGGGCAATAGAAGTGATCCACAAGATTATGCAAGGATGGATATAAGACATGTTAAATTACACTAAAAATATATAGGGGCTGATAGGCTAAAACATAAATCATAATGTAAAACTTAAGGTAACTAAAAATTTAGAAAATTGTATAGTCTAATATAGAAACCACAAGGTAAACCCAAATGTTACCTTGTTTGAAAGCTATTGTCTCAATATCTGTACATCAGTTTCAGTAAATATAATGAATATGTAAAAAGATTATTGCTGTGGAAGGGAAAAGGGTTTTATGTTGGATATGTGGGAATACTGTATATTGCATATATGAATTACTGTGATCTAAAACTTTTGTGAAGATAAGCTTAACAATTAAGGGAAAAAAAAGAAAAAGATAGGCCGTAGACACTGAGGAAAAGATGGAAGTAGTTGCCTTGCCAATTTGCATACAGGGCAACACTTATTGCAGTGATGGAAGGCAAAAAATCAAAAACAAAGCTTTTGCATTTTAAAATTTCTTGACACCCCAATTTATTTTTACCTTAATTTTCCTAAATTAATATTTATTCTATATCTAACCTTTAAACTCATCACTATATTCCATTTTACTATTAATGGAATCTGGCAATACATTGGGCTTCATTTTTGATGAAGTTTTGGATCACAGAGAGGTTCAACCATGGCAGGGGAGGAATACTGGTGTGGGATGTTATTGATAGGGGACACATGGTTGGCAGGGAGTTCTCCAGGGCTTATATCCAGGGTATATAAAAATGTTTGGATATTTTCATAGTGGTTACAATTAAAAATAACAACTGAGGGAGTGCTGAGTTCCTAGCCAGGAGAGTTCTATCACAGTCCCTAAAGGAACAGCAACAATCCCCCAAGTGCAACGGTAAAGACCAAAAAAGAAGGAAGGTCCAACAGTGAGCCCTTGATACTAATAACTATGCTTGTAAGCCTGTGCACCTAAAATAAGAACAAGGCCTAGAGCTGCAGGGTGCCTAAGAGTTACCTCCTGAGAGTCTCCATGTTGCTTAAATGTGGCCAGTCTCAAAGCCAACCTCAGCATGTAAATGTGTTGCCTTCCCCCTAGTGTAGGACATGACTCCCAGGGATGAGTCTCCCTGGCACCGAGGGATTACTACCAAGTACCAGCTGATGATGTAACTAGAAGATGACCTTGAATAAAAGGGTCAACTCGGACCAGAAGAATATCTCAATCTACATATAATACCAGGAGTTAAAAATGCTTTTGACCTCAATAAAAGGGGGAAATGGAAAGGACAAATGAGTTTATATTGGCTATGAGTCTCCAAAAAGAGCCAGGAGGTTATCAGAGGGGTTGCCCTTATGCACACCTGAGCAGAGTCCCAGAGAGAGATAAAGTACATACACCCCCAGGTATTGGTCCTTCTGAGGGCTACAGAGACCCACAGGTTCTATGGTCATGGCAGATGGAGATCAGTGCCATCTCAGTTGGCCCTACTTTGGAGTTTGTGTTTCGGTGTGATGGAGCTGGACTTAGATGTGATTTGTCCACAAGTCTCTCTCCTGTTACTTTTACTGGAACTGTAGTTGGCGCTGGGGTTTAATGTATACCCAGGGGACCTGAATCTCTGGACTGACCGTGTGATAGCCAGGCCCTGAGGCTCAAGAGACTTGTAACTCCTACACTCTGCTTTATTGGACTTACCCCATTCAGCTAACATGGAGGTGAAGAAGGTCAACCACCGCACAAAGGAGTCAAGAGTGCCTACAACTGAAAGCAGGAGGATTGCATCCAGCATCCATGTGGAATCTAAGCCCCCTCTTGATATAGATGTGGAGTAGACATAACCATTCTAAGGTCCACAGGATGGAGGAATAGAGCATGGATTAGAGTGGACTTACTGATATTCTATTCATGAACTATTGTGATTAGTAATCAAAGAAAATGTGGCATTGGTGTGGAGAAAGTGGCCATGGTGGCTGCTGGGGGTAGGGAATAGCAGGAAGAGATGTGATGTGGGGGCATTTTTGGGGACTTGGAGTTGTCCTGGGTTGTGCTGCAGGGACAGTTACCGGACATTGTATGTCCTCCCATGGCCCACTGGGTGGACTGTGGGAGAGTGTGGGCTATGATGTGGACCACTGACCATGAGGTGCAGCAGTGCTCAGAGATGTATTCAGCAAATGCAATGAATGTCTCATGATGATGGAGAAGGTTGTTGTTAAGGGCAGAGGAGTGGGGTGAGAGGGGTGGGGCTATATGGGGATCTCATATTTTTTGAATGTAATTAAAAAAATAAAGACAAAAAACAAAAAGAAGTACATAGGGGAATGAAATAAATAAACAAACAAACAACTAAATAAAATAGAAGGCAATTTAGCATAGTCGTTCAGTCCTTGAATGCTGGATACAAACTACCTGGGTTCAAATTCCCATTCTACTACTTATTAGTTCTGTAACCTTGTACAAGTCACTTTTATCTGGGCCTTAGCTTCTCCATCTGTAAATGGGCATGGTAATAATAGTTCCTCTCTCAGTTACTGTTAGAATTTTAAAAAGAAGATCCATGTAAAATACTTAGTATAATGTGCAGCGAACAGTATGCATACCATCAATAATGCATAGGTATTATCATCATTATGCTATAGATACATCACAAAATTATTTTGGCCCTTTTGTTTGTATATTCTTATCAGCTCTTCTGTTGGCTCACTTCCTGTGTCATGTGTCAAAGGTTTGGGCATTGCCTCTAATAAGCTATTTTTAGGGATGCCGATATAAAACCAGCCCTAGGCTTGATACTCTTGTTTTGTGATTTGCATAAACATTCAAATTAACTATCTGAACAAGGCCTTGGATATTTCAGTAGTCATTTCCCATGTATTAGGTCCTTTACACTACTGGTATCATAATCTGCTACCATTCTTTTCAAGGAATCTCAACATTAGTGGTACTCACTGTGGTTTCCTTACCATAGCTCTTGGCCTTTATTTTCTCTATGTCTTTCTTTCTTTTTTTTCTTATTTTCTTTTAAATGTTACATTAAAAAAATATGAGGTCCCCATATACGCCCCATCCTACCCACGCCACCCCTCCCACATCAACAAACTCTTCCATCATTGTGGCACATCCACTGCACCCGGCGAATACATTCTGGAGAACTGCTGCAGCACATGGACAGTGGTCCACATTGTAGCCCACACTCTCCCCCAGTCCACCCAGTGGGCCACGACAGGACACACAACGTCCATCATCCATCCCTGCAGCACCACCTAGGACAATTCCAAATCCTGAAAATGCCCCCACACCGTATCTTTCAAGGTGTCCCTCTTGTGCATGACCTGTTGTCCTTTGACTTGACGCCAAGAAGCCTAAACAATGCCCTTACTGCTCCAGTGATTAAAGATAAAGGGTATCAAATGTTTCCCATCTTTTGAGTCCAGAAGATGCCAACAAAAGTGAATCTGAAGGAGAGTATGAAGCATCTTAAGAAAAGCACTATTGGGTGATCTTTGGAATAAAATCTCCCAAGGCTAAGGTTTTTCAATTAAAGTATTGATGTGAGAGAAAATTGGTTTTATAAAAAAAGGCCAACGATTGCTTTCCATTATTTCTTGTAAAAGCCCTATGGGGCTTACTGACTTTTATAAACCAAGTACCTTATGGAGATTTATCATAACCAAATATGAAGTGTTTGCTTGGTTTCCTTTTATCTGTCATCCCTAATGTTATTTCATGGACTCATCGGTAGGAACTTTAGGGAGAGCCTGGTTCGTCTTCACAGTATGCTTGGTAAAACCCTAGAGGCCCCAAGACAGTACCTTAGGCACCACTGGGGAACAGCAGACAGAGCTCCAGATACTCATGCCTTGTACCAGAGCAGCTTTACTTTTCTATTTTCTATTTTGAGCTTCTAAGTAAGATTTCATTTCAATAAAAAGAGTTTGCTGATCCAATCCTTTTGTTTTACAGTTGAGTTTTCTACCTGGCATATTTAAATTTAGAACTTTGCATGTCATTAGGGCTGACAGTTCCATCTTTCTAAGTTCTGAACACTAACCCCTAAAAGCCTGATTTCAACAGGGCTTCAAAATGCCATTTTTATTACTATTAGCACTATATTACTATTTTATCATTTGCATGTTCTTCAAACAGCAGCCAGACCCTCCTAAAACTTGTTATATCACTTGTCTGCTAAAACACCCTCAAATGATCCCCCATCTTGCCTAGGAAAGCCCAAAGTTCTTCCAATGGCCTACAAGGCCCTCCATGATCAGTGCACACAGACCCCAGCCTCTATCCATCTCATGCCCATTTCTCCAACCTCATTTCTTACTTAACTTTTCACTGGCACGAAAAACAGCGCCTGGCACAGAGTAAGCACTCAAATGTTTATAGAATGGTCTTTTCATCATCAGGATTTTAAAAATTTTTCTTCTAGTACCTATATAGGGAAAAGCTAAACAGACACTTGAGCTTCTAGAAATATATACTTTCCTAACTTTTCATGGATTTGCTCTAGAGGCTCCCAAAAAGTAGTTCCATAATAGGTTTATTATTCAGCCTACTAGGATTTGAAGAGGGGAGTTCAGTCGACACAACTTCCCCTACCACACTCAGGGACTTGACTGTCAACATGGAATTCTTTTTCTCCATCTCATTTCAAGGTTCTCTTTTATCACAAAAAGGTCAGGGGATCCCTGGAATACCATGCTGTGCCTTTCATAGAGCAAGTACCCAGACTGACAAAAATTTTAACTTTGGAACCAGCCCACGGCAAAACTCTCCAGGGTGCAGATGACAATCAGAATAGAAAGCCTTCTCAATCAGAGTTGAATCTTGTAGAATTTTTTATTTCATTGATGAAAAGAATGCAGTAAATGGAATCTATACCAATTAACACTAGGCATACACCTCTACTACCTGAAACTGCTGTTAGTTTTTGATTGGAATAAATCTTTATAACTAATTTAGGCTCATCTTTTAATTTTGTACCCTGAAATACAGACTAAGTTAACTTCTTCCTTGTGACAGTCTAGTAATGAGCATTATGTTCACTGGCTAAATTCCTTTATAACTAAAGGCCTCTAGACTCACAGGCTGCCTATACGGTCTTCAGAGACCGTGCTTTATATAGGTTTTTAAGTAAATCATAGTATAGGGAAGATAATCTAGAAAGCTGAGGTGTACAGTTTTAACACTCCATAGATTTTTCTCCCGGCACTGATAGTCAAACACTAGATAAGGAGGCCTATAGTTATAGTACTAAATTATTCTCCCCCCACTGTCGCCCTTTCTGATACACACAAAAATGTGTATCAATCTCCCCAGAACTCTGAAATGAATCCATACAAATGACAGTTGTAACCTCTGTGGTCCCACTGTCAATTATAGGAAATAGCTAATGGAACTTTGAGAAAAGCATAGTCCCACATACAGTATTATGCATCTAGTAGTTTTCCATTCATCTGTCAATTATTTTCACAAGATTAGCATTAAAAAACACAACCAAGTACATATATGACCCTCAAGCCCCCACACAAAAGTAACTTGTCTCGGTTCATGCTCAGATGACAGGATGTCCCAAGAGTGATAAAAGGTAGGAGCCAATCCCCCTGTAGCCTTTTTTCAATCATCCCATCAACAGCTCTTCATTTCTTCAACTACCTTTCTTTTCCAAAGAGGTAATGCCAAGATCAGTCAGAAAGGCTTTCTGAGAAGACTGGCTTGGATTTCTGGGTCTGTTCCAGTCGATTCAAGATGAATTGGCTTGTATCAATGAAGCGCTCAACACAGTTCACAAAACAGGCCTCAGCCCGACTGTCCAACTTTGGCCCAGGCTTGTCCATGCACTTCTCCTGTTCAGGACAAGATAGAGAATCACAAAGGGAGCTGGGAACAAAAGAGGTAGGGTGGTACTTCTTGTGGCTTACAGGAAAAACTTTACCCAAAAAAAGTAACTGATACGTTAATAGTTAACATTTGGCAGTTTACTGTATGTTGAAAAATTTTCTATAGCCTTACATTAAATTTCCACAACTCTATGGAAGACATGCTATCAATAATCCTCATTTTACAAAGATGGAAACCGTGGCACAGAGATACTTTGCCAAAAGTCACAGGACCAGAAATGGCGGAGTTGAGATATCACAAAGCAAGAAAAATGGCAAAATACAAGTGAATTCACTGAAGTTGGTTGTAATTCCACAATGCTGCTTGCATTAAAAACCTTCAAATTAACTACATAATAAAAGGTAAAAGGATAAATCATTGCAGCAAGATACTTTACAACTGAACAGAGTAAACAAAATCTACTACCTCAGATTCTGCAATCTTATGTACTTAGGTCATTAAGCCATTTTTGACTTTTTTTGACATTTTGACATTCAAAATGAATGGAAAACTATGAGTTTTCCTAAAGGGCCCATAGCTAGATTCTTAACCACACCCCCTCCTGGCCGAAATGTATATCACAGGTTTTAACACAGCCAGAGCACTCTATTCCAAGGCAGACCAGAGTCAAATAAGCATTTGTTAAGGGTTATGGTCCGGCAATATCATAAGTTTATGGGAAAGGGACTATGGAAAGGGATGACTATAAATATCTCAAGTGGTTTAAATGAATTTCCTTCATTATTCTCTGCTGTGTACACAAGACTCAGACATTCCAAGTCCAAGGAAATTTACCCTTGGCCTCTGAATTCTGTGTTTCGTGTGCCAAAGGAGGGCAGTATGATGTCCTTGGATGCCAGAACATTTTAAATCTAAACTGCAGATGCCTTCCACTCTTTTGCCAAAGTCCCCTCACAGAGCATACTCAATTCCTAACCTTCAGACCCAAAACAGCGTGATATTACACAACAGTCCAACAAGAAGGAAAATAAGTGTGTATGTTGGGAGAGATTACACCACTTTCATAACGGGCTTGAGCCACTCATTTCTCATGGGGGAAGGTGAATTCAACTGGGTAATAATCAAGGTAAACCCCGACGAGTCCAGAAACGCAGATTCACTGACTCCCTGGGACTTTGCTTCCAAAAATTTTAAATCCCGGTACTAGGGGACTCTGATCAGGCTTCGCGACCAGCATTAGGGGGCTTCTACCTCAGGTGCCTGAAAGTGTTCGGTGGGACAGCGGAAAAATGTTTTCTCTGATTCCCAGTCTTCTGCACCAACAAAGCCGAGGTCCGGATTGACAGTCCCCAGAAAAATGGAGTCACCCTTCTCTTTTCCGGCTTGGCCTCTTGGCCTGAGGAACGTGAAGAAACCAGAGAGTGCTGCCGGGTTCCCTCTCCTCCCTCTCCCGGATCCCCGACGTTGTAGCGGGTCCCGTGGGGGCAAGAACAGAGGGAAAGCAGGGGCAGGGTCCAGGTCCCAGTCCCAGGATCCTTACCCAACAAAGTTCAGTCATTTGGTGCACCAGCTGCTGAAAGCGCTGTTTCTGCGTCTCCACCTCGATAAAATGCTGCAACTGCGGGTCCACGGAGCCCAAACCCGCGGTGGAGGAAGACGAGGAGGAATCCATCCCAACGCGACTACGCGTGCGGAGACCAACCCCGCATCAACTCTCCGACCTTCGCGTGTCTCCAAGACGGAACCGGAACTACAACCCGCCGACTTAGGGACCGCCCTATGAGCGCACTGCGTCGGCGCAAGGCCGGGCCCGGAGTCCGCCCCTCCGGCTTCCTGCCCCAGCCTGGGCGCTCCCTGGCCGATGTCTGGCTTCCGTGCTCGCGCGCGCAGCTCCGCCGTGACGCCAACCTGCGCCTTCAACTCTTAACGACGTGCAGCCCAGCGCCGTGGCGCTATCCGGAAGTTACTGCTAAAAAGAAAATTGAATCAGGAAATAAAAGGAAGTTACCTCGGACCACGTGGCCCGTTCCTGGCGGATACATCTCCGCGCCTGCCTGCTTCTAAATTGGCCCGCGCTTTCCCGGCTACCAAGGTGTTGCACTGGCCCCGACTGCTCGTCCCTTTTGTCCCCGTTGTCACCCTGGGCTACTCTCCCTGGTTCTTTGATGGAGTGTCTCCCTTAAGTGAGTAGGCTCTGGCAGAATTTGTGTCCGTCTTTTCGGATTCAGCCAAATAATAATATTTCATGCCTACTGTGTGTCAGACACTATGCTTTGACTTGTGAATTCGTCTCTGATTCAGAGGCAGAATTTTCCAAGGGCTAGAGAGGTTAAATGCCGAGGATCCCGTAGAGTTCTCAATGAAGGAATATGTCATGCCAATGCCACATAATAGTTTTCTGGAAAACAAATACAGTGCTTCAGGGGCCTGCATGAATAACCAAGATAGCAGAGACATTCAAGCTTTCTAGTAATTTTATTTTATCAAAAACTCCCTCCCCTCCCATTTTTATGGCACAGCTTTATTCTTGCCCAATTCTGCCCACCAACCCCACCCGTTCTAATGCCTACCCAAAGAGATGTTGTACCCCTTGTGAGGCTATTTATAAAGCCTTCCCTCCCCAAAAATGTTTCCATCCAAAATTTAGTCCATCTCAATACTCTTGGGACATTTTCTTTCAGGGGTGGGGAACAATACCAGACAAGATAATTCCTTGGCCTTTGCTCAGAAGGCAATATCCCGGGAAACCAAAGAAGCGCATTCCTAGATGTAGAGAGGCCTTTGTGTGTTCACTATGATCACAAAGCCCCCACGGCCTGAAAGCCTGGAATTTCGTCAAAGAAAGTGAAATTGGGACTTGAGGAGAGGAGTAGAACCAAGAAGCTTATTGGTGAGCTCAGGATTCTTCATCCATGACATCCAGAATGTTGCTCAGAAGAATTCTGAAAGTGGGACGTTCATCTGCTTTCTAAGACCAAAGAAAAAGTAGAGGGTTACACAGTGGGCTAGAATCCAGAATTCAAGTGAAATGTGATGATTAAGCAGCAAATGTTTATTAAATACATACTCAAGTTTGGCAGCATACCCTGTTGATTACCAAAACATAAGAAGTAGATATTCTCCATAAAGCCTTTGTGCACTTTTTATCTTTAATGACTCGGGTTATAACCCTACTAAGAACAATTTGACTTAAAAGTGGTTAAAATGGGAAATTTTAGTTATATATATGTTACTACAATAAAAATTTTTTTAAAAAGATCAATTTGCTGATTATAACTGACAAACATTGGTTAAAATTGAGGGCAACAAGATGCATAGAGACATCGAGGGGTGAAGAATTTTCTTGTTAATTATTATTATTGGAATAATGAAAATGCTCTAATGATAACTGAGGTGATGAATGTATAACTATGTTATTGTACCAAATGCCATTTTTTATACACTTTGGATGAACTGTATGCTTTATTAATATGTATCAATAACATTAATTTGTTAAAAAAATTTTTAAAAAGCTGGTTGTTATAGTGATACCTCATGTAAATAAGAATATAGGTGATATTGCATTTATAAGACTATTTTACAAAATATAAGCACAAATATTCTAGAGAGAAGGAAACAAAATAGCAGATATGTACAGAAGGGGAAGCATGGAGAGACTGAGGGATGATAAGTTTTGTTTGGTTGGTTGGTTTTTGTTTTTTATTGCTGTTGCTGGAATAATGAAATGCTCTAAAAATGACTGTGGTGATGAATGCACAACTATGTGATTGTGCCAAATACCACTAATTGTACACTTTGGATGGATTGGTGCTTTATTAATATGTATCAAAATGTATTTGTTAAAAAAAATGAGGGCAAGTTCATTACATAATTGTACACTGATGCATTCTTATTTTGAATCCTCAAGTGAAAAATGGCTGCCAAATAAGTTTTAAGTGTTCAACATGGATGAAAGCCTATCAGCTGTGAGAATTTTTAGTTTGGCTTTAAATCTTTTTTCTATCCTCCCATATCCAAAGTTAACAAAGGGAATAATATTTCAAAACCATGGGCTGCTTCACTGGGCAGGGATCCTGAGCCTCTGGGACTTTTTATCAGTGTCTGGCCTCCAGACTAAGGCTCTTTTGGACAGCCATGGTCCATAGGCCCCTGGGTATTTGGTGGTTCAGGGCACATTCATTTCAGAATCGTCTCAATCTATCAAAACCAAAAGTTCATCAATTTCTTGATCTTTTGATTCAGTGGTTCTCTATGATACTAAGTATCAGAATTTCCAGGGAAGTTTAAAAAAAAAAAACCCAATTTTTGGATCCTGCTTTAAACATACCCAGAATCTCTAGAGATGAGGCCCAATAATCTGTACTTTTAAGAGTTCCCTAGGGGGCTATGGAGGCACCCAGGTGCTATGGTCATGGCAGATAACTCTGGAGTTTAGTGCCCTGCCAGTAGGCTCTACTTTGGAGTTTGTGCTCCCAAGTGTAACAGAGTTGGACTCAGATGTGACGTCTCTACGCATGCCTCTTCCATCCATTTTATTGAATCTATGGTTGGTGCTGGAGTTGGTAGGTGTATGTTCAAAAGACTTGACTCTCAGGGTTGCCCATGTGCCAGTTGGGTCCTGAACCTCAGAGGAGTTGTTAACACCTGCTTTCCAGTTCCTTGGACTTATTCAGGACAACTAACAGGTGAGGATAGACAACAGCCACACCAAGGAACCAAGAGAGTCTACAACTGCAAGCAAGAGAGTCCCATCAATCAGCCATATGGGATTGAAGCCCCCTCTCAATTAGAGGTAGAGTGGGCATCACCATCCCAGAATCCTCATGATTGGGGAATAATATATGGAGTAGAGTGGACTTATTGGTATTCGACTATAGACTTATTGTGATTCTAGCAATAGATGAAATTATATCATTGATGTGGAGACAGTGGCCACTGGAGTTGCTGAAGGCAGGGAGAGGGGGGAAAAGAGGTGTGATATGGGGGCATTTTGGGGACTTGGAGTTGTCCTGAATGACGTTGCAAAGATGGATACAGGACATTATATATCCTGCCATAACCTACAGAATTGAGTGGGAGAGTGTAAACTACAATGTAAACTATAATCCATGCTGTGTGGCAGTGCTCCAAAATGTGTTCATCAATTGCAATGAATGTACCACATGAATGAAAGTTGTTGTTAATGTGGGAAATGTGGGAGATGTGGGGAGTGGAGCATATGGGAACCCTTTATTTTTTTTAAAGATTTATTTTATTTATTTCTCTTCCCTTCCCCCCTGCCCCAGTTGTCTGTTCTCTGTGTCCATTTGCTGCATGTTCTTTTTGTCCACTTCTGTTGTTGTCAGCGGCATAGGAATCTGTGTTTCTTTTTGTTGCGTCATCTTGTTGTGTCAGCTCTCCGTGTGTGCGATGCCATTCCTGGGCAGGCTGCACTTTCTTTCGTGCTGGGTGGCTCTCCTTACGGGGCGCACTCCTTGCGTGTGGGACACCCTGCGTGGCACGGCACTCCTTGCGCGCATCAGCACTGCGCATGGGCTAGCTCCACATGGGTCAAGGAGGCCCGGGGTTTGAACCATGGACCTCCCATGTGGTAGACGGACGCCCTATCCACTGGGCCAAGTCTGCTTCCCCCTTTATTTATTTATGTAACATTTTATGTAATCTATGTATCATTTAAAAATAAATGAAAAATGTATTTTTAAAAAAGAGTTCCCCAGGGGGAAGCAGATGTGGCTCAAAGAAGTTGGGCACCTGCCTACCACATGGGAGGTCCTGGGTTTGGTTCCCAGTGCCTCCTAAAGAGACATGCAAGATAGTGAGCTGGCGCAATGGGCTGGTGAGGCAAGCCCATTGTCATCAACAAGATGACACACCAGATGACACAATAAGGAGACAAGAGAGATACAACAAGCAGGGAGCAGATGTGGCTCAAGTGATTGGGTACCTCCCTCCCACATGGAAGGCCCTGGTTTGGTTCCTGGTGTCTCCTAAAGTAAAAGAAGACAAGCAGACACAGAGAACACACAATGAACAGACACAGAGAGAACACTGCGAGTGCAAATAATGAGGGGGGTAGGGATAAATAAATAAAATAAATCTTTTTAAAAAATCAGTGTAAAAAAAGAGTTCTCCAGGGATATTTGAATTGTTCTGTACGATCTTCCAATGACTGATACAGGCCATTATACTTTTTTTTTCTCAAAACCTGTAAAATTGTGCAGTGCAAAATGTAAACTACAATGTAAACTATAGACCATGGTTAATAGCAATGCTTCAATATGTGTTCCTCAATTGTAACAAATGTACCACACTAAGATGTTAATGTGGGAAAGTGTGATGGGGTAGGGGTGGGCATATGGGAATCCCCTATATTTTTGATGTAACATTTATGTAATCTCCTTTAAAAATAAAGAAAACAATTTTTAACGAGTTCCCCAGTGTCTGATATGGATCCAAGTTTGGGAGTCATTACTTTAAATAGGCTGGGGAGAAAATGCTCACCTGAAATAGTATTAACTAGCAGAGTGAGGGTGCCCTTGTTGTGAAAGAACATAGTCATTTCCCCTTAATCCTGCATCACAGTGGGGAAAGAAGGAAAATAGCTCCAAGGGGTTCTCCCTTTCTCCACACTTTCTTCGTGACCTCTTGTTTGTTCAAGGGAAAGGAGCCATACTCTGACTCTAGATGCCCACTTTCCACCTCACCAAGAGGGCTCCAGATTCATGTATGCATTTGTCGGACACTATCTTTCCATGTTTCTAGTGGGGCAGAACTCAGGGCTGGACATTGATTTCCTATGAGAGATTTAAGTTGCCAAATAAAGGTTGTCAAGGATCTACTGAAAAGTGGAGACAGCACCTCTGAACCCAAGATGAGAGTAATGAAACATTTTAGTAATAGTAAGAGGCGCCTTAATCCCAAAATACCACATCCACCCACATAGTCCATCTATTTTGTTTTGTTTTGTTTTTTGAGGTACGGAGGCCTGGGATTGAACCTAGGACCTCGTATGTGAGAAGCTGGTGCTCAACCGCTGAGCCACATTGGCTCCTCTGAGTTGGTTTTTTCGTTTGTTTGCTTGCTGTTCATTTTTTTGTTTTTAGGAGGCACTGGGAACTGAACCTAGGACCTCCCATGTGAGAAGCAGGTGCTCAACCACTTGGGCCACATCTGTTCTCCCATCTATTGTTTCTTAAAATCTACCTATTTTAGTTCCCTTTCAGGTTAAAAACAAACAAACATACAAAACACACACACACACACAAACTCACTTAGGACCTCAGCCAGAGGTTGGCAGCTAATAAAGTAGATGAAAGGACCAATGGCTTCCAAATGAAGGAACCTTTTCTTTCATAATGTCCATACACTTGTCTGGGTGCCTTTAGCAGCCTGCTTATGGTAGGTGACATGGCTCCACAACACTCACTCTTCCTAAAACTGAGTTGGTGTTCGGTCTTCTAATAATACTCTAGTGAGACTTGGGGTTGGCCTGAGAAAGCCTGAGGCCATCGAAGTATGTGTGGATGTAGGGAATGTGTGCAGCTATCAGTTTGCCCAGCTGGCCTGCAGTCATGGAGAGTGCAGACTGGGTGCCTGGATGGTTACATGGGAAAGTAGGTTCATAGAAATGATCAAAGAGGTCGCAATAAAACACTAACCTCATGCCAGCAGCTGTACATGATGGTATATACCCTCTCTGAAGCCAGATGAGGCCTGTAGAGACGTAGACCTTGGGCAATGTGTTCAGCAGTCTCACTGTTAGTAAATCTCTCATACGGCATCTTTCCCAGAGAGTAAATTTCCCACATTAAAACCCCTAGAAGAGAGGGAAGATGTACTTAGTTGGTTTTCAGTCTTATCAGATAATAAGGGCTCTAGTCCTTCTAGATCAACCTCAAAGATCAAAATCACCTGTCGCCCACTCTGGGCTTCTTTGCATTTTGTATAAACTTCTGCCCTAATTCTGAACAACTGGATGGTGGTCAGGGTTGCACTAGATTATTAGCTCCTCTGGAGGAGAGACAGCATTTTATTTGCCTTTGTAATTATAGGGTCTGGCAGAGTCTCTGATGCATGATCAGCATTCAGAAAATGTCAACTAGTGAGTGAATTGCTTCCTCCAATATACTGTAAATTCTAAGAAGGCAGGGACCAGGTCTAGTTTATTATTTTTATCCCCAGCAAACCTTGTGGCATCTGATACATCACAGGCACTCACTAAGGATTCAATGAATGAGAGCAGGAACAAATAACAGTCTCTCTGTGCAGATTGCAAAGTGTGAATTTTCCCATTGCATTCCTCTTCCTCTGACCTGTGTTAACTGTATAATCTTATCCACTTACCAAAAGCCCAAATGTCAGATTTGCTGCTGAACTTGCTATACATAAGGACTTCTGGTGGAGACCATCGAACTGGAAATTTGGAGCCTACTGAGCTTGTGTATTCATCATCCAGGACATACCTGCAAGGGATTCAAGACTTGTTACACTTAGGATTTGGTGAGCTCGATATTTGCTTAAATTTTCTTTGCACAGTCACAACAGCTGCACAGATATATGCTTATAGGTTTTTTCAAAAGGCTCTGCTACCAAACCAGTGTCTTTTACAAATGTTATTTTAAATATTTTTCTGTTTTTCATATCTGATTTAGCTTTCCTAGTTGACAATATGGTTACAGGAAGAATGGTGCTAAATAAGATCTAATAGGTGCTCCCTTCCTCTTTTTCCTTCTCTGCCTTTCCCTTCTCTGCACTTCTACCTTCCTTCTTTCTACTCTGCAGTTACCTTCTATTCTGAGTAGGAAAAAAGAATGGATGGGCAAGGTCATCAAAATGTGGCATTGGTGTGGAGAAAGTGGCCATGGTGGCTGCTGGGTGTGGGGAATGGGAGGAAGAGATGAGATGTGGAGGCATTTTCGGGACTTGGAGCTGTCCTGGGTGGTGCTGCAGGGACAATTACTAGACATTGTATGTCCTCCCATGGCCCACTGGATGGAACGTGGGAGAGTGTGGGCTATGATGTGGACCATTGACCACGAGGTACAACGATGCTCAGAGGTGTATTCACTAAATGCAATGAATGTCTCATGATGATGGAGGAGAATGTTGCTATGGGGGGAGGAGTAGGGTGAGGGGGGTGGGGGGTATATGGGGACCTCATATTTTTTTAATGTAATATTAAAAAGTGAATAAAGACCAAAAAAAAGATGAACAGATCAAGATAAGCAGATGTAGCTCAACTGATAGAGCATCCATCTACCGTATGGCAGGTCCGGGGATCAATCCCCAGAGCCTCCTGACCTGTGTGGTAAGCTGGCCCATGTGCAATGCTGCCATGCGCAAGGGGTGCCCTGTGTGCAAGGGGTGCCCCATGCATAAGGAGTGCACCCTGCAAGCAGAGTCGCCCCATATGAAAAAAGTGCAGCCCACCCAGGAGTGGTGCCACACACGGAGAGCTGATGCAGCAAGATGATGCAACAACAACAAAAAAAGAGATGCAATTTCCCAGTGCCGCCGGATAATGCAAGCAGATACAGAAGAACACACAGCGAATGGACAGAGAGCAGACAACAGGGGGGAAAGGGAGAGAAATAAAAAAATTAAATCTTTAAAAAAAAAAGGCAAGGTATTGGAAAAAGAGCCAAAAAAAAAAAAAGGGGGAAAGGGTAAAGGGAGAAAGGAGAGGGCTATAACAACAAAATGAATGGATGAGAGAACTGAATTAAATAATACAGAAGAATAGGGATTGAGAGATGGTGGAAAACACTAGAATGGGGGGGAAGGGAAGGAATAAAAACTATTATGTTTCTTATGTTTGTACTGTGCTATTTTTACTTTTAAAGGGAAAGATGAAATAGGCATACTCACCTGGACAGGCCAAAGTCAGATACTTTAACAACTCCTTGATCGTTTACCAAACAGTTTCGAGCAGCCTGTGGTGCAATAGATCCCAGTGAGACTCTGTCCCTGGCTCACAGATTAAAGGCACAAAGCTTCTGCCAGGGAAGCCTCATGTCTTTTGACTACAGACATCTTACCACCTAATAGGAGTCAGCTGATGCCACTGAGAAATTTGGATGCATTTTTGCCACATGTAAAGCAACCTGCTCTGTAGTCATAAGTAAAGCTGAGGACATGAAGAATAATTTCATTCACATGGGCAATTCCATGGCACCCATCCCTTCACTGAAATGCTGAGTGAATTAAGGGAAAAAGAAAGAGAAATTTTTCTTTTCTGCTTTTTGAGCCTCAGCCTGGCTTAAACAAATAGGGGTACAAATTCAGATGCTTCCAGGAACTGGGCAGGCAAAGCAAACGAGCGAAGTGAGGTGGGTGGAGATTGCAGTAAACTGGAGCACACACACTTGGTCTAAAGGAGGCTCTTCAGCTCCAGCTGACTGAGCATGCCCTTTGAGAAGATGGGTCCAGTGTTACAAGATGGTCCAGATGCTCAAGAGAAGGTAGACATTCCAGTTTTTAAATGTGAAATGTCTCCGTTTAAGTGTTTGCCAATACAAAACTATTTAAAAACACACACACTCACACATATGCAAGTAAGCCAAATGCACCCACTGGCCACTAGTTTGTTACTCAGATGTAACAAAATGATGGCTCTTTGCCAGGATCAGTCTCATTGGGAAGTACAGGGTTGTCCTGCTGAGACCAGAATGGCCACTAAAAGACCCACCATTTCCTCATGGGGGATAGGAGACAGGGTTGGGGGTGGAGGTGGTAAGTGTTTACCCCAGTGGTGACCTGGTTAAGTATCTCTCACTATGGCAGAACTCATGGACTGGAGATTGGAGATACTTAACCAGCTCACCACTGGGGCAGAGGCACAACTAACATTGAGTATTTTCTAGATAAACCTGAAATAATGGCACCATAACCCTCCCCATCAGTGCATGATATATCTTCCACTGCTACTTCCACCCCCTCAGCCCTTGGCCCCATGCCAATCCTCATGAGGTCCCACCAGGTCTCGGTGAAGGAACTGCTTTGACTCCAGGTATTCCATGGCTTCACAGACATCCTTGCACATCTCCAGCAGCTGCTGAGTCTGGAAGCGATGGCGCATCTCCCTCAGGTAGTTCAGAAGGCAGCCATTTGCCATGTATTCAGTGATGATGAAGATAGGACGTTGTTTGGTGCAGACGCCATACAACTGCACCAGCTTCTCATGGGAAAGATTCCTATAGGAGAGCAGCAATGAACCAGTTCTTCCTTTCAGGCTCTACATACTAGTCATAAAGGGGCTGGGGAGGAAAGGAGTTGGCCTAGGAGTAGAATACCAGATTAGGGAACATGGTGGCAATTTAACTTTCTTCCTTCCTACCACAAACCTCAAGTGCTTAAATGTGGGGGTAAGCAGGGATTTGGAGTCCATCAGTAGAGAAGGAAATAAGTCCAGGATGAAAAGAACACTAAGGCTAAATTAGAACCAGTCTTTCTTTTGACAGTCTCATTTTCTACTCTACTCCAAATGCTACTGAGATGGTACACACCCATGATCAACACAATTCTCAACAAATATCTAAGGCAGAAAAATGATTACCTTAGCAGTTAGGACTCCCGAAAATCAAAGGTTGACCTCAGGCCCTGGTCCCCCAATTTTCTCATTGTAAGTCACCTTAAACCACAGTGTAGAGTCCTGGCAATTCCTAGACTCCAGTAACTGGACTGAGAGCTGAGTTTGGGCTGTAACTCACATCATGACTTTGGCTTCTTCAATGAACTCATCCTCAGACATGGAGCCTTCTCTGATCATCTTGATGGCCACATCATACTGGCCTCTCCATTTCCCATACTTCACTACTCCAAACTGTCCAGTCCCCAACTCTTTCAAGAATGTCAGGTCCTTTGGATCGATCTCCCAAGATCCTATAACAACAAAGTTTGGTGTGATTCTTTTTTTGTCATGTATGTATAATTCCTACAATAGATAGGAATCTCTACTGGGGGCAGAAATAGGACACTTATTAAAAGGGAAGTTCTCAGGAAAACGAATACATCTTTGCTCGTGGGTAAATCTCACAGACAGGGAGTTACTCATTGGAGGAATCTGGGAATTTTAGGTACAAGTGGGCCATAAGGCCCAAAGGTAGACGAGACAACCTCCCCCAATCCCTTTATGAGCCTATGTTTTTGCAGTCCCAGTAGAAACCTTTAGAAGGAGATAAACCATAAAATGTCTTTGCTTGTCTCTGTGTTGACCTTCCTGAAGGCAGCTGTTGCAGAACACTCTGCAAGGGCACTCACTGAGGCAAGGTCTAATGGGGTCTGCCAAAGGTAATCCTTACAACTGACCAGCCCACCATACCCCTGAGAAATAAGCAGTTACCATAGCCCAGGCCTGCTGTGGAAGGTGCATTCTTGTTTTGTTGAGACACTGGATATTTGAGCCTGGATATGAGTCCTGAAATGTACAGAGGATCATGATGTTGGCGCATCATGGGGTGAGGCCTCGCACACCCTCACTTAAAGCCTCACAGTTCCAATGTGAATCTTTCTAGTACATTTTGAATTCTAGAAAATCTCCAGGAACCCACATTTTTCTAAAAGTTTCTCCTCTCACAAGAGTTTTCAAGGACAATAAAAATAAAATGCTACTTGAAACATACACACACACAACCAGCTAAATATACCCCACCTCCCAATGCAGACTTAGTTCAAATCCTACCTTCTCAGTGAAACTTTGCCCATGTATTCATGCCCTCACTTATCTCCCAGTTTTTAGAATTTCTATACTATTTAGTTATATACTATTTAGATGTTTTCTAACCTGTATATTCTTTGAGGGCAAGGACCTAGATTCATAATTATCTTGTGCTCTTCTCTAGTATTAAGGAAATTGCTGAGCACACAGTAGGAACTCAATAAATACTTGCTGACTGATTAATTACCAGCCTCTTCTATGTCTTTCATTAGTACAGAGCTTTTAAATCAACAGATCAATCACCAAATAAGATGTCCATCCCTATTTGGCATAAGGTCTGCCTTTGATCACCTCTTTACTTGACCTCTATCCAGCTAATTCACACTATCCTGTGAGGTATATTCTTCCACACACCACCTCATCCTCAGTTGCTTCTCCAGGTGCTTGTAACACTCTTCTTCTCAGTGACCCTAGAACTTACCTGCAGAGTTATGTTGATGGTAGTTAATAAGTTCAGGGATGGTGCTGAATAGGTGCTTCTCAGCCAGGTAATACTGGCTCTGAGGTGTGGAACACACAACATAATGGCGTATCACCCCTTGAGGGTCCCTGAAGAAGTGGATATTTAGTCAGCAACTTGGGGACTTGGGTCAGTAGAACCCAAGAAGTGAGGTGGGATGAGTTTCAACTTGAAGGGACAGAAGAAGGGCACACCATTAAGGAGGTGATGGGAGGACAGCCCTTTCCTTGGTCCCCAGTGCCTTGGAGAAGTAGCACTTACCCTGTAGATTTAGCAAACACAGACACAGTATATTTTCCAGCTTTGCTGGAATCTCTGACAATGAAACCTCCTTCTTTCCCCTGAAACAATGAAGAAAAAAAGCTGACTGTAGGTGAAGGTGGTTCTTGCACCTGCATCCCACCTGTCCAAACATGAGAGAAACTAGAACAACCCATTTTTACTGCCAAGTTACATACTTGAGCTGCAGTCTTAATGCTTTTGGTACTGAAAAGTGTATTTGGTATCTCATAGGATGGTGGCATTGGTACCACCTTGCCTGGAGGTGGTAGGCAGCAGCAGGTCCTCAATTCAGGATCCTTGCTTATTGGCTGCACAAGAAAAATACTGTTTGTCTTCACATTTGCTTGGGATGGGTCCCACATTTACCTCTTGCTTTAGCAGTTGCTCAGCTTGACTCCGAGTCATATGCTTGGAATACCACCTATAAAGTGAGAGTGTTTGAGTGACTCCTAGGCCTTGTGGTAAGCGGCTGGGAGGTTAGAGCACCTTCCAGCACTGTCCCTGCCAGTGATTCAATCAATTCACATAAACCCTATTTGTTGAGTGCCTATCATATCTATGCAGAGCACACTGTGTCCCTTTCCCAAACCCAGGTTAGCAGTGAAGATATATGGACATAGAGAATGGAGGGTGAAGACAGGCAGGAAGGCAGCAGGGGATTGCAAGGAAGTGATTAGGGACTGGGGCACTCAAAGGACAGCCCACTTCCATGATTGGGGGGAAAAGGCAATACTCACTAGACATTTGGCATTTTTACCCTTTTCAAACGTTTCCTATCAGGCTGTCAACTCTTTTTCTTGTGATGTGGTTCTTCTGTATTGGAGGAGGGGTGACCTTGCCAGCACCCATAAGCAGAGTGGGTTTGGGATAAGGGTAAGAAATTGGCACTAACTTGGGATGGTGGCATCACTTGGTCTAGTTGGCTCTGGTTTTAACATATCTTGAAATTAAAATGTTGAAAGTATAAAAAGATATATACAATATTTTGTTCCTCCTGGAATTGTGAACTGGGAGCACAGCATACTCACTCATACATTTCTATGGAATCTTCTGCTTCAGTGACATAGTTACTAGGGATATAGCCTTCCTGCCTGTAGAGGAGACAATGTGGTAGATCATCCAGCATCTTATCGTTCCCAGGGAGAGAAAGACTCATACCCATATCCCTGGGATCAGAACTAAGCTATACATATGTCGATCCCCTCCCTGAAAGAGGATCATGTCTCTTGTGCAAGGTTAGGTAGGTGAAGTGTGTGTTTCATCTTCAGATGTGGCACACATGAGTGCCAGACCCTACAGGCTTGGAGTGGGGGCAGAGGCCATGTGAAGAGAAACACACTGGCAGGTGCTTGGTGGGATAAACACTTTGTGTGGGATAAACAGTTTCTGATGAGGACACTGAGTAGGGGAATTCCACTGTAGGATTTTGCACGTATAGGGTGGGTGGGCAAAAGGCTCAGGAATGGCTTGCACGCGCTCACCCATTTTTATCACGTGCTCTCCACCAGGGTAAATTGCTCTCCTCTAGGATAAAATACTCTTCACCCTTCTGCAGTTGTAGATCATTCGCATTCATTGGCATATAATCATAAAGGGCAACAACCTTTTTCAGCTCACTTGAGACGGGGGCTGCTGTTGGCTCAGGGGGCAGTGGCTTTTTCAAGATCTGTATAGATAGGAGAAAAAGCAGAGAGATTTGATTGCTATAAAGCATTCTCATGTTCTCCACCCCCCTCCCCCGCCCTGGGTTCTCTGACTTACCAGAGACAGCATTCTAACTGAAATCAAGCATAATATACGTTTTTCTTTTTAAGCATTCATTTAACAAACATTTTATGTTGAGGTTCTCAACTTAGTGCACCTTAAAATCACCTAAGGAGCTTTTACAAGTCCTGACTCCCTAGCCATCTCCCACACCAATTACATAAAAATCTCTGGGAATGGGACCCAGACTTCCATGTTTTTAAGCCGCCAAGGTTTAAAATACCATATACATCCAAAGTCAGGAAACCTGCTTGGCACTAACTTAATAAGTGGATCTAAACACTGGTTTCCTTGTTTGTAAAATGAGCATAATACTTGCCCTCCTTACTTATAATATATGGGAAATGGCTTTTCAGATCTCAAAAAGTAACCCAAAAATCAAGTTTTAAAGTAAAACATTAGTGGGAGAATCTAGGTATTAGATATATATGGGTGTTCACTTAAATTCTTTCAACTTTGCTGTATGTTTGAAATTTTTCATATTAAAATAGGGAAACTGATAAGCTTTGTTACTATGTTTCAAACAGGTTGATTGGAGTAAATTGTTGCCAAGAGCTACCTAATAGGCCTCTATCTTTTCATTGAAGAGAAAGTCCTGGGAAGCAGATGTGGCTCAAGCAATTGAACTCCCACCTACAACATGGGAGGTCCCGGGTTCAGTTCCCAGTGCCTCCTAAAGAAGATGAGCACGACAGTGAGCTGACATGATGGGATGGCATCGTGAACTGACTCAACAAGAGACACAAGGAGGATAACATAATGAGAGACACATGTGACAAAGCAGGGAGCATAGGTGGCTCAAGTGATTAGGCATCTCCCTTCTACACAGGAGGTCCTGGGTTTGGTTCCCAGTGCCTCCTAAAAGAGAAGATGAGCACACAATGAACAGATACAGCAAATGCAAACAACGAGGGGATGGGGAGAAATAAGTAAATAAAATAAGTCTTTTAAAAAATTAAAAAAAGAGGAAGTCCTAAATAGCAGGACAAACATCCTGTCTCAGCAAGAACACTAATTAAAATTGCCAAGTCCCAGGGGAATTCTAAGTCTCTGGTGAGTTTCCAGGATGTGACTGTAAATGGTTCCATAGCCCCTTTGCCAGTCAGGTGAAAACCATAGACCCCTTCTCAGAATGTAGTGGCAGATAGTTTTATGACACTCAACCAGCATCACGTCAGGTCTAACATCTACTGTAATTTCAAAATATGGATGAGTATAAGTGATTTTTTGAGATATGCAACAACTGTCATGATATATATTGTAATTTATTGCATATATTCATAAGTGAAGGAAATGCTAGATTTCTGTTAAAGGTCAGAGAAAATAAAGATAATAAGTTGATTTTTTTTCAATTCAAGCTCACGGACCCCCTGAAATCTTTCCATGGACCCTGGTTAAGAACCCCTGATCTAAGCAGTAACAACACCCAATTTCCCTGTATACCAGGTCTTCCTCAGGAGTTGGGGGAAGAGGCTTTTTTGTCTTTCGGTGAGAACTCCCAGGTTTTAAGCCTGAAAAATAAGAAGTTAGTGGTGACACAGAATGCACTTTAGGAAAGGGCTCAGGAACGGGTTTGCTAGGGACTTTGCTCTCATACTCTCATAACTTTAGGCAAGTAAGAAAAAGTTTGGGAGGACATGGGCCCAGGCTAGGACACACAGCTTGAGAACAGTACCAGCTGAATATCAGTCCCCAGTAGTCCCCTCTCCCAAGCCCCTTTTTTAGGTGCCCAAAATATACAACCTTATGCAGTGTCCCGGGGTTTAACAGACCTTGAGAGAGTGATGCAAATAGAGATAAAGGATGAAGAAATTAAACCAATCGGATCTCTTACTTCCATTCCTGTTCTCCAAAATTTGGCAGCCCATAGCATTTTTGGCTGTCTGTGAGCAGCAGAGATACTGCCCATCGATCCAGAAGCAAGGGTGGTATTTCTGTACCAAATCACTGTTGTACCGGATTACTATAGCAGGAGAGAGGAGAGAGAGAACACATGTGACATGAGGGAGAATGCACCATTTGCTTCTTTTCCTCTTTGAGCTTAGTTCCACCCTGAAGGAAAGCTGATGACAATGGGACTGGTTGGCTCATATGACTGCTTTGCCTGTCTGTGTGCCCTGGCCCTGAAGAGCCCCTGTGCAGTCCTCTTCAGTGGTCTGTCGTAATGAATATCTCCTGACCAACATGATAAGAATATCTGATGTCTCTAGAGCCCAAGAACAAAAAATATGTTATCTATGTTTCCTAGTAGCCATTATAATCTTCCTGTAAGGCAGATGTTGGTTAAGATGTTCAGTTTCCAGATAAGGGAAACACTGTGCCCAAGCCAAACTCACACTACAATTTCTTTGTTTTCATTTTATTGTCGTAAAATAGACATAAAATTTGCCATTTTAACCATCTTTAAGTGTAAAAAAATTCAGTTACATTAGTTTCATTCACAATGTTGTGCTACCATCACCACCATCCATTACCAAAACTTTTTCATCACCTTAAAGCAGAAACTCTGTAGCCATTAAGCAAGAACTCCCCATTCCCTCCATCCCCCACCCCTGGTAACTTGTAATTTACTTTCTGTCTCTTAGGTAATTGATTATTCTTGGTATATCATATAAGTCAAATCATACAATATTTGTCCTTTTGTGTCTGGCTTATTTCACTCAACATGATGTGTTTAAGATTCATCCATGTTGTTACATGCATCATAACTTCATTCCTTATGGTTGATTAATATCTCGTTGTATGACACCCCAGCTTTTAATATACTTAGGTCCCTGAGTGATCTTTTAGGGATACTTACTTTAGTGAGAACTTCTGGATTAGGCTTTCTGTGTTAAATACAATAATGAACAGAGCTGGGTTCAGGTGCAAAATTATTAGTGCAAATGAAGATGATACTGCCTCTAGAATAAGCAGGGTTCCAATCATTTTAAAAAAATAAAAACATACATGTTTCAATTAATCAATCTTTCTATAGCCACAGAGGTGGATCGCAGGCACTGCAGGAGATACACATAGCAGGTCAATTTCCCTCTCGGGGTTGTGAGGCTCAAAATATCTCCAAAATACTTTGCAAAGAATAGAGACATTTACAGATAGGAGGAATTAATATTATTGTTTTTAACACTGTGACATTTTAAGAACTGTGACATCAAGTCAATTAGAAAAACCATGCAGGGGTCACATGTTTCAGATAACTGAGAGAAGCAAACGTAAAACAATTGTAAGCATCGGGGCAAAGACCCAAGCTATTCTAAGAAAATGAACACTTTAGGAATACATGTTTTAGCATTTACTACAAATAAGAATCCCTGCATACCTGAAAAAAAAACAAAGAAAACAAAAGCTTTCCTCTGTAGAGACCAACTTGAATCCTTAAGAGCTTGCTGGTCATTCATCATTCACTTACAGCTTTAAAGGGAGGCCTAGAAGTGTCTGGTGGCTGGGTGCATTTTACAGGGAAATAAACAAAAGTTATTTTGTTTAGTCATATTTTGTTTATTATATATTTATATATATTATATATAAAATATATATATATAAAGTGCTACCTTGATGCTTTCCTAAACATGGATATGAAAACTTTTAACCATTCTCCCCTGCTTGCCCTCTTTTTTTTCTGCACTCATCCTTTCCATTGTATCAAGGGCAGGGTGGTGGGAGCTGTTCAGATGCAGTGCAGGCAATAAGGGGATATAAAGAATTAAAAAAGCAATAATGTAACTGACTAAAAGTCCACTGCCTTTTGTTATTACCAAGCACTGGCAATTCTGGACAATGTCAGTGATAAAATACTCTTCCCTGCCACGGCTGATTGTTCCCACCAGCCCCACCTTCCACTCCCTCCTCTCATGCCACAAACCTTCACCCAGGGATCTAAAGACCCTCAGGTCTTTTATACCTTTTGCAGGGCTGGGCACCAGTAGACACACTAAGAATACTTAATTGACGACTAGCTGGTCTGATAATGCTAATACACTAATGAGGGAAAATAAGGTTTCCTTCCTCTCTGCCCCTAGCACACAAAAGAACCCACTCTACATTCCCAAATAATGCCTGCCTCTTAAGAATTCCCCTGAAGATGACACCCCTTCTTTCATTGGCTAATCCAAAGCTGGTATTTCCAGCCACTTAGGAGAGGTTTGCAAAAGCAAGGCAGCCTAGTGGGAGGGCTAATGATGACTGTTTACTTCACCAGTGCAAGGGCCAGCACTGTCTGAGAAGCACTAATGGTTTGTGTACATTCTCCAAGCACTTGATGGGCTGGTCTCTTATTCCATATTTATCAGGATAATGTCTATAATTCTCTTTCCGGCATAAATTATTCTTTTCTCTTCACATGGGTTGGCAGAGTTTCCCCAATGCCACTTTCATTCAGTTTGGTGAGGTCAGGCTACTTGTTTGTTTTTGAAGTGGCTGTTAGGATAGGCTCTTTTGAGCTTGACCAAACAAATATTCAAGACTGGGTGTAAACAAATATCTGTGGTGCTGAAACACAGAAGGACCCATTGCCATGCTGAAGGAAATGGAAGGAGACAGTCCATGGCTAAGTCTTCAGGGACACCACCCTTGCATGGCAAGAGCCATTTTAAAAAAGATAGCAGCCAGATATGAGGTACCTGAGGCCCTGCTTTTTAGGTTGAGGTATAGCTTATACATAATAGACTTCACAGGTCAATGGTTTAACCACCATTCAGATCCAGCACTTCAAAAAGCTCTCTTGTGCCCTCTTCACAGTAAATTCCTCAGGAGAGATAACCAGTACTGTGATGAAGTCCCCTTTTCATGTTCGTGATTTTCAGTGGGTGCACTTCATCCAAGAAGGGGATGACCTGCCACTAAAGTGGGATTTTATGGCTCCTTGGGCATCCCACTAATTAGCAATGGCAGCACTGGGGCTGACTTGGGATTGTTAGTTACCTTCTCCTAAATCTCCCAGCAACCATGGTATTTGTCAGTAGGTGCCTACTTTGGGGTTTATCTTGGGGGCCCAGGCAAGTTCAACAATACATGCGCCTAGGTCTGGAACAACCAGAAAAAAAATGTCTTCAGAAAAACATAAGGGAAGAGAAGACAAAACCACATCTAGTCACATTACTTGCTCACACTAATGACCCAACTCAAGTGGTGGTGTTTTTGTTTATTTTGTTTGATTTAATTTTTAGCCTGGCAGCATCTTACTTACATAGATATCTTTAAAAGCAATGCATAATTAAAATAGTAAGGTTAACATCTGAGTAACTAAACCAAGTTTATAATCTGGATATTCTTATCTTTGGTCATTATCCATACCTTAAATATAGTGAGCACTCAATAAATATTTGTTGGATTATACTATGACTGGTTTTAAAATTAGTATGTGAAGTATAAAGGAGCTAAGTTGAACATGCCACACTTTTTTTCTCCCTTGTTTCTTCCACAGTTAGTATACCTTGCTTTGCCCCTATTTCTGAACTAAATCCTAGTCATCCATCAACATGGAACTCACATTGGTGGTGGTAGTTTACTCCCACAGAAAAATCAACCAACACAACTATCTATTGATCCCTTTCTCTGTGCAAGGCACTGTATGAAGCACTGTGGAGAGAACCAAAGAAGTGTAAGTACATATGCCCTCTGGAGCTCCCATCTCAGTCTCTTGAGACTATTTCTCTGGCTTGGAAATTGGTTAAACGCATGGAATCTGTAGCCTGTGTTCAAAGTCTGACCCTACCACTTAGTGAGTGCCCTTAGGCAGGGTACTTAACCTCTCTGTACCTCAGTTTTCTCATCTGTAAAATAGGATAATGAAAGCAATTGACTCATATTGTTAATATGAAGAGTAAAGGTTATATACGTGAAGAATTTAGAGAAGAGCCTGGATCATAGTAAGCACTATTGAAGTGTTTGCTAGTTTCATAATCCCCAGGGCCAACAAAGGCCCATTATCTCAATGCCAAGAACTATGTGGCACAGGATATCACCCATTTGTATTGTTCAACTTGACTTTACCCTAGAATATTTTGCAAGTAACTTCAGGTGGAATTTCTGGGCTTGGAAACCAAGAAGCATAAGACTATGTAATGAGCTTGGGCTTTGGAGTCATAAACCCAGGGACTGGTAAGAAACCAGGCTCCACCACTTATTGGCCATGTACACTTGAGCAAGTTACTTAACCTTTTTGAGACTCAGTTCCCTCATCTGTAAATAGAGATATAGTAATACATACTTCATTAGATTATTGTGAGCATTAAATGAGCTAGTACATTTGAACCGCTTGGTACAGAGCATGGCATATTGTACATGCTCGTTAAGTGTTAGTTGTTATTATTGTTGGTTTTAGCCTCAGTTACTGTGAGAATTAAATGAGATAAATATAAAGTATCTAGCTTAGTGTCTGACTCACAGTAAGAATTCAATAAATGACTCTTCTTTTCTGCTCTCCTCTTTCAGTTTGAAAGACTTGGTGATTTATTATTTAGACCAATCAGACTTGCATTCAAGGAAATGAACAAAGCTGGTACAGCCAGCCACTGAGTATCAGAATCTAAGTGTTTATTAAAACAAAGGGCTGTTATGCAATAACCCAACCATACCGTTATCAGTCTGCCATCCTTCCTGTTTCTCTAGGCAGGCTTTCCTGATGTCAACTCAACCAGTTAATCTCTCAGTCACTTGACATGTGGCTATATATACACACAAATATGTGTGCATGCATCCTGTGCTTCAAGCACTTATAGTCAAGTTTATCTGAACACACAATGTGAAATGTTGAAACTGTTCAAGTTTATGTCCTCAAAAAGCAAGGGGCACAAAATAGTTCCTTGGAAAATATTTATCCACAATGAAGAGATGTACAGTGCTTTCTTCTACAACTTTACAGTTCTCCATGTGCTTTCACGTATATTGATTACTTTAATCCTTATGACAATCATGGAGGTAGGTAAGTCCAGGAGTCATTATTATTTCCTTGTTTCCAAAGACGAAACAGCCTCAAAGAAGCTTGTTGACTCATTTGCCAGTGGTTACACAGTTTGTAAGTGATACTCGAGGGCTTGAAACCAGGTTCTCTGACTGACTTCAAGCACTCTGATACATCCTCTAATATTTTGGAACTAGATATTTCATACTTAGGATTCCAAATATTGTTAACCCATTGAACTTCACACCACCCTTGTAATTGGTGTAAAAAAATGGAACCTTTTTATATTTGGGGAAATGGAGGTAACCACAATTATAAAATTGTATTTCAGAGACAGTGGTGAAACTGGTTTGAAAGTTAGTCCACTACCTGCTCTTTTATTCTTATGATGGAATCTAACTCCAATTATATTACTAGCATTGAGGACAAATGTTCCCTCCGTCCCTCCCTCCCTCCCCTCCCCTTCCCTCCTTTTTCTCTCTTCTTCCCTCCTCCCTTTCTTCTTTCTCTTCCTTCCCTACTTCCATTCTTCCTTCCTTTCTCCTCCCTCCTTTCCTCCCTTCCTTTCTCTTTTCTTTCCTTCTTTCTTTCTCTCTCTTTTTTTCCTTTCTTTCTCACCCCTTCCTTCTTTGCTTCTTTTCTTCTCCCCCAGTCCTTCCTTCTCTCTTTCTTTCTTTGGAAAACAGTTAATTTCAAAAAAATCTTACTGTTTTTGAGCTGGTGAATCCAACGCTTCCTCAGTTCTTCAGTTGGGGAAAAGACATAGAGAGGCCCTTCATCATATACGACCTAGGGCAATGGATGCAAACACTTTAGTACTTAGAATTCAGGGAAAAGAAAAAGACCCTTGAAGGAACTTATCTTAAATGACACCTTTGTACATTTACTATGGAAAACAAAAGAAAGGCAGGCCCTTCAGTCAGCAGTGGTTCTGGGGTCATGTGAAATATCTGAAGAATTTCTAAATCAATCATATCCAGAGATTAAGACTTAGATGCTCATGGCCTTTTGAATACTCCAAGATCCTCTTGACTAGTGTTACAATTTATATGTAGACCTAGTTCATAATGTTTCTCTCAGACCTTGGAGAAGACACAACTTTTATTTTTCCAACAAAGGATATTTTATGCTCTTATTATTAAACTTTGAGTTTGTATAGAAGAAAATTGAAGTCATGATCTGTAAGACTTCAGTTTTGATTACAAGTGGATTATTCTCTTGGATAATAGCAGTTTTTAATTTGTGGCTACTTTTCCTCCACTGCCTAGTGGCCTTCTCTCACCAATATTAGCTAAAATAGCCCAAACTTAAAAACCTACTTCAGAAAGAATCAAGTATATATTAAGCACTATCATCAAATCAATCAATCAGTATTTTTGGAACACCTGCCATGTACAAAGCATCATGTTAAGTGTTGTGGAGATATTGTAAGATGTAAGATGTTGTTCCAAACCCCATAGAGTTAATAGTCATTGCATAGTGGATTCCAAAGTCAAATACAAGTTAATTTTGAATTATCTGATATTTAGCATTATCTACTAGCCCAGACAAAAAGCATCATCTTGTTGAAAGACAATAATAGTAAAAACTACATGTAAAACACACCTCCTTCACAGGTTTTTAAAATTTTTGTACAGACAGGAACATGAACAGATCCTTCTACATTTTTTTTGCTTGTTAGTCTTGCTGTGCTCATAGATCCATGACAGAAAATGACAGAAAAGCCCCCTCCCCTGAGACTTTCCACTTCCTTTTCTGGCTTTCACTGTTGCAGAGGCTGCTATATTCATGACATGTGGCCTATAGAGTTCTCAGGACATATGTGGGACAAACTGAATCAAATTTGAAGCTTTTTTTCTCCTTTATGGCTTACACCGTATCTCCCAAACAGAGGCCTATGTGGCTTTTCACCTAACCCAGACTAGGACAGAATTTAGGTTTATGTGTAATTCTAATAAACCTTCCACATACTGAACTTCCGAATACTACTCCTTCCCTCCCATTTTCTGTTTTCTCAACTCACATGACCACCATTAGACAGATAGGCAGAACAAGAAGGAAGTGAAATGCTCACTCAACAAACAGCATCTTTCTCAATGCAGTTACCATAGAAAAGATGCACCATTATAGAATTGATGGATGCACTTATGGATTCTCTTAGAGTGGTAGAGATGGAAAGAGACTATGTTGGATCCAGAAAATAGAGAGGCAAACATTCTTACTGCATGCCAAACTCATTTCTTAGTCTAACTTCCTTGTCTACCTCAATTTCTGCTCCCTGGAACTAAGTATCCTTCCCTCTACCCTGTACCCGATGTCTAGCAATTGCTTGTAGAACTGTTGAGAGAAAATTACTCACCTGGAAGGGGTAAGGGAATCTTTCAATGATTGAAATCTGCTCCATTTCGCTGGATTCATCACCCCTTCTCTGTAATGTAAGAAAAAGAAAGCATGGTTATTGGTTAATGAATTGCTCTTTTCTGGATTTCCTTTGGTACTGGAAGTCCTCTGCAACTGTTCCCAAAGGCTTTCCTGCATTGATAATACCAGTTCTTGCTGATCACTACCTATAGTCCAGTAGGGACACATATCTATAGGAACCAGCACATACTCACTCAAGAAAATGTTGGGTATTTCAAATAATTGGAGAAAGGGAGATTACTCAATAAATGGTACTGGGACAAACAGTTACCCACTAATATTGGGAGATGAAGGAGAGGTAGGTAGCCATTTCATACCATATACCAAAGTAAATCCTAGATAAATCCAAGAGCTTAATATAAAAAATGAAACTATGAGAGACTGAGGAAAACACAAATGACTATTTATATAATCTTGTGGGAGGTAAAGCCTTTCTAATAGAATACCAAAGGTTGGAACTATTAAGAAAAAGATAAACTAATTTGATGACATAGACTTGAAAACCCAGTATAACAAAAAACACTAGAAACAAAATCAAAGATAAATGAAAAAGTGGAAAAATATTTTCAACATATATTGTAGTTAAAGGATTAATAGTCTTAATATTTAGGATCTCTTAAAATTATTAGGAATAAGGTAAACATCTTTTTGCTTTTTAGGAGGTACCGGGAATTGAACTCAGGACCTTGTACATGGGAAGCAGGCATTCAACCACTGAGCTACATCTACTCCTCAATGAGAGTTGTTTTTTTCGTTTGTTTGTTTTTCAGAGGTACTGGGGAACTTGTACATGGGAAGCAGGCTCTCAACCACTTGAGCTACATCCACTCCCCAAGCAAACATCTTAATAGAAAAATGGGTAAAAAATTAACAGGCAATTCACAAAGGAAAATATGTAAATGAGCAGTAGACATATAAACAATTGTTCAACCTTACACATAGATTTAAAAATTGCAATATAGATCAGCAATTAAATATCACTTTTCTTGCCTGTCAAGTTGACTAATACTTAAACTCAATTATAATACCAAGTATTGGAAAGGATGTAGAAAAACAGATACTCTCACACACAGCTAGTAGGAGTGTATGAAATTAAAATTCCACTTCTAGAAAATGAAATAGAATAAAGACATAAAAATAAAGTATGCCAATTTCACAAAAAGATTAATAAAATTTCACTTCTAGGAATTTATTAGAAGGACAAGAAAAACATGCAAAAATGTATGCATGGATGTTCCTCCCAAAATGGTTTATAATATCAAATTATTAAAAACAACATAAATGTGTAGTGACAGATTAGTTAGACAAATTACAATTTATCTATAATAAGGAATACTTGCAGTCATTAAAACAATGTTAATAAAGAGAATTTATTGTCATGGGAAAAAGTTTACCATATATTGCTAAATTGAAAAAGGTTACAAAGCGATTCTATATTTTAAATACATACAATATATATTAGAATGAATGTATGTGTGAATTGAGTTTGTGTGTATACGGTTGTCAGAGGAAAACATCTGTAAGTCTATACAGATATAGCTGTTTTAGTTGGGTGATGAGATTATGAATGATTTTATTTTTATGCTTTTTTATATTTTTCAGATTTTCTATATAAAAACATATTACTCTTGTAATCAGGAAAAAAAATGTGATGTTTTTAAAAATCAACTTATAAGTCACTGGATGTTGTGTTCCAGAAAGGCTATGGGAAATGAGAGGATAATAAACAGTGAGATATCAAAGAATCTCCTGTGACTCAGAGCCTTAGGATTCCTGTATCAAGACCAGCTCAAACCTCTAATTTTGATTCTGGTAACTGAGGGAGTAAAAGCTGTCATTTCTGGCCTTTTTGAAAACTTTATATAACATCATTTTGAAATTGGTATTACAGGTTTTCTAGGTTAAGTGAGATGTTTTATATCTAGGGAAAAGATGCCGAAACTCTGTATAATCAATATGTGTTAGAATGAAGAACTTTGCAAGGGAGCTTTACTGTGTTCCACATTGAACAGTATCACCAGCTCATTTACAGAGAATTTAAATGTTCCATATTTCTTAAAATCTCCCTCTCTCTTTCTGTCAGACAATGGTCTCTTCTTACCGGAATCTGTCTTTCCGGGGGCGGATTTTTTTCGGGAACCACTGTTTCGACGCAGGTGATCTTCTCAACATCTATTGACCCCTTTTTACTACCTCTTCTCTGAGAAAGAGAATGCGGAAGAAAATGGAGAAAGAGAGATTAAGGACGATTAAGCAACTGGACGATTAGATTTTGTTATCTAATCATTCAGTATAGTGAGGTGACACCCACACTCTTATTATCAGGATCTGTCATTTTGAAACTATTAATCTATACTTTTTTGACTACCAGATGGAGGGCAAATACTATAGAGAAGTGGATGACTACTCGTGCCTTATCATGAGAAATAAGGAAGCAATTTCCAACTTTTGGATTTCGTTCTCAACAATCATTTGAGCACTCACTAATTGCAAGATTCCATGTTAAGACCCTTCCCGCACCCCACCCTTGGCTTCCTGCGAATTTTTACCCCAGCATGGCTGTAGCTAGTTCTAGGTTAGAAAATATTTTGCTGTGTTTGAATGTACTTAGGTCCATTCTATCTCCCTCCTACTACCTCTTCCCCAAAGAAGATCTAAGATCAAGCCCTTGAAACTCAGGTTTCACAGCAGAGAAGCTTAAAACTTACCCCTCGTTCAAAGTCATACTCATAGTAGGAAAGTTTGTGCACCGTCAAGAGAAAGAGGCGTTTCTTGAAGTTTAAAGGTGATGTTTTCTTTTTCTGCTGAGATCGCTTGAGAAAGATGCTCTCCAGGATCACTGCAGCCATAGCTTCTTTCGGGACCTCACTTGTGTGCTGTTGATAATGATAGTTCCTGAGGATCCAGCACATGAATCCTCATTCCTACTGGTTCCACCTCAGTTTAGCCACCTGGTTGCAAATGCAACAGAACCATGCAAAGCTAACCAAAAGTCTTCTCCATACCTTGGCATCCTTCTTGTCAGTTTTCAAGTATAATGGATGTACATTGAATTGGGGAGTTTGGTCCTACATTGTGACTCCACGTAAGACAATGGAATGCTCTGGATGCCAAGTGACATGTACCTTTATTCTTGGCATTGTCTAGAGACAACTTTACACTAACCTCTTATGGCACTTGGAAGTAGAATCTGTGAACAGCAAAAGTCTGTGCAGCTGTTGACCCTGAAATCCCCAGAAGGGATAATGCAGGTGCCAGAACTTCATTGAGGCAGATATTGGACTTTCAGTTCCCAGTGAACTTATTTTTTCAAATACTGTCCCATTAGGGGTCTTTAACCAAAGGTCTAATAAGGAAAAGGAGGCTGCACCTGCAGTTATGGACATACACTAACTGCCACCCAACTGATTTTGCCCATCACCCACTGAGCTACAAAGGATGGAAGCATTGCTCTAAAGTTGAAAAAAAACTTTTGGTGGGGAGATGGTTGCTTCTGTTTTTGATCTTTGGCTTTTTTTTTTCTTTTTCCTTTGATTAGTTCTTTTAGACAGCATCATGCAAACGTGATGCAATTGTCTTACTATTGAGGATGCTAGCTTTGATAATTTTTGAATAAAAAGTAACTTGTTTAGTTAGCCTTCTCAAAACTTACAATACTCCAGAAAAGTTCAGATTAGGTAACTAAAATATAGAAAGGCAAAGTAAGTTGCAATAAGTCACCATTAGTTTTTTATATACAGAAAACACTTTGTGTCACTTGTTCACTTAAAGTTTATGCATAATCCTATATTATACATTCATTAGAAAGACAAAGTGAAAGCATAAATATTGTCACAAAAACAGAGCACCGATAAGTTAAAAAATCACCAGCCCCTTCCCCCACCCGAGTTTTGTTAGAGGTGGAGTTTTTTTTTCCCTGTGAGGGGTGGGATTTATTAATTTTTTTAAAAAACTAAACTCCTTGTGCTTTTGGTGACAACATGGAAGCAAAATAAAATCAGTTTTTCTGTACTGTCAGGCACAGATTATATCTCACACTAGGCAAATGAAGGAGTGGATATTTTCAAAGTTCAAAGCTATCTGAACCATTATTTTGCACTTTTCTGAGGTTTAGAAGGTTCTATTATCATATTGAAGAGACAAAAAAAGATTAAAGGAACACCAGGGATGTTTAGAATAATTGCTTTGCCACTTCTTCTCTAAATTCTGGTGGTGGATTAGTGCAACATTTTCAAATGATCTTTTGAGAAAAATTGGGCAAAGAAGTAAAACTTTCATAATACCCTGCCCAACACCTCTCTTCCCTGACTCCCCGGTTTAAATGATCTTTGATTGGAGTGGCACTGTGATATAGTTTCCAATCAATCAGAGTCCTTTCTAACATCCCGATTCAGCTGAAACCTCAAAGTAGTTCCTTTTAACATTAGAACTATTCATTTACTTAGAAGTAGTGGCAAAACAAGTGATAATACTCTATTCTCAGGAACTGCCAACTCATTGAGATCCCTGTAGTAATATCACATTTGCTTCTATGACAAATTGCGACTAAGTACCTCTTCACAATCAAAAACTCAAACTACAGATTACAAAATAAAGCCCTAAAGGAATTGAGTAGTGTGATCAAGAAATAGAATCAGAAGCATTCCATGAAACCATGTCCAGTTTTGCTTCTTTTAGCAAAGCACACAGCATTTTACCTTTTTGTTGCATGCCTTTAGTGGATATACTTGCTGCTCAGAACCAGCATCTGCTTAGTCTTGGCCTCTGCTCTTATTTCCTATACGACATGTCCTGCTGGTATCTGACTCTGGTTTTTTTCTTTTTAAAAACAAATCCCATTTGTATAAAAGGAAACCTTCTTTTCTTTCAACTATCTGTGTTGGGGTAGGGTTTAGTGTTAGTTCAAATTATAAGGAAGTAAGCAAGCATCTTATTAGCTATCGCCCCACCTAGCAATGGATGAAATGGCTTCCATCTCTATATCTTTGAGCTGACTGACTACTGGGAGTTCCATGGCTGATAATCCCTTCTTTGACTTTTCCCTTATTCCTTGTGATCCAGTCCAGACACACATAGCCTGAAAATTGTGATAGTTTCTCCTTAGTTACCACTGGTTCATCTTCCAATAATGTGAAAGGAGAGACACCTGTCTCTATGTCTTCCCCATGGTTGGTGTGTAATGGGCAGTTCTGAGTTAGAGGCAGGTGCATTTTCTTTGGGTGCTTATTAGGGAAGGCCTCATTTTTTTTCTAACAATTTCAGCAGCCTACAGAGTCAATTCGACCACAATAGTGCATAGCCAGGGCTGGCCTTGCACCTCACTTAAGGGTTGGCACAGAAGTGACATGAATGTTATACACACACACACACAGACTGTTGTTCATATAGAGGAGGAAAAATAATAGACACGGACCTCTTCATTTAAAATACAGAGTTCCAGCATTAAAATATTCTTTATTGAACTATGAATGTAAGGATTTGCACATGGCCACATTTTGCAACCTCCCAGCTCCCCATGGAGTAGCAAAATTCAGAAATAGGCTGCTTATTATAAAGCCATCACATAAACTGCAGTATGCCAAATAAGTAATATAAGTAGCACTTCCAGAATGAGTAAACTACACTATCTTTTGCTTCTACATTTTCTCATGTTAAGATAAAATACCATTACAAGCAAGAGAATCCCATCCATTTGCCCAATGGGATCTAAGCCCCCTCTCAATTAGAAGTGAAGTGAGCATCGCCATCCCAGAATCCTCACGATTGGGGAATGAACTATGGACTAAAGTAGACTTACTGGTATTCTACTATAGACTTGTGATTCTAGCAGTGGAAGAAATTATATCATTGATGTTGAGGCAGTGGCCACTGGAGGTTCTGAGGGCAGGGAGAGGGAAAAACAGGTGTATACGGGGGTATTTTCAGGACTTGGGAATTGTCCTGAATGACACTACAATGGCAAATAATACAGGCCATTATATATCTTGCCATAACCTACAGAATTGGGTGGGAGAGAGTGTAAACTACAACATAAGCTGTTATCCATGCTTAGTGGCAATGCTTCAAAATGTCTTCATCAATTGCAATGAATGTACCACACTAATGAGGGATGATGTTAATGTGGGAAAGTGTGGGGGATGTGGGGAGCAGGGCATCTGGGAACCCCCTATATTTTTTATGTAACATTCATGTAATCTAAGTACCTTTGAAAAAATTAAAATTAAAAAAAAAGATAAAACACTATTAAGGACACCACCAAAGCAAAATTCACAAAAGTACACAGCCTGCCTATGATTGGAAAGAAACCATGAGATGCTGGTTAGAAGTAACCAACCAGTTGTACTTCAAATAACTACCTAACTAGAATATCCAAGCAGAGTGTTTTCTTTTTATTTCTCCTTTAAAGTACTACCAAACTGACTGGCACCGTTCTGGCTATTCCCTTTCTCTTCTCAGGGGAACAGAAAGGAACTATTGCGCTGTTTCTTTCAGTGCAGTCTACCTGTTAGGCCTTTTACATGCATTATCTCATTTATTCTTTATAACAAACAGATGAGGAAACTGAGAGGTTAAGTAACTTGCCCACCATCATCCATATGTGATTCTATAGCCCTTGCTCTTTCTGTGGTACACCCAGAGAAGCCACTGATAAGGGATGATGTGTGATGCCATATAGCTCAGTGCCCTGTCATTCCCAATGGCTATCATCAAAGAGCAGTTGGCATAGGCCTCTTTGCATCTTCTAGGAACATTCAGCAAGAGAGGAAATGGTGATAAAAAGGAGGGGGGATAAAAAGAGGAGTCAGGGTCCTGGAGCACGTTCCTTGCCATTTTCCTCTAGGCTAGTAAGGATATTCTGTTTCTGTGAACTGCCAACCATACTTTTTGCCATACGAGTACTTTTCTCTTAATTGCATCAGGTTCTCTTACATTTTCCTGCTTGAAATCCTCCATAGGAATATCCTGTATAACCGGCACATTCCTAGAGTCACTTGTTATTTCTTTACCAGGATGCTATATTGCTGATGGAATGAAAGCACAGGGTTTGGGTGGGACACTCATTCTTCTCTGTGCATAGGTTTGTTGATACTTACTATGACTATAACACTTTCAATGTATTTTCTTTTATATTATGAAATATTTCAAATAGAAAGTACAGAGAATAGCATTTCACTCACTTACCACTGAGTTCTACAGAATCCTAATATTGTGCCAGAATTGTTGCATGCTCTTAGAAATAAAATATTATTGATAGAATCAAAGCTCTTGTGTATTCCTCCACAATCTTAGTTCTCTCCCTTCTTAGAGGTTACCAATATCTTGAATTTGGTGCTTATCATTCCTAGGCATATCTTTATATTATTACTATATAAGTATCCACAGAAGATACATAGTATTTGTTTTGCATGTTTTAAAATTCTGTGCAAGTGGTATTCATTCTTCAGAATCTTGATTTTTTTTTCTTCAATGTAATTTTTTAAAGATTTACTTATCTTGGTGGCTCAGGTTTATATATTTCAATCCATTTTTACACGTATAAAGTATTCTATACATTGAACTTATCATACTTTATCCATTCTCCTGTTGATGGACATCATCAACTTTCTGGTACATGTGATCTTAGTTTTCTACTTTGAGAAAAAATTCTCAGTTACTTAGACAAAGTGGTAAACCCAGGTCCACATTATCTGTTGGACTATGTACTTTGTGCTATCCTATGTTCCCTTTTCAGTTCTGTCTTTCTGAAAACTGACAGAATTATCAACTGTCTAATTAGAGGTAGAATATAACTGATGGGCTAAATTTGGCCTTGCCAAAAATCTCTTCTCAGTTCCAAGAAGCATCCCTCAAGTTCCGACTGAGATTTTGATTGAGCATTCCATGGCCTTGGAGCCAGAAGAGAAGTCTTCTTTAAAAAATCATAGTCATAGTAACAAAGCAACCTAAATACTCTTGTTAAGTTCCCAAGAAGCTCTGTTCAGGCCCCAATAAAACCGAATTATTTGATAACAAGTTTTGGAGTCAGCTTTATAGGGCAGTCAAATTTATGGTGGATACCTCCATTTTTCTGGCTGAACGCAACCAGATACATTCTTATCTGCTGTAGTCATTTTCAACAAGTCCCAAGGCTCTAGCTCTTCCCCAGAATTTCGTGTTTTTGTTTTTTTTTTACATTTTGATTCTATGGTTTGGAAACTTCTGGGTCTTGGTGATTCATCATCTCTTCTACCTTGTACTACAGACAATAGACTGGGAATATGATGATGAGAGGAGAGCCAGGTAGCCAATCTATAAGTTTACACTGAGTAGCATAGTGAGGATAATAATTTCAGTATTGACCCTCTGCCTTAAGGGTAACTGCTAGGGTGCCCATCTTCCATTCCAGATTGGTTTACCATCTGGCCATCTTTTTCAGCTTACTTTTGTTTTCCCTGGTTTAAATATTTTATTTATTTTTCCCCTGAACATCAAAATAATACACATTCATTATACAAAAATTTCCATTACAAGGACATTATAAGAAAAAAATCAATTATAAGCTCATTATCAAGAGGCATTAATATTTTGGCATATTTCCTTACATTTTCTCTGTGCATTTTTCTTACCATATTTGAAATCATATTGCCTGTACTATTTGTAGCCTGCTTATTATTTTTTTAGGAGGTACAGGGGAATGAATCCAGGACCTCATACATGGGAACCAGGTGCTCAACCACTCGAGCTACATCTACTCCCTGCTTATTTTTCTTAACATATCCACCCATCCATCCATATGTCCAAAATAACAAAAAAAAATCTAAGGTTCTTGTTTCACATTATGTCTAATTATTTTCCTGTTACACCCAGAATCCTTCCATAAGCATCATTTACCAGGTTAAAAAGTAGGTTCATTTTGCATTTTGATACATATTGCTAAAAATAGTCATCAGAAACACCAATTTCCACTCCAAATAGCAGTTTTTTGAAAGTCCCCTTTCCCAATACCTTTATCTCCTTTCTGTCCCAAGTTGAACTATTTTTTTACTGTTTTTACTCACACTTCAATCCACAGAAGACTGTTTTTTTTTTTCTTTCACCTAGCAAGTGATCTTGGCCTCCAACATATTCAAGCCTCCAACTTGTCTAAACTTGAACTTCTCCTGACTCTTAGAACTCCTTTCTTCTAGGAGTGAACTAATAGCTTACTGTCTATTTTCATTTCAGGGAGGTAGGGTAGTGAAATGAGCTTCCTGAGATTCAAATAACCAACGTTAGCACAAAGGACATCCGGTGATAGCTGTCAGAGAGTAGGCAAAAAAAAATCTGGGATTAAGGCTTCCAGGTTTCCAAAGCTCTCTGAACACTCTCAGTCACTGCACTTGAATCTCCATAGAAACTGAAAGTCACATGTGGCCCAATTGTTTCATGGTCCTCAAAGTAGATTTCCCTCCCTCTCCTCTGATGGCTTCATTTGCATAGCCAAGCAGCTCTGGAGTGAAATGGGTCAAGGTTTCTTCTCTAGTTCGTTGAGCACTGTTTTGCTGAACCTGCTAGCTCTCCCTTATTCCCAGAAACTACCAAAAAGATCGCAGATTCACTGGGGGGCAAGCAGTGGTATCCTAGGACTCTTTGAAGAACATTCAGATTTTGGTTTTCATAAGCCATATCTCCCCTGATGCCTATGTCACTTTCTGGTATGGGTCTAGTCCACTGAAAGGAAACTCTCTATAGGAAATTTGCTCGAATAAATCATAGAATAAATCATAGCGATGATTATTTAAACTTGTACCAATACCCTACAAGTGGGTGGATAGTTCTCATCATAAAAATTTACAAAGGATTCTAAACAAGAACATCAATAGCCATAAGCTACTGGAATTTAAAATAAACAAGTAGTTTAAATAGTCTGGATATCAAAGGAGTCAGAATAAAGCCCATAGGGATACTGTTTCTGGTTGAATGCTTTAGGTTTTCATGAGAATTTGCATTTTGTGGCTTATTTGGAGGGTAACATAGTTTTAAGAAATAACTGAGGCCCCAGAGAAGCAGCAGCACCCTTGCTTCAGGGACTTAGCATGCAAAATGAGGCAAGGAGCAGAACTAATACATAACTAACAGCACAGAGGCTTACCCCTGAGCTCTGTAGACCCCCAACCACAGGATCCTGCTGCTGTCTTGCCTCTGGAAATGCACTGTATGGGACAGACACTTTCAACTTTGAGAGTCGAGTTGTTAGGATATCAGACCAGGACTCCATTTGGTGATCCATCAACTCATTCAAGGATACCTTGATCAGGGTCAGCAATCCTTTTTATTCTAAATGCCACAACATTTGCTCTACGAAGGACCCTCTGGGGACAATGGCAAGTCTCAAGCAGAATAAAAATAATAGCAAACATTGTTAAGTAGCACTTAACTATATGCCAGGTACTGTTTTAACTGTTTATATTAATACATTTAATCCTCACAACACCATGAGGAAGATACAGGCAAGTTAGGAGAAAAGGGAAAAGAGAAGAGTGGGGGAAGAACTAAGGGGCAGGAAAAAGTCAATGCAATTCAAAGAATAATTATTAAATGCTGACTCTGTGCCAGAGGATATGGTAACGAACAAAATAAAGGAAGGTATAAAGAAGGGAGACAGGTAGAGAAAAGAGGAGGTCGGAAGTGGAGGAGCAGAAATACTAAAAGACAAGAGAAAAGGAAACCATGCACATGGTAAGCAATGGTAAGAGAAAACTTTGCCACGACCTCAGGAGTTGGCCACACAGTGTGTGGGCTGAAGCAGAGGCTGCTTTCTTCTGTCCCTGTCTCCTACCCACTATTACCAAGAGGTTGGCTCTCCCTCCCCACAGTCCTTCCAACAAGCCAGGTCTGATCCCAGCAAAGTTTGGCCTGTTGCAGCCCCAGGTAGTTAGCCTACATCCTAGTGTAGCCAGTGCCTTTCCTTAGCTCACCAAGGTCAGCTGCCTGTTGGGGCATGTGGGATTTTACTATTTTCTCAGAGAATCTGCCTCTTAGAATTTCTTCTTCCAAGGATTTCATGGACACAACTAGAAATTTTGGGTCTTCAAGAAATATATGACCAAAAGGCTTATTTTTATCTCACTGCCACCTGCACTGGTACTTTTCTGCCAAGTTTTGCAGAGATGTCCCTTTACAACATTTGCTACCTGGTCATCTCTTACCACTTTCCCCCTCCATGTTCCCCCCAAAGCCCTCCTCAGAAAAGACCCTTATAGCCCCTTCTGATAGCCAGAAGGGACTGCCATGGCCTTGTGCTGACGACACTGCTACCCTCCGTCAGCCTCCTCCGCCAGCAGGCTTTATGGCACAAGCCATGCTTTCTCTCTGGTCTTCAGGGACCCCAAGAAAGGTATGTGCTGCTGCTGCCCAGCCCCTGCCATGCCCCAGACCAACCTCAGTCCTGACTTAATGCAGGTAGCCTCCCAGGTGCATTGAGATGCCAGGGCTTTGAAGGTGGGACTCGATCTCAGAAGACACTGGCCCTGGAGACATATTCTTACAGTCCAGAGAGGAAGGACAGTCTGAGCAAACCCCACCCTTTCACAGCCACTCAGTTCCCTTTTTTTGTTTCCTGACTTAAACCAATGTCTTTTTTTTTTCTTCTTCTCAGCAGCATGGTATCTGGTTCCCTGCTGCTGTCCCTGTCCACCCCCACCCCCACCCCAGCTGTCTCCGCCCTTCATTTGCTTGGGACCTCCGACACTACTAGCAGGAGCCCAGCTCTGAAATGACCTTCCTCAGCATTACTGGGCCACTGAGACTCTAGACAGGGCTGGGTTGAGCAGACAGGTCAGGAGACTGACACGGCGCAAGGTAAAGGGACAGCATTACTAAAGGACTGTGGGGATGGTCTACACAGAGAGTACAGACATACAGGAAGGAGGAGAAATATAGAGACTAGCTGAGGCAGAAGAAAAGGGACTGCCAAGGTAGAGTATCTTTAGAGTCTCATGTCCTCTGAGGCAGAGGGGACTCAGGGTCAACCACTTAGACTTGATAGTGAAGGAAGCAGAGTTCTCACACAGGGACCCCAAAGTACAGAGCCTGACAGAGGTAGAGGCAAGACTTCCCCTGCTGAGTCATTTTCTAAGAAAGCATTTTTTCTACAGATAAAAAACGTCAGAATGTAAGCCCAAATGAAGACTTGTGCCCTTCCCCATTTTCTGTGGATGTTGATTTTCTCCACTTAAAATTCTGCCTCAGAGACTAAGTCTTAAAATTTACTTTCCTCTTTAATCCTGCTAAGTGATAAATCAGACTAGCTTCTTTATTTGAAGCCTTGATGTTTTCTCAACTGCCTCCTAGCCAATTTCATATGCAAGGATTCTCCCTGGAAATTCAGCGGGCATTGGCTGCAGACAGAGATGGAGGCAGAGCCCCTGGTGACTCATCTGCTTGTCCATCTGGACACATCAGATACTCCCAAATTTACTTCCCCTGAGGCACTGCACCTTAATGCAGAAAGAGATCACAGGTCCCTTTATAAGTCTGTTGGAATTTTTAAGGCAACAGGGCTTTTTTTTTTTTAACATTTGCAGGATGTTAAAGTGGTTAAACCTCATATTTGCACAAGTTAGAGATGTGCAGCAAGCATTGTATGGTCTCCCTACTTTTTGACAAATTGATAGTGAAAGCTAGTCACCCCTGTAAAGATGCTCCAGGCAACTGAGAGTTGGCTACAAAAATTTACCTTCAAAAGAAAAAAAGAAACAAAACAAAACAAAAAAAAGAAAAAAAAATTCACTTTCCCTACCCTTTTCTTCAGTCAGATTCTGCTTGTCGTTACATGCCCTGTGCCTTCTCAAGATCCATCTTGGGGTGGGGACTGGGGGTTGGTAAGCTTAAAACAGGATATCGAGACAAGGGAGAGGAGGACAGGGAAAAGGGGAAAGTAAACCCCAGGCTGTTTCTCACCCTGTGCTCCACAAACATTCCCCAAGAACACTTACCTATATTGACAGAAGGACTGTACCCAAATAAAACAAATGAATGGTCTGGTGTTAACTAAAAAGGTCCAGTGTAATATAGGGTTCTGTTCTTGGCACTCTCGTGATCAACATTTTAAATTATGACCTTTGAGGAACATATAAGAAATAGTTTATTTTGTGTGATCTATGTATCTTTAAGAGAAAAAAAAAGAAATAGGTTAGCTGATTTGCAAATGGTGCAAAGCTGTGTGGGCTAAATTGGATACCAGTCAGGGTAATTAGGTTAAAAAAAATATCTTGACCACCTGAAGTGATAAGCCAACTTCAACAAAGTGTATTTCACCAGGGCTAAGGGTCATGTCCCATATCTGGGTCCCAACATTGAACTTCAAAAGACTCCAGGTCAAAGTGGAGTAGCAGTGGCACCTGTGAGAATGGTTGAGGAATTTTGCTGATAGTAATCAGGCGAAATGTCATATCAGTAATGTGGCTGCCAGTAAAGCCAAGGTGATATTAGGTTTCACATGTAGAAGTAAAATATCTCGACAGAGGAAAGTGCATGTAGAATGTACTCTGCAAGGTCAGGACATACCTAGTCGGAGTGCACCATCTTAGAGGAAATTAATAAGCAGAGACATATCCAAAATCAAATCTAAAACCATGTCACGTGAGGAGAAATAAAAAGAATGAAGGTTCATTAGATCAAGAGGGACTACCTTCTTTGTCCTCTTCTTTCCATGTTACTAATCTCAAAAATCTTTAGATGGGGAAGCAGACGTGGCTCAAGCAGTTGGGTATCCATCTACCAAATAGAAGGTCCCAGGTTCGGTTCCCCATACCTACTAAAGAAGATGAGCAAGAGAGCAAGCGGCTGCGATGGGCTGGCGTGGTGAGCTGACTCAACAAGGTGACACAAAGTTGAGACACACCAAGGAAACAGTGAGAGATACAACAAGCAGGGGGCAGAGGTGGCTCAAACGATTGGGTCCCTCCCTCCCACATGGGAGGTCTCAGGTTTGGTTTCTGGGGCCTCCTAAAAAAAAAGATGAGCATACATGAATAGACAGTGAGTGCAAACAATGGGGGTGGGGGGTGGGGGGTGGATAAATAAATAAAATTTTAAAATCTATTAAAAAAAAACACCTTTAGATAGGAGTGGAAATGGCTCAAGCAGCTGAATACCTGCTTCCCACATGGGAGGTCCCAGGTTCGGTCCTTGGTGCCTCCTAAAAACAAACACACACACAAAAAACAGACAACAAGCAAACAAATGAAAAAGACCAACTCTGGGGAGACGATGTGGCTCAGTGGTTGAGTGCTGTCTCCCCATATACAAGGTCCCAGATTCAATAATCTCCAGCCCCAGTACCTCAAAAAACAAAAAAAAACCAAACAAAGTCCCAAAGGCCACTGAGATTGCTTAAGAGCCTGGAGAGAAGAAGAAAATGCTGTGGGACCATAGGCTGGCTGTTTGGCAAAGAAATTTTTAGGTAATGTAGCAGGTGTGGTAAAAATTATATGATCTCGTTTCGAGAGATCAAACAACAAAAAAGAATGTGATCAGAGAGTCAGCTTAGATCCCACGAATGTTCCTGGAGGGTTTTGAAAGCAGGAGACCATAGGCTTTCATAATTTCTTAGTCCCTAATTCCTTTGCACCCCTTCCTACGTCTTAGCTTATACCAGTTCAAGTCTCTCTCCTCACCATCACCTATCCTGTGGATGCCCCTTTTCTCTGTATGATGTCATGGTTAAGTGAAAGGCTGTGCTGTTAGATTACCTGGCTTCGAATTCCAGCTCCATAAAATAACTAGCTGTGTGACTTTTGGTAGGTGAACTCAATGTCTCTGGTGCCTCTGTGTCCTTACCTGTAAAATTTGAATAATGGTATACACCTCCTGGAATTGTCAGGATTAAAAGGGTTAGTATGTAAAGTGGTTAGGAGAATATCTGGTATATAAATAAGTGCTCACTAGTTGTTAGCTATTATAACTATTAGGCAACAACAGCAATTTTGTATAATGGTAAAGGAACCAAGGCTCTGGAGTAATATCATCTGGGTTTGTATCCTGGCTCCACTATATACCATGGAAACTGGGCAAGCCATTTAACAGCCCACAGCCTCCATTTCCTCGTCTGTAAAATGGGTACAATAGTACCACTTATCGCCTAGAATTGCTGTGAGAATTATGTGAGGCAATCCATTTTAAATGGTTAGTAACGTGCTGGGCATCTAGTAAGAACTTAATTCAAAAAACCTTGCAGTCTGTCTCTGCTGGACACGCTGGGACCTTAACACATGCCTTCTGCCAGGTATGCAGGAAAGGGAATAGCTGCTGGTTACTTTCTAACTCTTGGCCTGATTACTGCTATGGTAAGCAAAAAACATCAAAAAACGATGTTTTTTTTGGTCACTTTTCAGAATCGATAGCAACCAGTTTACTCCCTCAACAAAAGGAGGCTTCTTTAATGCCGGTAATTGTTCCTTTTCTTCAAAGAACTGTAATCATTTTGAGCGTGATTATTTCTCTCTCCTCTAGAAAGGTCCTGCTGGCACATAAATCGGTATTCAATGAACATTGGAATCAACTAGCCATGTGATACATGACCTGGAACAACTGACACCTCTAAGCCTCCAATGAACCAGCAATTCACTGAGAAAGATGCACCCAGTGTCCTTGCGGTGGAACAAGAACTCATCCCTAGTCCTAGCTTCCCTCGGAGACAAAGCGGTCAGAGGGTCAGGGAAGAACACCGCTTGCTCCACTTGACACTGCTAGCCAATAGTACACCAAAAGTGATGCTGTGATATAAAATTGCAAAGCTGGGGGAGGGAGGAGGAAAAGGCGCCAACCTTAGGCGAAGTCCTTAAGCTTCCGCCCGCGGTTCGGAACCGAGTCTTTTCAGCCGCCGGAGGTCGCTGCGAACAGAGCCTGGGACTCTATGGTCGCTCCTACCGACTCCCATGAGCAAGTGCGATCAAGAACCTCCTATATACTTCCGTTTCCGGCTCGCTCTCTCTTTTCGTGCTGAAAGCGCTCACGCAGGCATGGTAGGATGTTGGGTTTGGGGCCTGGTAACATCCAATCTAATCTTCCCCCGGCTGTTGACGGTGTCGTCCCGCAATGGGTGTAACCCCCTACCTGGACTCGCTGTGCTAGAGAAACTCAGTGTTGTCGAGATCGGCCCCAAAGGGACCGGGCTCTGGAGCCAGGAATTGAAGTGGTGGGATCAAAGAGGTAGAACTTAGCCGGTAGCCGGGGTAGAGTTATGAGCCCTTTCCTCCTTGGGACCTGGCCGAGGGTACTCTGCCACGAGCACGTAGTGCTGGGCTGCTTTTCTAGTTAGAGCTCCTGGAGCGTTGTTGTGTGGTAGCAAGGAACCAAAGTTGAGTCTTCGTATGATGCTTCGCTTTCAGCTGGATCACGGTAGGGCGTTGTGCTTTCGTGGTTTGATAACACTGCGCATGCTGAACGGTTTGTTTACTAGGTGAATGTTCCTAAAACCCGCCGAACTTTCTGTAAGAAGTGCGGCAAGCATCAACCCCACAAAGTGACACAGTACAAGAAGGGCAAGGATTCTCTATATGCCCAGGGTAAGACGAATTTTACGTAATTGGGGTTTAATGTGGCATTTGTGTTGTGGTGTAATAGATTAACGCAGTTAGGTTTTTGTGGATTGAGCGTTACTGTTCTTGCAGATAGGTCCCATAAGTCTTTTCCGTGTACCCTAACAAATGATTTTCATTTTCTCAGGAAAGCGTCGTTATGACAGGAAACAGAGTGGTTACGGTGGGCAGACTAAGCCAATTTTCCGGAAAAAGGTTAGTGATAATTGCTGTTTGACTTGTTTCCCAGTTCCTGTGGTATGGGCCTTGGATTTGTCTCTCGTCACTCCTATAAGATACTGATACTAGTATAGTACCTTTTCTGTATGGGTATAGTAAGGGCTCAGTTATCTAAAACTCAGCGAGGTTATGTAACTTACTTCCAGTGACATCTATGAGGTTATAGAGCTGGGAGTGCATCCCAGATCTGGCTAGTCTACAATCAAAACATTTCAAGGTTTTCCACTTTTAAGGAATGTGTCCTGCCTTCCTAAGTACTGAAGTATGAGTACATGAAATCTTTTCTTTTTGCCAGTTTCCTGTCATGGCCATGTGAGTCCCCAGCTTTAACTCTTGAATAGCCATTTATTTTGTCAGTCTGTTTGTTCTACTCTTGGTGATTTGGTTGCCATAAAGGCACAAGTGCCTGGAAACACAGCATTACCAACTCAGCATTTCTTTTCCCACTTCCCAAACTGCTCACCCAGCCTGGTTCCAGAAAGCATTTAAAGGAATAACTTTAGTGTTTAGGTGCAATAAATGGTTTGGTCCCAAGGTGATAAAAAGGAATGCTTGAGTATCTTTTCAAATTGGGGTAACTTGTTTAGAAAGGTGGCGAGATTCTAGCTAGGCTGTGACTTCATGAAAACTGTAAACTAGCAGCAGTACAACTCTGACTGAAGTGGCAGACTGTAAAAGCCGAGTATTATGGGAAAGTGTCCATTTTGAGTAAAGTAATTCAGTTTATTGCATGTAAATTCTAGATGTGATTATAGGTAGTTTAAGAATTAACAGATCTTAAGTAACAGTTATGAAGGAGACCAGAATGGTCTGCTGCTCATTGTGGCAGAATAGACAAATACATTGAACTAGGCTGGGAAGGAAAAATGGTTTTATTGGCTGGCAGAGGACAGGAGATATAATCAATCTCAAATCTTACAGCTTTTTTGTAGGTTTGAAACAGAATTAATCATAGACTTGATATCCCTGGGAAGGGTTTAGGAAGTTTTTCTAGTTCTCTGCTCCAAAGTCTCACAGTTACAAGACTAGAGAATGAATGAAGTATTACAAGGATACGTCATACATTTTCCTTACAAAGTAAAAGGTCTGGTTAATATTAAACTCAACAGGACTATGTGCTCTAATACAGAAAAGTCATGCTTATTCAAAAATGCTTGTTAGGTTACAAATACATAATGAATTATGAAATTAAAGTTATTTAGTTCAAGGTGGCAAGCTCTCTAGGATGTTGATCCGAAGAGTTGATGGTATAGTATAATGTCATCTTGGCTAATTTTTTGTCCAGAAATTACATGTTCTTTTAAATCCACTGAGATTTTTTTTTTAGATTACTGTTTTCTTCCTGTAGCTAAAGACAAATAACAGGTTTAACATTAATAAAGCAAGTGATTTCTTTTCGCAGTGATTTATAAAGGGTTTGACCTAATCTTTTCCAGGCTAAAACTACAAAGAAGATTGTGCTGAGGCTCGAATGTGTTGAGCCCAATTGCAGATCTAAGAGGATGTTGGCTATTAAGAGATGCAAACACTTTGAACTAGGAGGCGACAAGAAGAGAAAGGTATATGATTTTGGGTGGGAGGTGCCAGCTTTTGTTAAATTTGAAGAGGTGAACATTTCTGTTTTGTGGCATAGAGGTCAGGGGCATTCTTCTCTAATAACAACTAGATCCATAGCTGAAGGTGTAAGGATCTTTTTTTTTTAAGCAGTTCATTCACACACCATAAGTGTACAATCAGCTGCTCTCAGTATAATCAGTTGTGTTTTCACACCACAATCTATTTTTAGAACACTGTCATTGCTCCAAAAAGGAAAAACTCATACCTATTATACCCCCCTGTTCTCACTTAGCATTGGTGTGGTGGCTTTGCTAAAATATTACTGTTAATATAGTCCATAGTTTGCATTAGGTGTGTTTTTTCCCATATTGTAATAGTGACATACATTTGCTCACAGAAAAACATCCCATGTGTACCATTAACCACATTAATCGTATTATACTGTCCCATATTTTATCCTCTAGCTTTCCTTGTGATATACATGACCTAAATTAAGCCCTTCAACCACAGTCTCACACGATTCAGTGCTGATAATTATACTCATGATGTGCTACCATCTGTTCATTTCCATCTATTCTAAACATTTACAATCAACTGAAGGTATAAGGATTTTGGTTCTTGGTAGGGAAGGAAGAATGGGAATTGCTTAAAGTATGGTGATCTTTAGAAATAAACATTGTTTTAGGAGGCAAAATATAAAACTCACCCTTTTTTTCTGTTCTATTACAGGGCCAAGTGATCCAGTTCTAAGCTTTGTCTTTTGTTATGACAATAAAATCTTAAGGTTATGGTCATTTTGTTTGGCTGCAGTTGGTCTTTTCAGAGGGAAATAAACTAGTAGATGTATTTGACTCATTTTTGATTGGCTAGTTGAGCTGATAACGTTGAGATGGTCTAATTTGGTACATTAATTATCTGGGGCTTTTATGTAGAGTTCCAGAAAGAACCATAGGAGAAAGTGACCTGAAACTTAAGATAGCACTTAATTAGGGACTTTAGCCTCAGGGTATTTCACAGGGATCCACTGACAATTGCACTTTGTATTTTGAGTGAAGGTTGGTTTTCACACTACTGTACACAATGCTTGAAGTGTGTGCCTTTATTTTTTTGCTTGTGTGGGAAGAGGGTAATTGTAAAGGATGAACAGGCTTGAAGCCTCCACCATAGGTTTGTTCTCAGGGAAACCAATTTTAGGAATTCATGCCCTCATCCTCCAGTTTGAAGATCACTGCCTTAGGCGACCCATGAGGTAAGGCAATTCATCTTAAAGGGAGGGGTCCACATGCTTGTCTTGTATCCTAGTCAGTGAACTGCATCCTATAATAGTCTAGCTTGTTCCTTCCAGCCGAAGCAAGACAGTGCCTGTGGGATTTACATAAGTTTTTAGGGTTGAAGTCCAGGCATAGAACCCAAGCTCTCTCTTCACAGGAAGGAACTGGGTGATGAGGCAGGCAGGATTGCAGGCCACTCCTCGACCCAGGGAAGCAATTAAGATGGAATGAGAACGAGGTCCACCAATCTCCCGTAGGTTTACTATAGCCACAGCCCAGGCAAAGCCTGAGAGAGGTCGCTCCCACACCTCAAAGTTGTCTTCCTGAAAAATAAGCCAAAATAATAGGTATGATAGCTTAATAATTGGCAGGAAGTTGCCTTTTTATTTCTGGCATTTTATTGTCAGAACTATCAAGCACTTGGAGAAATTAAAGTTATTCAGTAGCATATTTTGGAAATGAAGTTCTTTAAAATAAAGGAGACTCATTACCAATTCTAATAAATGGGGAAAAATAATTCTAACTGATTTAGACCCAAGACAAACTTTGTATTTCATTAGAGAGGGCAAGAGAAACGTTTCTTGCACATACCTTTCTAAGACAATACCCCTGCTTGCCCAAGGGGTCCTGGTTGATGGCAATTACGTCCTTATCCTGAAGGAGAGCTTTGGCTTGTGGGCTGATGTGTCGGAGATCATTAGACATAAGTAATGGAGCTGCCATGATGGCCCAGAGGGCCATTTGAGTTATCTGCTGATCCCAGCTGAGGCCAAAATTGCCAATCACTAACTGGCACAAAGGATGAAATAAGAATTCAAATGAGACATTCAAAGTTGCCTAGATGACATACACAGAAGCCACTTCCCACAATACCATGCTGTAAGTGGTAAACAAGACTTCTAAGGATTTTATTTCTCTATCTTGAATGCCAACTAGGAAACAGGCCTACTACAAGATCTTGGAACAAGGGTTCTTACCATATCTGGGTCATTCCAGCCCCCAGGTCCAGCAACATCAACAATACTCTCCTGGTTAGAAGATGTCCAGTCCAAGATACTTTTTATACTTTGCCAGGAATCAAAAATATCACCAAAATTTCTCCAGTGGTTGCAGTACTGTCTGATTTCTGTGTAATTGGGCTGTGAAAACATATGACCTGATGACTTTCAAACATCCTAGGCAGATGAAAGACAAGTTGAGAGAAGGAACTTTCCACTTTTTCTTTAATTTTCCAGATATAAGGTCTCCATGAGATCTAAATTCCAATTACAATGGAACTTCTCCGTAAGAATTTTACCTTAGAAGTATTCCATATCAAAATTATAATGACATTAACATTGTTTATTCTGGGAATTTACCAAAAAGTAACAAAGGTATTAGGATTTATGAATGATTTTTAAAATATTCTTTATTGTTGTGGGCAATTAAGGCAGCATGCATAGAATCTACCTTTCAGCAATGCCGGTAACATGACCGCCTGAGCTGATACAACAATAGCTTAGGTCACCCTCTCCCTTCTTTACAGAACCAGTTAGCGCCAAAAGTTCTTACCTCAAATCTGCCTTCCGCCCTAGCAACAGCAGCTGCCAACCCCAGACTGCCACCTATCCTTACCCGCCACCCCCCTCCTCCCTAGAGTATATATGCTCAGTCCCCTCAATAAAATTTTGCAGCTTGATCAGAATACTGTCTTGCTGTCATTCTTTGTGTCTCTTGTCCCATACCATTCTTCCCTCATAGGATCTAGAGCTCCCGTTGATCGTCCCGCTGGCCGGGACACTTTATACTTTACCAAGTATTTTCAAAACTATGAATTGAACATGTAATACTTTTTTTTTAAGGAGGTACTGGGGATTGAATCCAGGACCTTGTACATGGGAAGCAGGTGCTCAACCACTTGAGCTACACCTGCTCCCTGTATTTTATAATAAAAGAAAAAGCTACAAAATGACAGGTCTCATTGTCAAGCATATGATAACACAATCTGAATTCTAGGCATATAATTTGCTAACAGAATGAATGGAAGTATGTAGGTAGGTATTAGATGGGATATCCAAGGTTTAAGATGTTGAAAAAGAACAGGTTATTTTGCAGAGATTTGAAGGAAAGAGTGGAGATTCTTTACATAAACATTCAACACCATATGCTAGGGATACAGTGATAAAGTCACAGAAGGCCCCTGCCTTCTTGGAGCTTACATTCTCGGGGGGGAGGGTGACAGACATTAAACACGTCAACATATACTTGCATATGGTATTAAGAACTTTGAATGAAATTAAACGGTAATATGATAAAGGATGAATAGGTCCAAGGTTTTATTAAAGCAGAGAAGAGTGAGTAGGTGGAATTTGGTCTGAGATTTCAATAGCAAGGAGCTGGCCCTTTAAAAATCTTGGGGAACAAGCATCCCAGGCACAAGATAAACATCAAGCTTAAGAGCCCTGAGGCAGAAATAGGCTTGGGGTGTGAGGGACGAAAAGAAAATTGATGTACTTTTGGCAGATCTGGGTGGTAGTGATGATTGAAAGAAGTAGACTAGTTCAGGGTTTATTTTGGAAGTAGTGATGGGATAGCTGGTGGATAGGATATAAATGGTGAGATAAAGAGAAGAAGCAAAGATGACTTCTCAGGTGCTATACCACAATTACAGCAATGGCCATAATGAGAAGTGGTTGGATTTTGAGAGGTGATAGTGACTAGCAACTTGGCAATAGGTTCTCAAGTTCTGAAAATCTAGCAAGGCTCTAGGGTATTCTGGGCTCACTAGCTCACCTTCTGAAAGGGCTTCATATAAAGGGGCCACTCACAGGAGTATACAATGCTTCTGCCAGTCCTGTTCAGAGCCAAGGACATGTGCTTATAACCTGAATGAGAAAACAATGGGTAAAATTAAGGAAAAGAAGGCAATTTCCAGCTGGAGCTGTACATTTTAAAAGGAGGTTGCCTGGAAGGTCCCTGTTTATATTTTAAACCAGCAGCAGAGAGGTCACTGCTCTATGCTTAAATTGTGTATAGTACTTCCCTAACTGCTGGGATTGTTCTGAGGAAGTAGTGCAGGAATGGTGAGTATCTTGAGAACAGAAGACAGTGAATGAAGATAGATTATTTTTACTCTGACTGACGTCCTGGACTCTTTCCTCTTTTTAAATTTTTTTTGGTGAGGGCACCATACACCTGTGATATTATAATAGAAATTTACAATTACCAAATTGTAATAGACTCTGAGAGCCCTCTCAAAAGCACACAGTATTAACCAGGACTGGGCATGTGTGGATTTTATGTGAATGAATGAATGGACAAATTGAAAGAAGAGAAGAGATGGGAATCTCTGGAACACTGAAAATAATTATTTTCTGTACTGTGAATGGGTATTTAAAATATGAGGATTAGTTCCTTGAATGATCAGATACTTGGCCTCAAAGTTCTTCCCTTTATCTGTGGCTAAATCTCTTGCATGAAACATACCATCTGCCAAATGTTCCAAACTGTCACAGTAACAACCGTCAAATTTCAGTAGATCTACTCCCCAGTCAGCAAAGGTCTTGGCATCAATATCGTAGTATCCAAAACTCCCAGGGAAGCCTGCACAGGTGTGATTTCCTACATCTGCATAAATTCCTAGTTTCAGTCCTTTGCTATGGACCTGAAATTAGAGGAAACAGAAAGTCACCACAATAAAAGGGCAATCATAACATGGCAAAAAGAGAGAAACACTGCAGACAGGGGTGGAGACAAGTTCACTTCACCAGGGACCAGAGTCTTTTCTTCACAACCCCCAAAATTATCCATATGAGTTTGTTGGGAGACAAAGAGCAAATCTGCCAATTCTGCTGAGCTAGTTCAAACTATACATGTGATCTATGGCACAGACAGGGGAAAGCTGTGTGTTACTGTAATCTTGCTCTGATGGGATCCTAAATGTTATCTTTCAGGGGCAATGACAGATTTAGCTCCAGAATATATCTTTTCTATCTTCTAAAATTCTGTTACAGTACAATTCCAATATCTCCTTAAAGAGTATATGGAAATATATGTATGCATATGTCAAGCACCAAGTTCCTTTTTCCTCCTAGAGAATTGAGTGGTTTCAACAAACAGAACTTCTCCAAGATGGGCCTCAAGAGCTATTGCAAAATATGTCTGTTGATGGGATGAAAATTCCCCTTGATGAGCCTCACAATTCAACATTCAGATAACAGCAGATATTCTACTTTCTAAGTGTACCAGGGCTGTTTCTGAACAAACTCTGTACAGAAGTACTTATAGTCCCCTGCATGAAAGAGAGACTTAACTATATCTATAATCTCACATAATTAGCCAGGCGGTGGATCCCACCAGGAAAACGCTTAGGATCTGCCCGAAGTCTGCCTTTTGAATCTCGTTCGGGAGCCATCCAACAGTCATCAATGCTGAGGTACTTATAACCAGCATCCTTCCAGCCATCAGATACCAAAAGCTCTGCCATTTGCATGAAGAGCTGCTCCCTGAAAGACAGAAGTCCAAGAATCACTATAATTCATTCAACAAATACTTGGGTACCTCCTATTTGTCAGGCATCTTGGGTTTTATAATATTTTTTAACCCAATCATAGTGAGGTAGTGATCACAATCAATACAAGGCAAAATGGATTTTTCATTGGGCCCTTTTCTTCTGTCTCCCCTATGCCCTTAATTCTTTTTCCTCAATAACCCCAAACAATTAAATTAAGAATGAGAAATATATGAAAAAACTGAAAAGGCTACTAGAACTAAGCTCAGTAAAGGTGACTAATTACAAAGTTAACATAATCAATAGCTTCTATAGAAAATAACAATAAATGATTTGGAGAGAAAAAGAGCCCATTCACAAGAGCAACAGAAAGATCTAAAATACCTAGAAATAAATTTAAGCTGTGTGCAGGGTCCAAATGAATAAGACAGTGATGTTCCTAAATGACTTAAATAAATGGAGTGACATTAATTTGCTCTTAGATAAGACAACTCAATATTAAAAAACTAAGTCTCCCGAAAATATTTTTATACTTTTAATGAAATCTTGAACAAATTCCAAAAGGGATTTTTTTTTAAAAGATTTATTTATTAATTTAATTCCCTCCCCTCCCCTGGTTGTCTGTTTTCTGTGTCTATTTGCTTCGTCTTGTTTCTTTGTCTGCTTCTGTGGTCATCAGCTGCATGGGAAGTGTGGGCGACGCCATTCCTGGGCAGGCTGCACTTTCTTTTCGCGCTGGGCGGCTTTCCTTATGGGTGCACTCCTTGCATGTGGGGCTCCCCTGCGCGTGTGGCTCCCCTACGCAGGGGACACCCCTGAGTGGCTCGGCACTCCTTGCGCGCATCAGCACTGCGCATGGGCCAGCTCCACACGGGTCAAGGAGGCCCGGGGTTTGAACCGCGGACCTCCCATGTGGTAGACGGATGCCCTAACCACTGGGCCAAGTCCGTTTCCCATCCAAAAGGGATTTTTAAGGAACTTGGGAAAATGAGTAAAAAAGTTCACCAAAAAGATTAAACCATGCGAACAATCTGTAAAACATAAAATGAAGCTGGTGATGTACAACTAAGCATTAAAACACACAGATCTGGGAAGCAGATGTGGCTCAAGCAGTTGAGCTCCAGCCTACTACATGGGAGGTCCTGGGTTAGGTTCCCAGTGCCTCCTAAAGAAGACGAGCAAGACAGTGAGCTGAAACAATGGGCTGGTGTCGTGAGCTGATGAAACAAGAGACATAAGAAGGAAAACATAATGAGAGACACAAGAAAGCAGGGAGCAGAGGTAGCTCAAACAATTGGGTACCTCCCTCCCACATGGGAGGTCCTGGGTTTGGTTCCCAGTGCTTCCTAAAAGGAAGATGAGCACACAATGAACAGACACAGCAAGCACAAACAATGGGGGGGAGGGGAATAAATTAAATATTGGAAAAAAAAACAGATCAGTGGAATTAATTACACTTAGGTTAATTAACTTGCCCAAGATCACACACAGCTAAGTAATGAGGAGTTAGAATTTGAACCCAGTCAGGATGACCTGAGTCTTGCTGTTAACTGCTAACTACATAAACATGATCCCATTTTTACTGAAAATAATGAAAAGACAACAACCACTTAAAAAACACATACATATACAACAAAAAGAAATATGTAAACAGGAACAATCAACAGACACTGTACCCCAGGGTAACAAAGGTCTTAGTCTGAAACCTAGAAGGCCAATTTCTTCTGTGATGTCTGACAAATATCTTGACTTTATCTGTGATTATATTTATAGGAATCACTTATGGACATAGGGATGTACTAGGACTTCTGCCTTTAGAGGGGCCTCTGCATCATGGATGACCTTATTATGTTTTTAGCAATCTCTATCAGTGGTCCTTAACCTTTTATAGACCTGTGATTGCAGATCCCTTTGAGATTCTGATGTAAGCCAGAGAACCTCTCTCCAGAAAAACATATAGAACATTTACAGATTTCCGTTCACTTTACCTTGGACTCCAAGTTAAGAACATTTGCTCTAGGAGCCTAATCAAAGAGTCAGACACTGTGCTATACTTTACATTGATTATCTCATTGAAAACTCACCTGTGTGAGATAAGAACTTTTATTTATATCTTACACATAACAAAACAGATTGAGAAGGTCTTATTTCCCTTCAAGCACTCCACCCCTTCCTCCAACCCCATTACCAACTCTAGACTTTACGTGGAAGTTTCTCCAGGATAAATTTGAGACTACCGGCTTGGAGGGGACATTCTGCTCCTGACAACAAACCACCAACATACAGGCTGTGTGACCTGGCTGCTGAGATTCCCTCATGATGTCAAATTCCAATCTGCCCAGGCCGCTTCTTAGTGGCTTGAATCAACTCTGTGAGGTAAGAATTGGTTTCCCAATTTACAGACAAGGAATGTGAGAATCAGATAGGTCTTATTTGTCTTATCCTGCCTCAATCCTCTTCTATTGATAGAAAAAGTCCTTCCAGGTCAACCTTCTAGCCTGGTGGGGGAGATCTAAAAGACTACGTACCACATGTCTAACTCCCTCGAGTTATAGCCAAGGAACCCGTGACCCAAAAGAGGAAGAAAGGGCCACGGGACTCAGTCCCTCATCTCTCCTACCCTCTGCAGCAGTACTCCGAGCTATCACCTGGCACAGGCTGAGCAGAAGCTTGCAAGAAGGGTCTGAATGGAACTGGATGGTAAATGATGTCCCCAGCTGGGTGGCCCTGCAGGGAGAGAGGGTGAGGGGAGTAGGGACCACTGGCCTGACTTCCATTCTAGAAAAAAACATTTAGGGCTAGTCCCGATCCGGGGCAATTTGCTGGGGACAAAAAAGCCTCAGCAGTAGGGGAGCTCTCCCTCCGGCTCAAATGTTCCCGCTGAGAGTCTCCATACCCCAAAATACACCGCCACAGACATAGGGAAAGGAGAAGGATACGGAACCCAATATCTCTGACACCTGATGCAGGAATCCGGCTCTTCCTGGCAGTCAACGTTGCACATAAAGCGCTCCCAGTGCAGCCAGCCCATGGTTGGGGTCATCGCCAAGCCATTGTCCAGGGCCCTGGCCCCACGGACGCTCCAGAGAACCAGGGCCAGAACTCCAAGCGAAATCGCGCGGTTCAGCCACGAGCCTCGGCTCGCCAGCTTCACTGTCTCCATGATCATCCGCGGGTAACCCTGAACTTTTAAATTTAACCTTAGAGGCGGACCAATCACCGACGGCTTATTAAATAATGACGTCATTGTTCCTCAGGCAACTGGTATGGTTATCCCCAGAGGTAGACCAATGATCAGTCCCGTAAGGCGAACAGCAACCAATCATACTCTTCCTTTCTTGATATTGGCCCGCCCTATTTTTTTCATTCCAGAAGGAAGTGCGGCATCTCAGTGATTCTGAGTTTAAGCCGAGAGTTGCTCACGTGACCGAGATCTCACATGACGTAGGTGATCACGTGATCAACCGCTTACGTGAGCAGAAGTAGTTCTGGTCGTCGTCTACCGTCTCGCTATACCCGTTTGAGGGAAGAAGGAGGAAAATTATCCGGTATTGTTAGAGGTTGGTGTGTGGGTGGGAACTAGGGACTCAGGGGTGGTGATGATGGAGACCAAAGAGGGGTTTGGGGGCCGCCTCCGCCTTTTTCATTCCCTGCCTCCCCTCCCCCCGCCCCCCCATCTCAGTGCCGGGAAGCCGCCTTTGCTGCGCCTGGTGGGGAAATGGTGGACGTGACTATGTATGTGTTTTTGTGTATCTGTCTGACTAGGCGGGTATCAGGGAAACCTTAAGAGCGACCTTAAGGTGGAAAACATTTGAAAACCACGGCTCTGAATTAGAAAAAACAGATATTGAAACCAGTGGTCCACCGGTGCAAGCCCTCTGTCTCCACTGTGTGATTGTCTGTAGGGGTAGGCACCGAGTGAATTATTTTATCTGTAGAGTTACATCTAGGCAAATGCTGAGTGCCTGAGAAGAGATGACCAATGCTTTTACTGAATATTTAAATAGCATTTGTTTTTCTGCTTGTAACAGTAATTTACATGTTCATTTTCGAGCATTTGAAAAATAATAGTATACTAAAAAAAAATTCGCAACCCGGAAATAACTATTTAACATTATGGTGTATTTTCTTCCGAAGAAGAAAATATCGGGAAGAAAATACACTTAATTCCACATGTCATTACAAATTTTTTAAAGCATGTGTCTAACTCACGAATGGAATCCTGATACCCACTTAAACCATCAGAGTGCTGATGGTCTTCCCAAGAGATTCTGTAATGAAGCACTACATCTCTGCCGCTGTTAAGGGGCTGTTAAGGCTTAGGGTGCTGCAGGGACTTTAAATGGGATGGGTCATCCCAGGGAGAAGGCATGCAAAACACCAGCCTGTAAATCTGCCACTCAGACCTAAGGATGTTTTATAGAAAGATTGTTATCACTGCAGATGCAGTGCCAGGCACATAATAGGCAATTAGTAAATGTTTATTGAATTGAATTCTTAATATAGTTTTATGGCAGTTATTACACTTTGTACTTTCCTTGCAAGAGGCCCAGTGTTCCTTGACCATGTCAGATATGCTTTCCACATATAAAATTAGAAGATTTTATAATATCCCAAGAGAAACTTTGGAATTTCCCAAATTCCAGAAACGCATTTTTATTTTGAATTTGTTATATTTTTGCTGAATAAAAATAATTCGCTCTGTAGAAAATTAAAACACTACAAAAAGTTGAAAAAATGGAATTGGAAAAAGCTGTAAAGCTACCACTCAGAGTAATCAATACTAATATTTGACATATTTCCTAGGCATATATTTTTTCTAACATTTTTTATTTTATTTACAAACTGACTTAAAGAATCAATATAGAAATATATAGTGAAAATTCACCTTCTCTCCCTCTATTCTCCAGTTCTTTTCTTATAAATACAAGTTTCTATTACATACTTCCAGATCTTTTTCCATGCATTCACATACACGCATATAACCTGTGCTTATATTTTAATATATGTAGGATGATGTTATGCATATTCTTTCATTTAATGTATTTTGGAAAAATTTCTAGGTCAGGGCAGATAGACAACTTTTGTTAAACTGCTGCATAGCATTCCATTTCAAGGATTAAGCATAATTCACTCAGCCATCCCTCTTTTGAAGAAATTTAGGTTTCTAGTTTTCTGCCATTACTAACAGTGCTACAGTGAACATTTGTGAATATTTCAGTTGACTAGATTCCTAGAAGTAAAATTATGGGGTCAAAGGTATGTGTCCATATATTTTTTATATAGTTGTGATTATAAAGTAGCTGTAATCTTGGGTCACTTAAGATTATAACATGTTTTTAAAGTTTGTAGTATTCCATTTTATTATAAAATACCTTTCAAAGAATATATAACTCCATCAGTCTTTGTCTGAATTTCAAGTCATCTCCTTAGGACATATAAAATTAAAGCAAATTTAACTGTGTCAAAAAGTGGGAAATATGATACATATTGCCAAACTGCTTTCCAGAAATACTGTATCAATTGTCACTACTCTAGTGGTATATTAGTTTGTGAACTCTGAATAACATTGACTTTTTCTCACTGTTTAGTTTTCTATCTTGATGGGTGAAAAATAGTGATTAATTCTGGTTTTACTTTTCATTTCTCATGAGTGGTAAAGTTTGAAAATTCCTTCAAGTGTTTTCTAGCCATTTATATTTCCCAGACTCCTCTCCTTTGTGCCTCTATATCTAACTTGTCATCAACTCCTGTAGATTTCACATTTCTGCTATGCTTAAATCACATCCTTTTCCCTTTTTAATGCTGTTGCTATAGGTGAAAACCCTTACGTGATATCAAAGAGGCCCATTCTAACTGATCACAGCTAGTTTGAAGCCAACCCCCTTCCATGTGAGTGCCACATTGTTGCCAGGGTGCATTATCTGAAAGGGTTCTTATGATGGTCCCTTCCCTCACACCCCTGTTTAAAACCCCTAAAAGGCTTTTAGTGTTCTATGTCAAGCAAGACCTTTTGGATTCTGATCTCTACTTTGCCAGCCTTATCTCTCTTGCCTTGCCCCCTCCTATGCTATGTTCCGTTATAATTTTTTTGTTTATGGATCCCTGGACGGTTAATCTGTTTCATTTAATCATAGTACCCTCCTTACACTCTTCACAGAGTTTTGTCCTAGTAGGTATATTGTATTTTTGTCATAGTACATTCCTGGTCCACCATGGGACCATAAGCCCTTTCTATGCTTGTTGATTCTTTTATATGAGAGCCTAGTGCTGAATGTGGCAACTAAAAAATACCTGCAAAATGAATGGGTGATTTCCCTGTAGTCTTTTTTTTTCATTTATTTCCTGATTTTATTGATTCACATGAGTTCTTAATATAAATGTGTTTATTGCCAGTATCTTCATAAGTGTGTGGTTTGCCTATTAATTCTATTTAATCTTACTTTTGATTGTATGTCATCTTTTATTTGTTGACACCTTCCACTGATTTCATTGCTGTTGTTATTTTATTTTATTTTTTTGTGGTACTGGGGGCCGGGGCTTGAACTGGGACCTTGTATGTTTGGAAGCAAGCCCTTGACCACTGAGCTGCCTTCCTGTTTTCTGACTATGATTTTAATGCAAGTTCAGTGCAGAAAACTTGGAACATACAGAAATGTCCAAAGAAAAAAATTCCCTGAAACAGAAGTACCCATAATTGTATCGCCCAAAGATAGCCACCATTAATGGCATCTTATACATAATAGGTGGTCAGTAAATATTGAGTGAATGAGTTAAAAATTTAGTGTCATCTTTTCGTTTATACAAATGATTACACAAAAGCTATCAGTATAAGTTTTTTATTTGTAGTTTGCTTTTTTCACTTAATATATTGTGAACATTTTCTTGTGACAGTGGTCATCTTCTAATTTTTTTTTCAGCCACATCAAAATTGCATTAAGCCTAACTTGCCACCAAGAGCCCAACGGTCATCATGATGCTGAGCACGGAAGGCAGGGAGGGGTTCGTGGTGAAGGTCAGGGGCCTACCCTGGTCCTGCTCAGCTGATGAAGTGATGCGCTTCTTCTCTGATTGCAAAATCCAAAATGGCACATCAGGTATTCGTTTCATCTACACCAGAGAAGGCAGACCAAGTGGTGAAGCATTTGTCGAACTTGAATCTGAAGATGAAGTGAAACTGGCTTTGAAGAAGGACAGAGAAACCATGGGACACAGATACGTTGAAGTGTTCAAGTCCAACAGTGTTGAAATGGATTGGGTGTTGAAGCATACAGGTCCGAATAGTCCTGATACTGCCAATGACGGCTTCGTCCGGCTTAGAGGACTCCCATTTGGCTGTAGCAAGGAAGAAATTGTTCAGTTCTTTTCAGGGTTGGAAATTGTGCCAAATGGGATGACACTGCCAGTGGACTTTCAGGGTCGGAGCACAGGGGAGGCCTTTGTGCAGTTTGCTTCGCAGGAGATAGCTGAAAAGGCCTTAAAGAAACACAAGGAAAGAATAGGGCACCGGTACATTGAAATTTTCAAGAGTAGCCGAGCTGAAGTCCGAACCCACTATGATCCCCCTCGAAAGCTCATGGCTATGCAGCGGCCAGGTCCCTATGATAGGCCGGGGGCTGGCAGAGGGTATAATAGCATTGGCAGAGGAGCTGGATTTGAAAGGATGAGGAGGGGTGCCTATGGTGGAGGGTATGGAGGCTATGATGACTATGGTGGCTATAATGATGGGTATGGCTTTGGGTCTGATAGATTTGGAAGAGACCTCAATTACTGTTTTTCAGGAATGTCTGATCATAGATATGGAGATGGTGGGTCTAGTTTCCAGAGCACCACAGGGCACTGTGTGCACATGAGGGGTTTACCTTACAGAGCCACTGAGAATGATATTTACAATTTTTTCTCACCTCTTAACCCCATGAGAGTACACATTGAAATTGGACCCGACGGCAGAGTTACTGGTGAGGCAGATGTTGAATTTGCTACTCATGAAGATGCTGTGGCAGCTATGGCAAAAGACAAAGCCAATATGCAACACAGATATGTGGAGCTCTTCTTGAATTCTACTGCAGGAACAAGTGGTGGGGCTTATGATCACAGCTATGTAGAGCTCTTTTTGAATTCTACAGCAGGGGCAAGTGGTGGTGCTTATGGTAGCCAAATGATGGGAGGGATGGGCTTATCCAACCAGTCTAGTTATGGGGGTCCTGCTAGCCAGCAACTGAGTGGTGGGTATGGAGGTGGTTATGGTGGTCAGAGCAGTATGAGTGGCTATGACCAAGTTCTGCAGGAAAACTCCAGTGATTATCAATCCAACCTCGCTTAGAGAAGGTGTGCTAAACAGCTACTACAGAAATAAAAGCTGTGCATATATGGGAGTTGAATAGAATGGGAGGGATGTTTAGCATATCGGTATGCTTGGTAAATGGGAAATATAATTGATTCTGATCACTTTTGATCAGCTTTCTTTCTTGCTTTTTTTTTTAAGAAAATGAAAAAATTCATTTAACAGTTTTGCATTACAGGCTTGTGATTCATGCTTACTGTAAGTGGAAGTCAGGATTGTTTTAAAACTTCAAGCTCAGTAGTTTTGAACACTGAAACATTCATCTAGGATGTAATAACAAAGTTCAGTATTGACCATAACTGTTAAAACAATTTTCAGCTTTCTTCAAGTTAGTTATGTTGTAGGAGTGTACCTAAGCAGTAAGCATATTTAGGTTAAAGCAGTTTCACTTATGTTAAATGTTGCTCTTATACCACAGTACATTGAAAACTTTGGATGCATGTTGAGAAACATGCTTTTCTATAAAACTCAAATATAGGAGCTGTGTCTACGATTCAAAGTGAAAACATTTGGCATGTTAATTCTAGCTCTTTGGTTTAATTCCTGTAAGGCACGTGAGTGTACACTTTTTTTTTTTTTAAGATCTGGGACAATTTTAAGATGTAATACCAATACTTTAGGAGTTTGGTCGTGCTGTTTGTATGAAATTCCAAGGCTTTGATTTAAATTTTTCCTTGTATTGTGATTTCCATTTAGATGTATTGTACTAAGTGAAACTTGTTAAATAAATCTTCCTTTTAAAAACTGGAAAAATAATCTTGTAAAACTTATTTTTTTATTATGTTCTATCATATAGCATACTGTAATTTACTTTTTATCCCCTGCTACTTTTTATTTTTTTTTACTTTTAATCCCTTACATACATCTGTGCACATATGTTGAGATTATTTCTAAGACACATTCCTAGAAGTGGAGTTGGTGAGGCAAAAGTATACACGTTTTTATGGAACTTTGTGTTTCTACCAAGAATTTGTTTTATTTTTTCCCCATACCTTCCTCACTGATGCGTATTATTCTTTTATATCTTTTCCCATTTATTAGTTGAAAAGTGGTATATCACTGCTATTTTATTGGTATTTCTTTGATTAATTTTGAGGTTGAACGTTTTTTGTTTCTAAACTCGTTTTCACCATATGTATCATTATTGAGCTAAGCTGGACATTTTGTACTTGCATCAAGACGGTATTCTCCAAAATCCAAAGAAATAAAAGCAAGTAAAAAATCCTTTTCCTTTCATTTAACCATAAGCTAGGAAATCTAAGGCACCTTTATATGGTTTAGAAAATAAGTAGGCCTATGTTATAGAAATTCCTTTATGAATTTATTAATAGAGCCTGTAAGCCCTTTACTTTTAGGTTTTTAGGGCCTCTAAAGCTTATTTCAAACCCGTGGTTCTCAAACTAGCATGCATCAGAATCACCTGCTGGGTTCGTTAAAACATTCATTGTTGGGCCACCCTTAGAATTTTTGTTTCAGTACTTCTGGGGTGAGGCCTGATAATTTGCAGCTGTCCTGAGAGCCACACTTTGAGAACCATCGCAGCTTTCCAGGGACTAAGGCTTACAAAGAGCAGTTTTGAGGAGCAGAGCTTCCTTCAGGATCCTTGACATCCTGAACTTTCAGTACAAATCAGATGTGACTACCTGTGTATAGTTCCTTGCTAAGGATTCCCCTAGTAGCTGGGGTTATCTTACATTTCTTTCCACACAGTAGCATTAATAATTCTACCACTCAGTGGTGGTTAGGCCTTGATGCCCTCAGGGCACTTCCAGTTGCTCCTGAACCCCCACAAGCCTTGCCACTTTGTAGGTCTGATCATCCTGGGACTGGACTGTTATTAACCTGGGCTTTGAGAAGACCAACTAAATTGGTATTACCTTACTCCAACTTATTCAGGGACACTTTTCATTGAGAACTATTTCTAGAAAATCATTTAAGCTGAAGAAGCAGGCAAAGTGATGTAAGATTCTTTCATGAGGGTGATATGGCTCAAGAAGTTGAGTGCCTTGCGACACATGAGAAGTTCCAGGTTCAGTTCCCGGTGCCTCCTGAAAAAAAAAAATCAAAACATACGAAAAAACTAACTAGGAAGTTGATGTGGCTCAGTGGTTGAGTGGTTGAGTGCTCCAACATGGGAGGCCCTGGATTCTGTCCTTGGTGCCTCCTAAAAATCAACAAGCAAACAATCAAAAAGAGCAACATGGGGGCTGATGTTGCTCAGTGGTTGAGTGCTGGCTTCCCCCATACAAGGTCCTGGGTTCAATACTCGACTCCAGTACCTCAAAATTTAAAAAAAAAAAAAAAGTTTCTTTGATGCCTTCCAATTTCTATGGTAGTGCTAGGAGAGCAAAAAATCCATTAACTCTTATCCCATACTAAGCCAGGAATTTCCTTGCCCTCCTAAGTCCTTCAGGAATCCTGTCTCAGGGGATTCAGGAATGGGCGTCTTTTTCTTTCTAGGCTGCTCAGTTAATTTTCCAGAACCTTCTCTAAGTATGATGCAAGCATCCCCAGTTAGCCACTAGATGTCATCAAATCCCAGGAAATTATAGGCTGAGCCCTGTGATCACAGGTGTTTGCTTCCTTTTCTTTGCTGGATAAGAAAATTCAGAAGAGCTCAGGGAAGCAGTCAAAGGAGGGAAACCCTGGAGAGGGTAATGGTTAACATTACTGGTGTGGAAAGGAATGGCAGTACCTGTCAGTTCAGCAGCACAAATGTTCACACGTACACTCCCATCCCTGCTGATCGAACGTGGACCACCCACCAACACCTCCAACCACTAAGTCAGGCTTAATTTTAGACCATGCACGTGAGCTCCTTAGCAGGATCTGGCAGAAAGTTTGCAGCCACAGTAATAATCTTGGTCTAATGGGGTCTCTACTGATGGCTTATGCCAGTGGTTCTCAAGAGTGTGGTACCAATCAGCATTGCTTGGGGCCTTGTTAGAAATGCAAATTCTCAGACCCACTGGGGGTGGGGCCCAACGGTCCATTTTAAGGTGCCCTCCAGGTGATTCCAGTGCATTTAAATGTGTATTCCTTTATTCACCCTTCATGTATTCACATGCATGTATTCCTTTATCCAACAATAAAGGAGATAATCCAATCTGTAAATATGGCACATCTCTATCCACCCACCCCCAAACGAACTGATATGGAAATAGATAGCAAATTCCTTTACAAATTATATTCCTTTTCCATCAAGGAGAATTGCTAGCACTGTCAGCACAATTGAGGGTTTCTCCAGGATGGACCTCAAGGACTATTGCAGAATAGCTAGCTACTGATACAGTGAAATTCCACTTGCTGTGCCTGATACCAACCAGGGAGTGTCACAATACCTTTCACAATCTGCTCCCGTATTGCTCAAAATGGAGTCTCATGAAGGCAAAGCAGGCTTGTCCATGAAGTCACCAGGTTAGGGGGGTTCAGGATCCCACCAGGGAGGGAGAGGGTAGGGGATGCCTGAAGCCTGCATATGGACAACCCCAACTAGTCATCGGCAAGACACACAGAATACACATCCCTCCAGTCTTCTGATAAGGGAATGTTAAGCTTCTGAAAGAAGACATGGGTACTGAGAGACAAAATCTAAAAATCACCGGAATTTAGTCATTATTTTCTGAGCCATTTTCCTATACTAGACCATGGGATGTTGAAACAGAAACAAATAAGAGTCCCAATTCCAGTGCTGCCAATAGAATAGCTGTGCTATCCTAAAGACGAGGCTTTGTTCCTGGCCTGAGCTTATTGTGCCTGGCTCTGTTGTCCCTCAGGATAAATTCTCCTGCAACAGGCCCACCCCCACATTGAAGCCGGCTAGTAAGATAGGAAATCGATAGATGGATCTGGAACCTGGCAAGAAGTACACGTGTCATTTGATAGGTCCCCAGGCACGCCCCCCAAGATGGCCGCTGGAAGACTTTCCTGAAAAGTCCCATTTGGAATGAGATTTTCTCCGGAAGCCAGGAAGAGCCCTGGATATTCTCCAGGGGCCCTATTATTGGGCCCTCCTGGGGGATTGTTGGGTGGGTTAACCAATCAAAACAGCAAACATCTGGAACTCCTCCCATGCTATTAGCAAAGGGGTAGACTAATTAGTGGTTTAGAAAGCAAATGCAAAGCCTCGCTTGCTCTCTCGTCTTTGACCTGTCCTTGTGTCAGTCTGTGTGCCTGTTCCTGCCCTCTGCACCCTGCTCTCACCGTTTTTCCCCTGCCATGATTACCATGCAAGTAAAACCTGGGCATTTATAATCTATAATGGGAAACTGTAGTCTATAAATCAGCCCACTTTATCACTTTTCAGCCCCTTCCTCTCTACCTGGGACCCATGATCTGTTGTTTTCTCCCATTTCTCTTCCCTCCCTACCTTAATACATTACTGGCCTAACTAACCCGACATGTTCTTGAAATTCATTTCTGCAGCATAGTCAAGAACCTAGACAAAATCTGATTACAATATGACCTGAAAATAGTCTTGTGTCAGGTCTCCGCACAAGTTCACCAGATGTGTCCTGACTCAGTCAGTGAACAGAGCTTGAATTCTTTCCTGGAGGCTCTAAGGCTCTTTTGTCAGTAGACTTACATGGGCTCATTTCACTAGTACTCCAGACGTGCTCCAGAGATACCTGACCGACAGTACTCTCATCCCCTACCCAATATGCAATTCATGAGATCCTTCCAAGGAGGCTTCCCAACCCACCCACAAATGGACTTATGCAAGGCTTCCCTTGCAGTCCTTCAAATATGCCCAGCCCCAGTATATTTCTGAGTATGGACATATGAATCAGCCCTGTGGGGAGACAGATCCATGCTACCAAAGCAGGTTTCTGACATCTGCTAAGCTGAAGAACTTGGTAAATTCAGCAAATGATTGTCCCCCTAGGTGTCAGACTGTCAGCCTTCCCCAGACCGTGCTCCACTCTTTGTTCATTTTCTATGCCTGAGTTTTACTACTCTCCCAGCCTGCTTGGTCCTTCCTGCAGGAGATTTTAGCTTCTGTGTAAAGCTCCTGAAATTCAGGGATGGAAGAAAGGATACATTCTACGAATACATAGTTTGACTCAACTTTGTCCTAAAGGGAGTTCCCAGCAAGGTTAACCTGAGGCAAATGAAGGACAGAAGAGTGCCAAGTTAAGATAAATGGGCAAAAATGGTCCTTGTATATGGTGATTGAAAGGGACAAGGAGGAAATAATGAAGGCTGCACAGACAAAGGCTATGCTATTTTGAATGTTCATATGTATGTAGTGGGATGTATGGTGGGTTGGGGGCAGAGCTGAAGCACAGCTGCTTCAGCATCCCACCAGGATTACCATTTACATATGTGGACTCCAGATAATTTATTTCTGAAATTTAGAATTTAGGGGCAAGTCAGGCTTACACTGTGGCTAGTGAAGGCACTGGGGAGTCCATTAGCTTGGAATCCATCTTAGGAAGAAGTAAACAGAGCTTGCCAGCCTGACATAGGTCAGCATCCTGATTCAAGCTCTGACTTTAAACATGACACCACCTGTCTGAGCCAGTTTCCTCATCTGTTACTTCCTGTAAACCTATGAATTTTGAAAGATAAGAAAAAGACCAAAAGGGAAGGGCAGGCATGATTTTTGAGAATGAAAGACGAGGAACAAAACAAGGCAGAGGCAAGGCAAGGATACCCCCAGAGCCCACCAGGGCCCAAAGTTCCTGAAAGGAGGGAAAGATGACAGGGAGGCCAGTAGGACAGGGACCACAGTCAAGCTGAGCCCATGTCCAGCCACACTCAGGTACACTACATGACAGCATTCAGCTTTCTTCTTACAGGAGCAAAAAGCTTCCTCTGCTGAGGCTTCAGCCCATCATCTCCACAGGTAAGTAAATAGGGGAAGAATGCTCTGGAAGTCACCCCACCATCCCAAGGTTTTACTACCTTCTGCCATAGCCAATAAAGGCTGATCATGCCAACCACATGAATTTCATCCAGCCCAAATCAGTGATTTTCAGCAAAAAGGGGCTTTCTCAAAGATGGGCCTCAAGGACCACTGTAAACCATCTCTCTGCTGATGGAATAAAAATCTCATCTACTAAGTCCCCCACTGTATAAGGAGATACCAGTGAGATCTCTACTTTCTGAGTATTTTCATCAGAATCCTGAGAGCTTTCTCCTAATAGGCCCAGTAAACCCCAAGTCAGTGCCCAGTGTGGAAAGCAAGTTTTTGTTTGGACTCCCCTAGGAGGCTTGTCTCTGGGTCCCACAGGGAAGATAAGGCTTGAAAACTCTGGAAGGATGCTGCCCTTTGACTCTAGGGAGGATGGCATACACCAGCCACAGGACAGAGGTGCTCAACCCTGCTTCTTTGCAGCTCCCTGCATGAGGATGTGGTTCTCACCCAGAGACTAATCCCAGGAGTTATTATTCATTCATTCATTTATTTATTTATTCAAAGCTAAAATTTTGAGTAGTTGATATAAGCCAGTGAACCTAGCAGGCAGGCTAACAATGCCCAAGTTAGTTTAGAGACTCAGCCAGGTTCTGTTGCTCTGCCTGACTATATATGTTTCCTAGGGTAACAGTAATGAATTATTAATATCATCAACTTGGTGACTGAAAACAACAGAAATTGATTCTCTCACAGTCCTGGAGGCTAAAAGTCTGAAATCAAGGTGTAAGCAGGGCCACAGTCCCTCTGGAGGCTCTAGGGGAGATTCTGTTCCTTGCCTCTTCTGGCTTATGGTGGCTGCCCTCATTCCTTACCTTCTAGTGGCATCGCTCCATCTTTGCCTCTAAGGTTTCCTCCTCTTCTATCTAGGTCGAATCTCCCTCTGCCTCTTTCTCTTTTTAAAGTAAACTTCATTTCATCTTCAATAACAGAAAAAAAGGCAGCCTAACAAATTTTCGAAGCATTATTTTAAAAATTCTGTCCAGGCACATTTATCTCATTTAATCCTAAAAACAAACTCAATTGTTTCTCCAGTATTCAGAAGTATAAATAAATGAGCACAGATTGGTTAAATGACATGACCAAGGTCTCCTTGTTAATGAAGAAAATGAAGAAAAATGTTTGATCATATTTATAGCTCATAAAACTAAATCCACATTCTTCTTTTTTTTACCTTTAGCATTAATATAGTACCTTCTTTGCCTTTGCTTCAAAAATATTACGATATAATTATTAAATACCTCTCTCATATTTGTGTTGTCATTTAGGTCATTTGTGTTGTCATTTAGGTCTAATCAGGATCACCTCCTCTTCTCACAATCCTTAATTATATCTGCAAATAAGGTAACTGTTTGAGTTTGCTAGGCTGCTTAAAGCAAATACCATGAAATGGGTTGGTTTAAACAATGGGAGTTTATTAACTTACAGACTGAGGCCCAGAAAATGTCTAAAATCAAGGTATCATCAAGGCGGCACTTTCTTCTCAAAGACTGGCTGCTGTTGATCCTTGACTTCTCTGCAACATGGCAAGGCACACGGCGGCATCTGGTGGTCTCTCCCTTTTCTTCAAGGTTTCATTGATTTTGGCTTCTTGCTTCTGTGGCATGTTTCTCTCTCTCGCTCTTGCGGTTGCTCTCGCTCTTCCCACTTTGTTTATAAGAGGATTGAGACCTATCCTGAATGAAGTCACACCCTAACTGAAGTAACCTCATCAAAAGGTCCTACTTACAATGCATTTACTCCCACAGGGATGGATTAAGTTTAAGACTATGTTTATCTGGGGTACATACAGTTTCAAACCACACCATAGTAACATTCATATATTCTGGGGATTAGAATGTGAATATATTTTTGGGATTATCAGTTAACCACTCTGACCCCCTGACTAGACAGCAACAGGTCACTGAAAGGACACCTTCCCATATGATCTTCTTCTCTCCCTTCCCTCGTTAAGACCCACTGAGAGGCTTCAAACTAGGTAGTTCCTTATCTTCCTCTTACTCCCTCCTGGTCCTTGCAGACTCCAGGTGTCCTAATTAATGCAAAGGAAAACATTGCAAACCAAGTGGTCCTAATTGAAGCCTCAGTGAATCACTCACCCACCCCATGATCAACCTCCTTAAATTCTTGGAATGCTTTTCCACTAACCCACCCCCAGCCCTTAAAAAGCTTACTGTCCTTTGTTTTGATGGAGTTGAGTTCTACTCTCTCTCCTTTACCATGATTATTATGAATAAAGTCATCCTTGCCTGTTTCATATTGTTTGATGCAATTTTTTCTTTGACACAACCAATGATATATTAGCCAGACTATATTTTATGAGACATTATTTGTAGAGTCCTGGGCTGACTGACATTCAAAACTCCCCATCTGTATTAGTTACGATTCTCTAGAGAAACAAAACTGACAGAAGATATCTGTAAATATTATGAGATTAGTTCCCCCCCCCCACATGAACATGAAGATGCACAAATGTTTTTAGGACAGGCTGCAAGCCAGGAACTCCGATGAAGGTCCTCAATGAGTTTCCCAAGAGTATCTGGGTGTCTAAAGCAGAGATGGGAATTCTCTCCCAGCCTGCTGAAATCACTTCTCCTTTTAAGGCCTTCAACTGTTTGGATGAGAAGTCTCTTGTTGCTGAAGGCAATCTCCTTAGTTGATTGTAGATGTAATCAACCATAGATACAATCAACTCACTGATGTTTTAAGTCCATGAAATGTCCTCACAGTATAATTTGGACAATGCTTGCTTGACCAAACAACTGGGCACCATTATTTGGTCAAATTGACACATGAGCCTGACCCGCACACTATCCCATGGACCCAGCTCACATTTCTGGCCCTATCTCCCAAGTGATCTCAATAGACTCCTGCGTTTTCCACACCCCTCTAACATAGCGGAGCTCAATTTTCACAGGGCTTGTCCTTTGCACACACATAATACAATTACATCCTCAGATCAACCTTGAGGGGTCATGCCCATTTTAGAGAAGAAACTGAGTCTCAAGGAGGGTGGGAACCAGCTTTGTCTTTGTTAAAGATGCATGTTGCTGGAGTTTAGGGGAAGAGGTGGAAGAAAGAAAGTTGTTTTTTGATTAAATGACAAAATGAATATAAATCTTTAGTTTAGTTTAAGTTACATAAAAGGATTTATTATTATGATGTCCCATTAGCAGTAATGGCAGGAAATCACCCCTCCCCTTCCAGCTCTATTTCCATATTCTCTGCACCTATCCCTCTCTATTTTTGTGGAAGGACGGAGTAGAGGAGGAAGAGGAAGAGGGAGTGGGCCTGCTCTTGGAAGGATGGATCTTGTACTTGGGATGGAGTGGAGAGAAGATAGGACGGTGGTATGCTGGTAATTGGTTATCTGGGGAAAAAAATAAAAGCCTGAGTTGATATGTTTGCTGCTATCCGTGGTGTAAATATTTACATCATGACCAATTTCAAGCTACCAACCTGATGTCACTGAACACGGAGCTGGAAAGAGATGTGGACTATAGTTAACAAAAACACTTCAATGTTTTTGTAGCAAAAGCAAAGAAAGTACTATATTAAAGACCAAAAAAGAATACGGGGTTTGGTTTTGGAAGATATGAATATGATTAAGCATTTTTTCTCTTCACTTTTTTCATTAATAAGGAGACCTTGACTATGTCATTTAACTGATCTGTGTTCATCTGTGTATCTTTCTGAACACTAGAGGAACACTTGAGTTTGTTGTTGGAATTAGATGAGATAAAAGTGCCTGAACAGAACTTTTTAGGAGTAATGCTTCCACAACTTAAGCTGCCTTTTTCTGTTATTTTATTTTTTGAAAATGAAATAAAGTTTGAATTTAAAAAGTAGACGGTGCACAATAGCCAAAAGGTGGAAGCAGCCCGAATGTGCATCAGCAGATGAATGTATAAACAAAATGTGGTATATGGATACAATGGAATCGTAGTCAGCCCTAAAAAGGAACGAAGTTCTGATATATGCCAATATATGATGAACACTTAAGACATCATGCTGTGTATAATATAAGACACAAAGGAACAGATATTGTATGATTCTACTTACTTGAAACTGCTCAAATATGTAAACTCATAGAAACATAAAGTAGAGTACAGGTTACTAGGGGTATGGAGGGGAGAAGGGGAATTGGGAATGAATCTGTAATATGTTCAGGGTTTCTGTTTGAAGTGATGGGCAAGTTCTGGTAATGGATAGTGGGAAGTGTATCATAACATTGTGAAGGTGATTGATCCCACTGAATTGTATACTTGGGAGTGACTGAGATGGGGAAGTTTATGTTGTATATGTTTCCAAAATTTTAAAAATTGAAAAAAAAGAGGTAGTGGGTGCGGAAGAGTTCCAGGCAGAGGGAACCGCATTTATGAAGACCCTGAGTAGAGGGAGTATAATGCAATTGGAGAATATAAGAAGGACAGTGCGAATGGAATGCAGAATAAGGGGGAAATGGTGGGAGAAGCTATCTGGAGAGGTAGCAGGGATCAGATTATGGAGGGCCTTATATACTATGTTTAGGATTCTGATTTTTATCCCAGGATTCATGGGAAGATATCGATGGGATTTAGGCAGGAGAATGAGTTCAACAGAATTTACATTTTGAAAATATCACTCTGGCTACAATGCTAAGGTTGGATTTGAGGGGGCAAGAATGGAAGGATCAACAAAGAATTGAGAAACTATTGTAATAGTACATGGAGAAATTATGGTGGCTTTTGCTAGAATAGTGGTAGCAGAGATGGAGAGAAGTGGATGTCTTTGACAGTAATTTGGAAACGAACAGTTCTTGGTAATGAATTGGATATGGAGAATAAAGGAGAGGGAAGTATCACTGATTCTTCTTTATTCTGATTTTAGTAATTTATTTTTTATTTAAAAAATTTATTGAAGTATATCATTCATACATGAACATACATAAACAATAAATGTGTAGTAAAAGTTGTGAACTTATATAATCAACATTCAAATCATCATACAGGATCCATGAGCACTTGAAGAGAATGTATATCCTGCTGTTTTGTGGTGCAATTCTATATAAATATCTGTTAGGTTTAGTTCATTTATCACATTATTCAAGCTCTGTTTCCTTATTTATCCTCTATTCACATGTTATAACCAATGTAGACAGCTGTCTATTGAAGTCTCCAAATATTATTATAGAGACATCTATTTTGCCCTTCTGTTTTTTTTACCATGTTCTAAAATTTTATTGAAGAATATCATACATGCATGAAAATATATAAACATTAATGTATAAAGGTGTAGGGAAACGGACTTTGGCCCAGTGGTTAGGGCGTCCGTCTACCACATGGGAGGCCCGCGGTTCAAACCCCGGGCCTCCTTGACCCGTGTGGAGCTGGCCCATGCGCAGTGCTGATGCGCGCAAGGAGTGCCGTGCCACGCAAGGGTGTCCCCCACGTGGGGGAGCCCCACGCGCAAGGAGTGCGCCCGTGAGGAGAGCCGCCCAGCGTGAAAGTAAGTGCAGCCTGCCCAGGAATGGCGCCGCCCACACTTCCCATGCCGCTGACGACAACAGAAGCGGACAAAGAAACAAGACGCAGCAAATAGACACCAAGAACAGACAACCAGGGGAGGGGGGGAAATTAAATAATTAAAAAAAAAAAAAGTATAAAGGTGTAAACCTACAGAACAAACATACATATCATGTTACAGAACTCCCATACATCATTGTATCACCACCTTGCATTATTCTGAAGTATTTGTTATAAACTATGAAAGAGCATCATCAAATAATACTTCTAACTATAGTCCATATCTTACATTTGGTGTATTTTCCCTCCAAACCACCCAGTTATTAACACTTTGTATTAATATTATATATTTGTTATGGATTATGAGTGAATGTTCTCATTTTGTTCTGTTAACCACAGACACTCCCACTCCTGGATTCCCTGTGTTATACACTCTCATGCCTTGTACAATCCATTCAAAGTGTGCAGATAGTGGCTCTTATTTTCATCATGGAGTTTTGCTGTCATCAGCTCAGTCAATTTTGGAGTGTTTCTCTTAGTCCAAAAGGAAAAATCCCTACTCCCTATATCCCTCTGTTTTTGTCCCTTAGAAATTATATAATATTGTCATTGCCATTGTTGCAAAATTATTACAATATTACCATTATCTATCATCCATAAGTTACATTCATTTTATTTTATTTTTTTCTTCCTTTTTTTAATGTTACATTCAAAAAATATAAGAGGTTCGCATATACCCCTCACCCCCCTCACCCCACTCCTCCCACATCAACAACCTCTCTCAATATCATGGCACATTCATTGCATTTGGTGGATACATTTTGGAGCACTGCTGCCCCACATGGATAGTGGTTTACATTGTAGTTTACACTCTCCCCCAGTCCACACAGTAGGCCATGGCAGGACATACAATGTCCAGCATCTGTCCCTGCAGTACCACCCAGGACAACTCCAAGTCCTGAAAATGCCCCCACATCATATCTCTTCTTCCCCCTCCCTACTATACCATGGCCACTTTCTCCACATCAATGCTACAATTTCTTCCATTACTAATCACAGTAGTTCCATAGTCTCCCTTCAGTTTTGCCAGTGTATGCCTCTTGTATCTAGGGCACTCAGGTTAGGTGTATAAATATTTATTATAATTATTCCTTCTTGGTCAATTGCCCCTTCTATTAATATATAATGATCATCTTCATCTCTTATAATAGTTTTGCATTTAAAATCTAGATTTTTTGATATTATTTTCACTACTCCAGATCTTTTTCAATTTTTATTTATTTTTACTTTCAACCTGGTTGTGTCCTTATGTCTGAGGTGAGTCTCTTGTAGAAAACATATAGATGCCTCATATATTTTTCACCCATTCTGTCAGTCTATGTCTTTTAAAAAATATTTATTTATTCCCTCCCCGCCCCCTCATTGCTTTTTATTTTTTTTATTTTTTATTTTTTATTTTTTAAGATTTATTTATTTATTTAATTTCCCCTCCTCCCCTGGTTGTCTGTTCTTGGTGTCTATTTGCTGCGTCTTGTTTCTTTGTCCGCTTCTGTTGTCGTCAGCAGCACGGGAAGTGTGGGTGGTGCCATTCCTCAGCAGGCTGCTCTTTCTTTTCACGCTGGGCGGCTTTCCTCACGGGCGCACTCCTGGCGCGTGGGGCTCCCCCACGCGGGGGACACCCTTGCGTGGCATGGCACTCCTTGCGCGCATCAGCGCTGTGCATGGCCAGCTCCACATGGGTCAAGGAGGCCCAGGGTTTGAACCGCGGACCTCCCATATGGTAGACGGACGCCCTAACCACTGGGCCAAAGTCCGTTTCCCCCTCATTGCTTTTTAAACAAAATTCACATTTTATTTAGATTGAAATAAACTGTACAAAATTGATTTTCTTCACCAAAAATAACAGCAATTTTTTATTATTCCTAGATAAACCCCAAAACACTTCTTTTTGTAGGCTTTCCAGATTTTGCTTATAAGTCAAGATGAAGCAGTAGATATAGTCATGGAAATAGAAGAGACAAATCAGTTGTCAGTATCCATGGCTTCTTGATACTGTCTTACCATGAAACAGAAGTGTTCAACACAGACCTGCTAAAAAGCTTATGAAGGTGTAGGCTCAACAAAGGAATGTAAACAGCTACAACCAGATGTGGAAAAAGGCATTCGAATTGTTACATGCTCCTTTGGGTTCATTTGATAAAGACAAAATCTACACTGAAATCCTTGCTTGGCAAAATCAGTTTCTCTCACTCTCTGGTAATTCCCTTAACTGCCCAATACACATTTTTAACAATATACTTAAAACTCCTACTAGTTAAAAGTCAGTTGTGAGCCTCATTGTTACATTTTATAAAATGTATTTCTTTCCTTCCATATCTCCTCAAAATTTATTTATTCAAAGTACTGATAACCAAACTGATAACCTGATGATTGGATCCACAGTGATGATAAATATTATGTCTAAAATGACTTAACTAAAATAATTCTCGTGTGCCACCAACAGAGATCACACAGAAATGAAATGTGGCACTTTCAGTGCTATCTTTTGGAAGAATGGATGGGTCTTCACAACATAAGAGTTCAAACAGGGGCCCTTTAAATAGGTATATTTTTAATGACTAATGTATTCAATGGGAGATCTATAGGTAAAGAAAGATAATCAGTGATTAAGTGGCCTACATACACCTTAGTTTTCTCACCAAATAGAATATAAAACCTATTTTTGAAAGTCTCTTATGTATTTTCAATGGTTTCTGAATTACTTGTAGGCAGCTCTGACTTAGTTGTATAGAGTTTGATATATGTATCCACTATTAAATCTAGATCATGTTTTATATCAAAATTTATATTAAGCAAAGCCAAGTTACTTGCCCTTTGGTCTGTCAAACTGTTCCTCAAGTATGCTTTGAGTCTCTTTCGTCCATTTTCATAGTGTTCCTTCTCAACCTGCATCACGGGAAGAATACAAAAGACCTTCAACAATGCATAAACATTTGGAAAAAACTTGATGTCAGACAGATGGAGTGCTTCATAAATGGTAGAAGGAAGCTCTATATCTTTCCCTCTGTTTCTACTCGATTCTCCAACAATGAAGCTCAGCTGAGAGTGTCAGGATTGGGTAAGTCACTTCTGTACATGTCAGCATGGTGTTCCTCCGATGTATTGAATTTGAACTGCTCCATGACAGAGAGTACCCAAGGCAAGCATTTAAGAGCTTTGAGGTGCTGTTCTGAGAATAAATCTTTAAGTTCCTGAATAATGTGCTCCACTGTTGGAACACTTAGGGTTTCTTTATAGTAACACTCAGAGGTAAGTTGAGATTCCAGGTTACCTTGCTGAGCCCTGAGGAATTTGCCAGGGAGTTTTGTTTGAATGTCAACTTTGGCTGCCAATTTATGGCTTTCTCAAACCAAAATTCATGGTAAGCTTCAATATTTTCCATCACTTCATTGACTGAATGCAACACTGCAGTCAAGCTGCTGGCTGGAAAGAAGACATCAGAGGTTTGACCCTGGATATTTTTCCCAAAAGCTCTTGTAAAAGATAGGACAGTCCTAAGAACAACAATGGTAACAATGAAATCAAACTTTGTCACTGCACTACAGAGTGCAAATACTCGACCAGCTATACAGTTATTCCATCTAACGTTTGTGTCACTATTTATAATATCTAAACATAAAACATACAAGGATATACACACTGACCAATGGAACTGAATTTAGGGTTCTGATATAGATCCTCATATATACAGCCATATGGTATTTGACAAGGACACCAAACTCTCTCAACGGGGAGAGAATGGCCTCTTTAACAAATGGTGCCTGGTGAACTGGATAGCCAATGTAAAAGAATGAAAGAGGATTACCAACTCACATCCTATGCAAAAATCAACTCAAGATGGATCAAAGACCTAAACATAAGAGCCAAGACCATAAAGTCTTGGAAAGCAATGTAGGGAAGCATCTACAGGACCTTGTAATAGGGAATGGCTTCATGAATTTCCCACCAAAAGAACAAATAGATAAATGGGACTTCCTCAAAATTAAAGCCTTCTGCACCTCAAAGGAGTTTGTCAAGAAAGTGAAAAGAGAGCCTACCCAATGGCAGAAAATATTTGATAAACATATATCTGATAGGAGACATATCTTGCATATATAAAGTACTCCTATATCTTGAAAATAAAAAGACAAACAGCCCATTTAAAAAATGGGAAAAAGATTTGAACAGACACCTCTCCAAAGAAGATATACAAATGGCTAAAAAACACATGAAAAAATGCTCAAAATCATTAGCTACTAGGGAAACGCAAATCAAAACAACAATGAGACACCATCTTACTCCCATAAGACTGGCAGTTATCAAAAAATCAGAAGACTACAAATGTTGGAGAGGATGTGGAGGAATGGGAACACTCATCCACTCCTGGTGGAAATGCAGAAGGATCCAGCCATTCTGGAGGACAGTTTGGCCGTTTCTCAAAAAACTGGCTATAGATTTGCCATATGACCCAGCAATTCTACTGCTGGGTATATACCCAGAAGAACTGAAAACAAGGACACAAACTGATATATGCACACCAATGTTCATAGCAGCACTATTCACTATTGCCAAAAGTTGGAATCAACCCAAACGCCCATCAAAAGATGAATGGATAAATAAAATGTGGTATATACATACAATGGAATACTACTCGCTATAAGAACAAATACAGTACAAGCATGTGGTAACATGGATGAATTTTGAGGACATTATGTTGAGTGAGTGAAGCAAGCCAGGCATTGAAGGACAAATACTACATGACCTCTCTGATATGCAATAAGCAAACCAAGCTGTCTCAGAGAGCTAGAGACTGGATTATAAACTTAAAGGAAGTTGGAGGGTAGAAGAATGTTGTGAGCTGACACCTACATGGGTGAAATCTATGATAAGCTGGAGGTAAGTATTTGTACAAGGAAGGGATAAAATGGGGGTATAGGGATACCTTTGGGTGGGGCTTTGTGGGTTTGAGGGGGCAAGGGATGGGAGGATAGGTCAGATGGCCCAAGAAATTGTGGGGAAGGTGATGGGAACATTTGAACATAGATTGTCTGGTATGTGGTTGAAATTATAATGTAGAGAAAACACTTTAGGAAATATAATACAGAAGGTTACCTGTTTAAGATGCTTAAAGGGGAGCATCTGACACAGGGCAAGCTTACAGGGAGTGTGTGAGTGCTCATTTTGTCATAGTGGGTTATATCATTGGGTGGAGACCCATACAATGAGAGTGAAGGTAAACCCACATCCTGGGGAGGACTGATGTTCTCAAACAGAGGGATTTGTATCTCTCGAGAGAATTGGTGGCTCCCAGTGGTTTGGGGCAGACAAGTATGTCAAGCCCTCAACATTGTTGCAAGTATCTCTGAATATGGTCCTTCAGATAATGATGATTGACTGTCATGGTGGGCCGTGGGGGTGGGGGAAAGAGGTGTTGAATAGATGGAATCAGTGTAACTGTGGGGCAATAGAAGTGTTCCACAAGATCATGCAATGATGGATATAGGACATGTTAAATTACACCAAAAATGTATAAAAGTCTATAGGCTAAAATGCAAACCGTAGTGTAAAACATAAGATAACTAAAAATTTAGAAAATTGTATAGTCGAAAATAAAAACCATAATGTAAACTCAAATAGAACCATGTTTGAAAGCTATTGTTTCAATATCTGTACATCAGCTGCAGCAATATAATATGAACATGGAAAAATATCATTGCTGGGAAAGGGAAAAAGGGTTTGATATTGGATATATGGGAGTACCATATATCATATATGTGAATTACTGTGATCTAAAACTTATGTGAAGACAAACTTAAAAATCAGAAAAAAAAAGAAAGTATGTAGGAACTGAGGAAGAAATGGAAGAAATTGCCTTGCCACTGCTCATACAGGGCAACACCTATAGCAGTGACGAAAGGCAAAATTTCAAAAACAAAGCTTTTTCATTTTTTCATTTTTTGATACCCCATATATTTAATTTTTCTTATTTACTATGTATTCTATATCTAACCTTTAAACCCATCACTATATTCCATTTTCCTATTAATGGAACCTGGCAATATATTAGGCTTTCTTTTTAAAGAAGTTTTGGACTACAGAGAGGTTCAACTATGGCAGGAAGGAACACTGGCATGGGGTGTTATTAATAGGTGCACATGGTTGGGAGGGAGTTCTCCAGGGCATTTACACAAGGTACATAAAAATGTTTGGATATTTTCATAGTGGTTTCAGTTAAAAAAACGACAACTGAGAGAGTGCTGAGTTCCTACCCAGGGGAGCTCTATCACATTCCCCAATGGAACAGCAACAATCCCTCAAGTGCAATGGCAAAGACCAATAAAGATGGATGGTCCAACAATGAGCCCTTTATACTGTTGGCTCCGATTATGAGACTGTTTGCCTGAAATATGAACTAAGCCTAGAGCTGCAGGATGCCAAATAGTTACCTCCTGAGAACCTCCATGTTGCTCATATGTGGCCACTCTGTAAGCCAAACTCAGCATGTAAATGCATTACCTTGCTCCCAGTGTGGGACATGACTCCTGGGGATGAGCCTCCCTGGTGCCAAGGGATTACTACCAAGCACCAGCTGATGATGTAACTAGAAAAAGACCTTGAATAAAAGGGTCAACTCAGACCAGCAGAATATCTCAGCCTACATGTAATATCAGGTGTTAAAAACTGCTTTTTTGACCTTGGATAAAAGGGGAAATTGAAAGGACAAATGAGTTTATATGACTATGAGTCTCCAAAAAAGAATTGGGCGGTCATCAGAGGGGTAATGCTTACACATGCCTCAGCAGGGTACCAGAGACATCCAAAGTAGATTGAAACCCACATACTGGGTTCTCCTGAGGGCTACAGAGACCCACATGTTCTATGGTCATGGCAGATGGCTCTGGAGTTCAGGGCCGTGTCAATTGGCCCTACTTTGGAATTTGTGTTCCTGAGCGTGGTGGAGTGGGACTCAGATATGACCGTTCTACACATGCCTCTTCTGTTACTTTTACCAGACCTGTGGTTGGTGTTTGGGTTGGTGTATACTCAGGAGATCTGAATCTCTGGACTATCCATGTGACAACCAGGCCCTCAGCCTCAGCAGACTTGCAACTCCTACCCTCTGGTTTATTGGACTTACACTGGCCAGCTAACAGGGAGCTGAAGAAGGTCAACCACCACACCAGAGAGCCAAGAGTGCCTACAACTTCAAGCAGGAGAATTGCATCCATCATCCATGTGTAATCTAAGCCCCCTCTTGATGTAGAGGGGTACTGGACATAACCATCCCAGGGTCCACAGGATGAAGGTTAGAGTATAGACTAGAGTGGACTTACTGGTGTTCTGCTGGGGAACTATTGTGATTAGTAAGGGAAGAAAATGTAATATCGATGTGGAGAAAGTGGCCATGGTAGCTGCTGATGGTAGGGAGAGGGAAGAAGAGATACAATGTGGGCGCATTTTCAGGATTTGGAGTTGTCCTGGGTGGTGTTGCAGGGACAGATGCTGGACATTGTGTGTCCTGCCATGGCCCACTGGGTGGGATGGAGGAAAGTATAGACTACAATGTAGACCACTGTCCATGTGGTGCAGCAGTGCTCCAAAATGTATTCACCAGGTGCAGTGAATGTGCCACGATGATGGAAGAGGTGGCTGATGTGGGAGGAGTGGGGTAGGGCGGGTGGGAGGTATATGGGGACCTCATATTTTTTGTATGTAACATTTAAAAGAAAATGAAGAAAAAAAAATAATAAACATAAAACAAGTGCTTGCAGGAGACCCACTAAAATTTCAAAAGCATCATGCCTGCCTGTCCACTGAGAATGGCAAATTTCCTTCAGTTCATTTCCCCTTTCTTCATTGTTCTGAAAAAGGACAGAAATTACACTGTCAGGTTCTAAAAGTAGTAGTGGTGATCGATGGAAAAAAGAAGAAACTTCCTCAATTGTTCCCAATGCAACAGATATTCCCATCATAGGCACTGATTTAGCTAACCACGTATTTAAGGCACAGGAAGAGCAGAGTGTGTAGACAATTGGGGATATTTCTCTAGAAGTCTAGAAGCAACACCTTTCATTTTCGAAGAAAATCCACTGGACACTATGTAAGCCTGTCCATGACCGTACTCCATGTTCATTCCCACTTCTCGGTTATTGTAGTGTGAAATTTCACAGCCAAAATTCCTGCATCAGCTTCACAAGGCATTAAGTTCACAAATTCCTCTCTCAGATTATGAGATTCATTTCCAAACCTCACCAACACAGGCATATGTTCTTCCCCTGCTATGTCCACCACATCATCAGTGATGATGGAAAAGAAGTGTGAGTCTCACTTCCCTGAGGGTTTCTTCCTGAATGCATCTCTCGCATGTCTCTATCATCTGTTTCTGCTGTGTTTTTGAACAGAAAAATGTGTTCAAAGCTATTGTTTCAAAGCGCTTTCTCAGAACCTCTTCACCAGAATTTATTCGACACTCCAGCAGTGCTTGAAAGTAATCAGGGGTAAAGAGACCTTCCGGGAGTCATCAGCCTCATGTCCATCCAGAGGTATGGTTTATTTTCCCATAAGAATCAAAATTTCAAATAAAGATTTTAGGTATTCTTTGTTTTCCTTCTTTTCAATGATTAAAGGTAAAATGACATCATCCTGTTCTTTACCCCCTTCTTCTGCATTGGGGTTCTGAGTATTGCTGTTGTTTGATTCTTTATGTTTTTGTTCCCGATCAGAAGTTTCATCAATTTTTCTCTGACTCAGTGTCCTGATTTCATCTTCACTCAATTCTTTTATTCGTTTTCTGTGTCTACTATGTGGATTATTCAAATGACTGGCAGATCAAATATTGTTGATATAGCATTATCTTTAAGAACTGTCCTGTAAGAACTAGTTCTACAGATCATAGAAATCTCCAAGTGTTTGGCACATAACCTATAATGTTTATTTAGCTGATCAGGTGTTTTATCTTCTAAGTCTGCTCTCCTACAATTCTCCACCCACTTCTGGCATCTGGCCAGTCCCGCAGGAACCTGAAGTAGGCCAGATCGGAGTGCGTGCTCTTCTGCGTGAAGTTGGGGGCAGCGCAGAAGTTCCATATTGTCGCCAGCCCACTGGCTGGCCCAGTCTTTCCCTCCCCACCTCCTCAGGGCAGCCAGCCAGCCCGTCGGGGCCAGGAAAGGGAGCCAGGCTCACCGCCGGCTCAGCAAGACCCCTCTCAATGTTTTTGCATTTGCTGTCTGCTTTCTGTGACCATTTGCTATGTGTTCTTCTGTGTCTACTTGTCTTCTTTTCAGGCAGCACCAGGAACCAATCCTGGGATCTTCTGGATTGGGGGAGAGGCACTCTATCTTTTGCACCACCTCAGCTCCCTGGTCTGCTGCATCTCTTATTGTCTCTACTCTGTGTCTCTTTTTGCTGCATCATCTTGCTGTGCCAGCTCTATGCTCAGGCCAGCTTGCCACATGGGCCAGCACTCCTGTGCAGGCCAGCATTCCACATGGACCAGCACTCCACGTGCCCCAGCTCTGTACTCCAGCCAGCTGGCCATGTGGGCCACCTTGACTTCACCAAGAGACCCTAGGAATTGAACCATGGACTTCCTATATGGTAGATGGGAGCCCGATTGCTTGAGCCACATGTGCTTCCCAGTCTATCTTTTGATTGGAGATTATTTCCTTAAATATTTTTTTCTGTTCTTTTTCTGTTCTCTTCACCTTCTGGGACACTGATAACACATATGTATGTGTTTTTCACATTGTTCTTCAATTTCCTGTTCCATTTTTTCCATTCTTTTGTCTTTCTGTTCTCCTCTCTTTTCAACTTCAGATGCTCAGTGCGCCAATTCACTATTCAAATCTGCTCTTATATGCATCTAATGTATTTCCGACCCTGAGATGGCTCCCTATTCTGTTTGCTTGTTTGTTTTTTGTTTTGTTTTGTTTTGTTTTTTTGCTGATTGTCTGCTTGCTTTTTTGCTCATTGCATGCTAATTTCTTCTTTAGGAGGCACTGGGAATCTCCCATGTGGGAGGGAGGCACCCAACTGCTTGAGCCACATCTGCTTCCTGCTTGTTTTTTTGGTTTTGCTTGCTGTCTGCTCATTGTTTTCTCCTTGTCTTGCTCATTGACAGCTTGTTGTTTTTTCTCATTGTCTACTCATTTTTTTGTCTGCTCATTGTTTTTGTTTGTTGTCAGCTCATTGTCTGTTTATCTTCTTTAGGAAGCATCAGGAACCAAACCCCGGACCTCCCATGTGGGAGGCAGATGCTCACCTGCTTGAGCAACATCAACTCCCACTGTAATGTATTTTTTTAAAGATTTATTTATTTACATTATTTATCCCCCCCCCCCCTACACCCCGAATGGTTCTCTTGTCTATCTGTTCATTGCTCATCTTCTCCATGAGGCACTGGGAACTGAACCCAGGACCTCCCACGTGGGAGGGGAGTGCCCAGCAGCCTGAGCCACATCCACTCCCCATGGACTGTGGCATCTGCTGGCTTGTGGCATCTGCTCATTTAGGCATCTGCTTGTGCTGGGGTGTGCTGGGGTGTGGTTTCTAGTTTATTGTGGCGGGGTGTGGCATCTAGCTCATTGACAGGATACAATGTCTATCTCATTGTGGTGGGTGCAGACATCTGCTTGTCTTCTTTGGGAGGCATCAGGACCTGAATCCGGGACTTCTCATAGGGTAGGTGGGTGCCCAACTGAGCCACATCTTTTTCCCTCTAATATATTTTTAATCTTATCCATTGTATCTTTCATTCCTATAAGCTTTGTTCCTTTTCTTTGCAGTCTTTCAAATTGTTGTGTTCATCCAGTGTCTTCTTTTTATTTTTCTAACACATTAAATTTTTTTTAAAAAGCATCTTTAAATTACATAAATGTTACATAAAAAATATAGGGGATTCTCTTATGCCCCACTCCCTACCCCTCCCATACTTTCCCACATTAGCAACATCCTTCATTAGTGTGGTGTATTTGTTACAATTGATGAGCACATATTGAAGCATTTCCACTAACCGTAGAATATAGTTTATACTCTGTCCCACACAATTTTGTAAGTTATGACAAAATATATAATGACCTGTATCTGTTATTGCAATGTCATATAGGACAACTCCAATGTCCTGAAAGTGCCTCCATGTTACACCTATTTTTCCCTTTCCCTCCCCTCAGAACTTCTGGAGGCTACTACTTCCTCATCAATGATAAAAGTTCTTCCATTGCTAGAATAAAAATACGTCTATAGTAGAAGAATAATAAGAGTACTTTAGTCCATTGTTCATTCCCCAATCTTGAGGATTTGGGGACGGTGATGCCCACTCTGACTCTAATTAAGAATGGGGCTTATATCCCATGGGGCAGATGGATGGGACTATCTTGCTTGCAGTTGCAGACTCTCTGTTCCTTGGGATGGGTGTTGTCCATCATCATCTCCTTGTTAATTGTCCTGCACGAGTACAATGAACTGGAGAGTAGGTGTTGCAACTCTGCTGAGATTCAGGGCCTAACTGGCACATGGATGGACCAAAGATTTAAGTCTCTTGGACATACACCTATCAAGTATAGTACTAAATATAGGTTCAGATAAAAGGGGCAGAATGGCCATGTGTAGAGAAATCAGAAATGAGTCCAACTTTGTCATACTGGGGGAGCATAAATTCCAAAGTAAGGCCCACTGGCAGGGCATCAAACTCCTGAGCTGTCTGCCCTGCCTAAAGTGTCTGAATGTCTCTAGAGCCTTCAGGAGCCCTGCTACTGAGGCAATATTTACTGTGGCAATCAATGAGATCCTGCTGACATGTGCATAAGTGTAACCTCTGGAATGACCTCACGACTCACTTGAAATCTCTTAGCTATTAAAAACTCATTGGTATTTATGATTTTCCCTTTTGGTCAAGGTCTTTTTCCAGGCACATTACTAGTTGGCACTTGGTAATAATCCCTTGGAGGCTCATCTCCAGGAGTCATGTCCCATGCCCGGGGAGGGGAAGGTAATGAATTTATGTGCTGAGTTTGACTTAGAGAGAGGCCACATTTGACAACCAGGAGGCCTTCAGGAAATAACTCTTAGGCAATATGTAATACTAGGCTAAGTTTCAATTTCAAAAGAAAAGATTCGTAAGGACAGTCATCAATATCCTTTATTTCAATGGGTTGAGGGGGGTGGGGAGTATATAGGGACCTCATATTTTTTTAATGTAATATTAAAAAAAATAAAGACAAAAAAAATAAAGAATGCTTTTGAGGTAACTGGCAAAAAAAAATCCTTTATTTCTTTAGTGGTATTTTCTTTCAACTGCTTGAATTGATTTAGGAGATTTGTGTGATTATCATTAATTAGTTGTCTTAGATCCTCATCAGGATTTTGGTTTGTTCCTTTGGTTGGGCCATCTCTTCCTGTTTCTTATTATGGCTTGCAATTTTTTGCTGATGTATAGGCATCTGAATATGTTGGTGAATTCTCTCTGATGGTCAATTTCTCTTTCTTGCCTAGTGGTTTTGTTTCATGTCTCTTTTGTGATTTTTGGTTCATCTTATTCTGAGTCTTTAAAATTGCCCGGCTTAAGTTATCAATATAGGGCCAGGGAGTCACTAATGGGTCACAGTTCTGCCCCCCATGAGTTTGGGACAGTTAACCCTTAAAAGCAGTTTTTTCTACTTGCAGTTTCCTGGCTGGCCTGCAGGTGTCATTCATTGGTGAATCTTTCCATGGAGGTGACCCTCAACCTCCACTTGCGCATGATTCTGGTATGGCCAGAGCAGAGATTCAAAGTGGGCTCTGCTGGTCAAATTTACTGGAAAAGAAACCACTTTCCACCCTCTTCTGCATCCTCCCTCTTCCCAGGGAGGAAGACATCTCCTCTCCTCCCAGTTGGCTGCAGTGAGCCATGGGTTTATACAGGCTGTTCACCTTGAGGGTGGGGTATGGGTGCCATTCCCAGCCACTGGTTTAACAACTCGTGGTTTTCATTTTGACTTCTTCATCTCTGTCCCTCACCCTCCTGGGGGTGTGTGTGCAGCACTCTCCTGGTCTACAGAGTAGACCTACAGAGTAGGTTCCTTGGATAGCTTTTGCCCTTCTTCTGTTGTTTTTGTGGGAGGGTTGAGCCTTGCCTACCTACTCCAATGCCATCTTCCTGGAAACCCATCTGTCCCTTCTCAATGATTTTGTTTTTGTAGTGGTAGTGTTGATTTATTTAGTGCAATAGTGTTTCCAGTGTACAGATCAAGAAACTGAATACTGCATTATGAAATATTGCATAAGTGTTGGATGTATTTATCCAATATGGCTAATTAATTTTTACTCACTAGAGACTAATGTGCATGTATCAAGCATTACTGTAGGGATTATGAACCATGTGAAAAACCTACTTAAATTCATATTTCTACATGTTATTTCTTTTTTTTAAGTTTTTTTAACGATGAAATTTTAAAAATTATTTTTAAAGATACACAAATCACACAAAATGTTACAATAAAAAATATAAGAGGTTCCCAAATACTCCACTTCCCACCCCACCCCCCACTCCTTCCACATCGACAACTTCTTTCATTAGTGTGGTACATTCTTTGCATTTGATGAGTGCATTTTGGAGCATTGCTACACAGCATGGACTATAGTTTATGTTGTAGTTTACACTCTCTCCCGGTCCATTTAGTGGGTTATGGCAGGATATATAAAACGTCCTGCATCTGGCCCTACAATATCATTCAGGACAAGGCCAACTCCTGAAAATACCCCAATATCACACCTCTTTTTCTGCCTTCAGCAACTCCCATGGCCACTGTCTCCATATCAATGATATAATTTCTTCCATTGCGAGAGTCACAATAATTCTATAGTAGAATGCCAGTAAGTCCATTCTAATCCACATTTTATTCCTCCATCCTGAGGACTCTGGGATGGCACTGGAGATTGAACAAAGGACCTCGTACGTGGGAGGCAGGCACTCAAACACTCAGCTACATCTGTTCCTCCTCAATGATTTTCAACATGGGCTTGAGCAACTGATTGGCATTTCCTGAGGTAGGGAAGCCTAGCAGAGGAGGAGGTTGGGGGTGATAGTGGAGACTGTAGTTGGTAAAAAAAATTTTTACAAACTAGTTCATTTTCATTATTCTATTAAAAGGTACATAGACTTTAGTCAAATAAAATTCCAGGAATATCTGAAGAGCTCTATTATTACATTTAATTCTTAATAACTTGAGTGCCTTTGGATGGTTGAAGGGTTTAGCATCTCACTTTTTTTCAAGTCTTGCTATGCATGACCTTTATAATTTGCTTAATGATACTTCCCTCTCTGACCTTAATATTACTTCTGCAGAACCATTTCTACCAGACTAAATTTATGGTGTATTTATGTCTATGATGATTTTAAGTTTTAGTAAGGCCATGAATTTTAAAGTACTGTAGATATGTTCCTTCTTACTTTTTATTATCAACTTTTTCAAATATACATAAAAGTAGAATAGTAGGGGATTGCCATACTCCCATGAACCAACTTCAACAATTCTTTCTTTCCCTCTTTATAAATTTTATTGTGGTGATATGCACATATATACATATATTTATGTATACAGCATAAAATTGGGGACATTTTAATCATTTTCAAATGTATAATTCAATGGCATTGATTACATTTACACTGTTGTGCTATCATCACCATCATATATTATTTATCTATTCACTTGTTCATGATCACTTGGGTTGTTTTAGCTATGGTGAGTAAAGCTGCTATGAATACCAGTGTACAAGTATCTAAGTACCTGCTTTCAATTCTTTTTCATATAAAGCTGGCGGCAGACTTGCTGGCTCATATGGTAATTCTATGTTTTACTTTTTGAGGAACCACCAAGTTGTTTTCCAAAGTGGTTTAACTGTTTTACATTCCCACCAACAATGTATGGGGGCTTATTTATTTATATTTTTTTATTTGGTTGTTTGTCTTTTTATTGTTGTAGGATTTCTTTATAAACACTGGGTATTAAACTCTTATCAGACATGTGGTTTCCAAATATTTTCTCCCATTGAGTAGGTTGTCATTTTACTTTCATGATGAAGTCCTTTGATGCAAAGAAGTTTTAAATTTGGATGAGGTCTCATTTATCTAATATTACTTTTGTTGGATATGCTTTTGGCGTAAAGTCTAAGAAACCATTGCAAAGCAGAATGTCCTGAAGATGCTTCCCTACATTTTCTTCTAGGATTTTTATAGTTCTGGTTCTTATATTTAGGTTTTTTGGTCCATTTCGAGTTAGTTTTTGTATATGTTGTGAAATAGAACTTCCCCTCCATTCTTTTGCATGTGGACATCCAGTTTTCCCAGCACAATTTGTTGAAGAGACTATTCTTTCCCCACTGAGTGGACTTGACTCCCTTATCAAAAACCAATTGGGGAGCAGATTTGGCTCAAGCAATTGAGCACCTGCCTCCCACATGGAAGGTCCTGGGTTTGGTTCCTTGGTGCCTCCTAAAGAAGCTGCAGTGAGCTGCAAGTGGAAGTAGCTCAAGTGGTTGGGCACTTGCCTTCTACGTGGAACATCAGTGGTTTGGTTCCTGGTGCTTCCTGAGGAAGATGAGCAGACAACAAGCAGACAGACGAGGGAGACATGGCGAGGGGAGGGGGAATAAAAAATAAACTAAAGATTAAGAATGCACTTTGTTAATAAAAATTTGTAAACAAATACCAGACACTGTAAAGAGTATATACTAGCTATATCCACTACATTAATTAAAAAGAAATAAAAAACAATTGGTGGGAGCAGATGTAGCTCAAGTGGTTGACGACTGCTTCCTATGTACGAGGTCCAGGGTTCAATCCCTAGTACCTCCTAAAATTAAAACAGATAAATGAAAAAAACCCAACTCTCATTGGGGAGTGGATGTAGCTCAGTGATTGAACACCTGGTTCCCATGTACAAGGTCCAGGGTTCAATCCCTGGTACCTCCTAAAAAAACACACACACAAACATTTGTCCATGGATGTGTGTGTCTATTTCTGAACTCTCAATTCTTTTCCACTGATGTATATATCTGTTCTTGTGCCAATACCATACTGTTTTTTGTTTGTTTGTTTGTTTCAAGGTACTGGGATCAGGGATTGAACCCAGGACCTCCCATGGTGGGGAGCAGGCATTCAATTGCTTGACCACTTTCGCTCCCAGTACCATACTGTTTTTTTTTGTTTTTTTTTAAAGATTTATTTTTATTTATTTAATTCCCCTCCCCTCCCCCGGTTGTCTGTTTTCTGTGTCTTTTTGCTGCGTCTTGTTTCTTTGTCCGCTTCTGTTGTCGTCAGCGACACGGGAAGTGTGGGCGGCGCCATTCCTCAGCAGGCTGCTCCCTCCTTCGCGTTGGGCGGCTCTCCTTATGGGTGCACTCCTTGCGTGTGGGGCTCCCCTATGTGGGGGACACCCCTGTGTAGCACGACACTCCTTGCGCACATCAGCACTGTGCATGGGCCAGCTCCACACGGGTCAAGGAGGCCCGGGGCTTGAACCACGGACCTCCCATGTGGTAGACGGACGCCCTAACCACTGGGCCAAAGTCCGTTTTCCACTACCATACTGTTTTGACCATTGTAGCTTTATAAGTTTTAAAATGGAGAAGTGTAAGTCCTTCATTTTTGCTCTTCATTTTCAACATGATGTTGGCTATTTGGGGCCCCTTACCTTTCCACGTAAATTTGATGATTGGCTTTTCCATTTTTGCAAAGAAGCCTATTGATTGGGATTGCATTGAATTTATAAATTACTTCGGGTAGAATTGACATCTTAACAATATTTCGTCTCCAATCCATGAGCATGAAATGTCCTTCCATTTATTTAGGTCTTTGTTTAATTTCTTTTAGCACTGTTTTGTATTTTTCATGTATACGTCCTTTACATCCTTGGTTAGATTTACTCCTATATATTTGATTCTTTTTTTTTTTTCTCATTTCTTCTTCAGAATGTCCATAACTAGTGTATAGAAACACTACTAATTTTTGCATTTTCAACTTGTACCACACCACTTTGCTGAAGTCGTTTATTAGCTGTAGTAGCTTTGTTGTAGACTTTTTTGTACTTTCTGCCTATAGGTTCATGTCACCTGCAAATAAAGTTTTACTTCTTCCTTTCCAAAGTGGATGGCTTTAATTTCTTTTTCTTGTCTAATTGTTCTGGCTAGAACTTCCAGTTCAATGTTGAATAACAGTGGTGAGAGTGGGCTTCCTTGTCTTCTTCCTGATCTTAGAGGGAAAGCTTTCAGTCTTTCAACTGCTGATTTTGATGTTAGCTGTGGGTTTTTTAATATATGCCTTTTGTCATGTTGAGGATGTTTCCTTCTATTCCTAGCGTTCTAAATGATTTTTTTTAATAAAAAAAAGGGTGCTAGATTTTGTAAAATGCGTTTTCTGTATCAATTGAAATGATCATGTTTTTTCTTTCATTCTGTTTATGTGCTATATTACAACACCAATATAATTACTACCCATATGGTTTCCAAAACATTGCTATTATTTTGCAGTTTTATTATCCTCAGAGTATATCTATTAGGGATATATGGTCAAATTACTATGGCTTCCTCCTATATTTTATTATAAAAATTTCAAAGATACAGAAAAGTAGAAATAATTGCCCTAATTACTGTGTTCTAGAGTCACTTGAGGGAAGCAGATGTGGCTCAAGCAATTGAGCTCTTGCTTACCACACGGGAATTCCCTGGTTCGGTTCCCAGTGCCTCTTAAAGAAGACAGTGGGATGGCACGATGGGCAGGTGCAGCAAGCTGACACAAGAGACACAAGAGGAAAAACATAATGAGAAATACAACATAGCAGGCAGTGGAGGTTCCCAGTGCCTCCTAAAGAGGACAAGCAAGATAGTGAGCTGGTGCAATGGGCAAGCATGGCAAGCTGATGCAACAAGAGACACAAGAAGAAAAACACAATGAAAGACAAAACAAAGGAGGGAATTTAGGTGGCTCAAGCAATTAGGCACCTCCCTCCCATATCAGAGGGCTGGGGTTCGGTTCCCAGTGCCTCCTAAAGAAACAAGGAAGATGAACAGACACAGTAAGTGCAAACAATGAGGGGGTGGGAAGAAATAAATAAATCTTTAAAAAAATAAAGTCACTTGAAAGAATTCTTTTTTTTTTTTCATGGTTATGCTACCATCTGGATACTCAGGTTCATTTGCTGAATTTTGCTTTCAACTCTTGTTAGTTTGCTTTTATTTTCATTATAGTTTAATTTTGTTTTCTAAATATGTAAAATATTTGCCTCGTTCTGTTAAACTGTAAAACAAAATTGAAGACTACTTATTAGAAAAGACTAGCTTATCTTCCTGTTCACTCCTTCCTGTTTATTTTCTGCCTCAAAAGGTAACCATTTTAAAATAATTATGGTTTATCCTACCTTTTCTTATCATTTTTGTGGTTTATAACTTTTTATTTGATGATCATTATACAGACATTATGGGCAATTTATTCACAATTCTTAATGCAAGTACAGAAAATCTACAACAATTATATGGATATAATCCTTTTCTAAATGGTTGAGTCCAGCTACTTTCCAGCTTAAGACCTGGTGCTAAATTGTCCTTAAAAGGAGGATCTTGAGTACCAATATGCCAATATGTTCAAATATTCATAAGCTGGTTAAATCTAAAGTTCCATTCATTCGTGATTTAATAACAGCTACACTACATACTAAAAATTTCCCATTCTTTCACAGAACATGAACAAAGTTATCAGAAAAAACTGGACTACCACAACCAAAGATGTCACAGTTGGCACACAATTCTGATAAGGTAAGCCAAGGTCAGGGAGTAATGTTCTTTAAGACACAATACTAATAACAAATAACCTGAATAAATAATTTGAAGTGTTTATGACATGTTAACTGCATGCTGTTCTGAACCTCTTACTTATGATTTAGTTATGCTTCATATCAAAGAATATAAAAACTAGCTCTGCTTCCCAGTCTATGGAATGTTAAGGTGACAGACAAGGCAATCACAGCTTCCTTTAATTCAATATGCCACTAATTTCTGGATTTACAGAAAAATAAATATCCAGCACATGATTTCACCTCCTATAGAAAGCATTTACACTTATCTAAATATATTTTGAAACTGGAATGAGGTGGGATTTTTCTTTTCTAAAAATGTAGTTCTGGAGCTACTAAAAAACACATTTTCAAAATAGTTGATAAAAAAGAATTCTTCCAGACTGTATAAGAAGGGAAGGACCAGGACTACTGATAACACTTGATATAAGCTTGCCAATCAGACTTGGCTTTTTTCCTTCCTATTATATGAAAGGCTTTGATTTCCCTTTTTTGTTTGTCCTTTTCTGCTATCTTTAGTGTTTGCACATTTTTTTTTCTGAAGATTTTTCCTGTTACCTTTTTAATAAGATTAGCTTCAACTTTTGCAGGAGTAGGTTTAGCCTACAATCTGCCAGTCTCCTCCTGGGCACTTGTTTTACTTAGGAATTTTGGCAATTGCTGTAGTGGGAAAGTTGGGCGCTTACCCAAAATTGAGCTCCTGGTTGCTGCCAATCCCATAGTCCAACTTGCTGGGACTGACAGTGAGAACAATAGGAGAACCAGAGGGAACTGTATTAGAAGACTGTCCATCCATTATTTTTATGCAATAAAGGGAATCTTTCTCTTTCATCTATGTACTCACACCTCCTCCCTCTTTTTTAAGGTAAAAAGTAGCAAACTGATACATATTATTCTCCACCTTGCTTTTTTTTTCTTTCAACAAGTTTATTGCACACCTACTATGTGCCAGACACTGTATTAGGCATAGGGAATACAAAATTGAACAATGACAACAACAAAGACAAAATTCCAGTCCTCATGAAGTTTACAATCTAGTGGGTCTGACATTAATCAAACAAATACATAAAAACAATAACAGTGTTAAATACTAAAAAGTAAAGGTACATGGTGATGTGAGAATGTGTAACAGAGGGGCCTTAATTCTGTCAAAGAAATTTGAAAATTCTTCCCTGAGGAAGTGATAAATGATCTGAGATCTGAGAGACAAAGAGGAACTAACAAAGCAATGAGGAAGGCAGGTATTTTGAGCCAAGGGAACAGCATGAACAAAGGTCCTATGATAGAAGGATAGAAGAAGAATAGAACACTTTAGTTCTCACTTATTCCAGATACCGAATGAAGGGCAATGATGGTAGAACACAAAGTGAAACATGGTACAAAATGAGGCTGATATAGTATTATTAATAATAATGACATATATATTTTTAATGTAATATTATTACAAAGTCAATAAAAAATAAAAAAATTAAAAAAAAAAGAACAGAAAAAATAATAATAATGATAGCTAATGTTCTCCACTTTGCTTTTTTAATCTAATAATATTTCCTGGAGATCAATACAAAATAGTATATATAGATATTGCTCACTGTTTTTCCAGTTGCCTAATTCTCTATTGTGTGAGTGCACTGTATTGCAGTAATTTTTTACTGAGAACTGTTCTGACAGTTTTTAAAAACTCTGTATGTTTCAATCTATTATAGTCTTTCTTATGCTCAAGTGCTGTGACCAGTAGAAGCCCCATTTAGGTTATCTCCTGTGTCCTTTTGCTAAGATCTCATTATTCTTTTATTTTTACTCCCAGCAATCTTTTTTTGTAATAATAAACTTTCTTTTTAGAGAAATGTATTCGTCAGCCAAAGGGGTGCTAATGCAAAATACCAGAAATTGGTTGGTTTTTATAAAGGGTATTTATTTGGGGTAGGAGCTTACAGATACCAGGCTATAAAGCATAAGTTACTTCCCTCACCAAAGTCTATTTGGAGCAAGATGACTGCCGACGTCCGTGAGGGTTCAGGCTTCCTGGGGCTTGCTTTTCTCTGGGTTCAAGGTGCCTTCCTTCCTGGGGCTGGCTTCTCTTTCTCCTGGGTGCTGACTTCCCGGGTCTTCAGCATCAAACTCTAACATCAGAAATCCCCACATCAAAAGCTCCAACTCTGTCCTTTGCCACGCCTTCCATCTGTAAGTCTCCACCCACCAAGGGGTGGGGACTAGGTGGGGACTCCACGCCCTAATGATAACTCAATCATGCCCAGGTACAGATCAGATTACAAACATAATCCAATATTTCGTTTTGGAATTCATCAATTATATCAAACTGCTACAAGAAGTTTTAAATTTACTGAAAAATTATATCAAAAGTATAGGGGATTCTTATATTCCCTCCCACCCACTCACACATTTTTCCCTATTACTAAACATGTTATATTAGTGCGGTACATTTGTTACAACTGATAAACCAATATTGAAGCATTGCTACTAACCAAAGTCTGTAGTTTATATTATGATTTAAATTTTATCCTGTACAGTTTTATAGGCTTTGACAAATGTATAATGTGTCCGTCATTGCAGTATCATAAAGACCAAATTCACTGCTCTAAAAATGTTCTATATTCCACATATTTATCCATCTCCTGATTGAACTCCTGGAAATCTCTATCTTTATATCAATGTTACAAGTTCTTCCATTAGCACAATAACTACAATAACAATAAATTTACTTTGGTCAATGGTTACACTCACCCCTTATGTTTGTTCATTTCTCAATCTTGATCTCCCAGTAATCTTTTTTTTTTTTTTTTTTTTTTTTTTTTTATATCATTTTTTTTATTGACTTTGTAATAATATTACATTAAAAATATATATGTGAGGTCCCATTCAACCCCACCCCCCCACCCCACCTCTCCCCCCCCCCCCCCCAGCAACACTCGTTCCCATCATCATGACACATCCATTGGATTTGGTAAGTACATCTTTGGGCACCTCTGCACCTCATAGTCAATGGTCCACATCATGGCCCATACTCTCCTCCATTCCATCCAGTGGGCCCTGTGAGGATTTACAATGTCCGGTGATTGCCTCTGAAGCACCATCCAGGGCAGCTCCATGTCCCAAAGCCTCCACCTCTCATCTCTTCCTGCCTTTCCCCATACCCATCAGCCACCATGTCCACTTTTCCCAATCCAATGCCACCTCTTCTATGTGGACATTGGATTGGTTGTGTCCATTGCACCTCTATGTCAAGAGGAGGCTCAGATTCCACATGGATGCTGGATGCAATCCTCCCACTTTCAGTTGTAATCACTCTAGGCTCCATGGTGTGGTGGTTGTCCTTCTTCAACTCCATCTTAGCTGAGTGTGGTAAGTCCAATAAATCAGATTGTAGGTGCTGGAGTCTGTTGAGGCTCAGGACCTGGCTATCACATTGTCAGTCCAGAGACTCAAATCCCCTAAATATATCTTAAACCCCAACGTTAACTGCACCTCCAGCACATTAGCATGAAAGTCTTATGAAGGAAGATCCCATCTGAGTCCAGATTCATCACACATAAACACCAGTTCCAAAAAGGGGCCATCTGACCTGGTAGTTAACCCCATCGGCCATGACCATAACTCCCATGGGTCTCTTTAGCCCTCGAAGGAACCGATATCTGGGGGTTGTATCTGCTTTATCTGTCTCTCTGACTCTGCTCAGTTGTGCATGAGGGCAATCCTTCTGCCAGCCTCCAGACTCTTTTTTAGAAACTCGTAGCCATATAAACTCATTTCTCTTTTCCATTTCCCCCTTACTTTAGTTCAAACAGCATTTTAAAGTCATGTTATTTTATGTAGACAGGGATATTCTGCTGATCCGCATTGAACCTTCCGTATAAGGTCATTTTCCAGTTGCATCATCAGTTGGTAGTTGATAGTGGTCCCTCGGTGCCAGGGAGGCTCATCCCCGGGTGTCATGTCCCACGCTGGGGGGAAGGCATTGCATTTACATGCTGAGTTTGGCTTCGAGACTGGCCACATTTGAGTAACATGAAGGCTGACAGGAGGAAATTCCCAGGCACAATGTTGCTCTAGGCCTTGTTCTTATTTTAGGCTTATCAGCTCACAAGCATAGTCATTAGCATCAGGGGCTCACCGTTGAACCCTCACTCCCTCCCGGTCCCCGCCGCTGTACCTGGGAGACTGTCGCTGCTCCCCTAGGGACCACGACAGAGCACCACTGGCCAGGAACCCAGTACCCCCCCTGCTGTGGTTTTTAATTGTTGCCACTATGAGTATATCCAAACATTACCATGCACCCTGGACATATGTTCTGTACAGCTCCCTGTCAGCCATATATCACCTGTCATTGGTATCCCATACCAGTATCCCTCCATTGCCATTGTTGAAACACTCTGTGATCCAGAACTCCCCGAAATTTGAAGCCCAATATAATGTCATGGTCCCTTACTAGGGAATGGCATATAGCGAGGGATTTAAAGGTTAGATAAAGAACTTGGATAAAGTTAGATAAAGAACTTAGATAAAGAATGTTGACTTGAAAAAATTCTACATCCTATCTTTTTTTTTTCCCCCCCCCCCTAATTATTCAGCTTCTCTTCACAGGAGTCCTAGACCACAGCAATGCATATATATAATATACAGCACTCCCATACATCCCCCACAAAAACCTTTTTCCTTCCAGAGCAATACACTTACACCCTATTCACATCATATTTACTTAACGTGATGTACAGAGTCTGAGACATTAGGTTTCTAACAAGGTGACATCTGTGCTTACATTATGGTGCATACTTTAGGATACACAGTTCTTTACATTCTTAGTTATCCTATGTTTTACATTATGGTTTACATTATCAGTCTGTCATCTCCTATATGTTATGGTGTAATATTACATGTTTTATATCCATCCTTGTGTACTCTCAAGAAACTCCTCTCTTACCCCCCATTTACCTTGGTTCCACACATTTAACGTCCATTTTCCCTTCCACCTTGGTGCCCACAGTGACAGCCAACCTCCGTTTCCTGAGGAGCCACTTCCAGAGATAGATGGAATAGTGTTCAGGGCCTAACTTGCTCAACTGCCCCAATGCCCTGGGAGCCACCCTTTCTCTCGAGGGATACAGTTCCCTCTATTTGGTGGCATCAGTCCTCCCCAGGATGTGGGTCCACCCCCACTCTCACTACTTGGGTTTCTACCCCATGGTGACACCCACTCTGGCAGAATGAGCATTTAGACATTCCCCAGGAGCCCGTCCTGCATCAGACCCTCCCCTCCGAGCATTCTAAACAGGTAACCCTCTTTATTATATTTTGATATGATTTTCTCGGCATTTTACTCTCCACCAACACCTAACCCTCTCCTGTGTTCGTATGCTACCCCTCCCTCCCCCCACTTTTGGGCAATGTCACCCATCCGTCCCTCCCCAGCCACCCTCAAACCCGCAAAGCCCCAACCAAAGGCAACCCCTTGCCCCCCTTTTATCTCTTCTTTGTGTTCATACTTACCACCATCTCGTCTTAAATTCCACCCCTGCAGACATCGGCTCATATCCTTCCTCCACCCTCCGATTTCCTGTAAGCCTATCGTTCAGTCTCTTGCTATCTAAGGCAGCTTGTTTATTTCATATCATTGAGGTCATGTAGTATTTGTCCTTCAATGTCTGGGTTGCTTCACTCAACATAAGGTTCTCAAGATTCATCCATGTTATCACATGTGTTTGTAGTGTGTTTGTTCTTACAGCCGAGTAGTATTCCATTGTGTGTATATACCACATTTTATTGATCCACTCATCTGTTGATGGGCATTTGGGTTGATTCCAACTTTTGGCAATAGTGAACAATGCTGCTATGAACATTGGTGTACATATATCTGTTTGTGTCCTTGTTTTCAGTTCTGCTGGGTATATACCCAGCAGTGGTATTGCTGGGTCATATGGCAAATCTATGGCTAGTTTTTTGAGAAAACGCCATACTGTCCTCCAGAACGGTTGGATCCTTCTGCATTCCCACCAGCAGTGGATGAGTGTTCCCCTTCCTTCACATCCTCTCCAGCACTTGTATTCTTCTGTTTTTTTCATAGCTGCCAATCTTATGGGTGTAAGATGGTATCTCATTGTAGTTTTGATTTGCATTTCCCTGATAGCTAGAGATTTGGAACATTTTTTCATGTGCTTTTTTGCCATTTGTATTTCTTCTTCAGAGAAGTGTCTGTTTAAGTCTTTTTCCCATTTTTTGAATGGGTTGTTTATCTTTTTATTTTCAAGATATAGAAGTTCTTTATATATGCACGTTATAAGTTTCTTATCAGATATATGATTGCCAAATATTTTCTCCCACTGTGTGGGCTCCCTTTTTACTTTCTTGACAAACTCCTTTGAGGTGCAGAAGGCTTTTATTTTGAGGTAGTCCCATTTATCTATTAGTTCTTTTGCTGCTCGTGCTTTTGGTGAGATATTCATAAATCCATTTCCTATTACAAGGTCCTGTAGATGTTTCCCTACACTGCTTTCTAAGGTTTTTATGGTCTTGGCTCTTATATTTAGGTCTTTGATCCATCTTGAGTTGATCTTTGTATAAGGTGTAAGATGGTAGTCCTCTTTCATTCTTCTACATATGGCTATCCAGTTCTCCAGACACCATTTGTTGAATAGGCCACTCTCTCCCAGTTGAGAGGGTTTGGTGGCTTTATCGAATATTATGTGGCTGTATATGTGAGGTTCTATTTCAGAGCTTTCAATTCGATTCCATTGGTCTATGTGTCTCTCCTTATGCCAATACCATGCTGTTTTCACCACTGTAGCTTTGTAGTATGTTTTGAAGTCAGGTAGTGTGATTCCTCCAATTTCGTTTTTCTTTTTCAGTATGTCTTTGGCTATTCGGGGTCTCTTTCCTTTCCAAATAAATTTCATAGTTAGTTTTTCTAGTTCCTTAAAGAAGGCTGCATTGATTTTTATTGGGATTGCATTGAATGTGTAGATCAGTTTTGGTAGGATAGACATCTTAATAATATTCAGTCTTCCTATCCATGAACAAGGAATAGTCTTCCATTTGTTTAGGTCTTCTTTGATTTCCTTGAACAATCTTGTATAGTTCTCGGTGTATAAGTTCTTTACCTCTTTAGTTAGATTTATTCCTAAGTATTTGATTTTTTTATTTACTATTGTGAATGGTATTTGTTTCTTGATTTCCTCCTGATCTTGCTCATTATTAGTGTACAGAAATGATACTGATTTTTGCGCATTGATCTTATAACCTGCGACTTTACTAAACTCATTTATGAGTTCTAGAATCTTCGTTGTAGATCTCTCAGGGTTTTCTATGTATAGGATCATGTCATCTGCAAATAATGAAATTTTGACTTCTTCCTTTCCAATTTGAATGCCTTTTATTTCTGGTTCTTGCCTCAGTGCTCGAGCAAGTACTTCTAAGACAATGTTAAATAGGAGCGGAGACAGTGGGCATCCTTGTCTTGTTCCTGAGTTTAGAGGGAAGGAGTCTAGGATTTCTCCATTGTAAACAATATTGGCTTTAGGTTTTTCATATATAGTCTTTATCATGTTCAAAAAATTCCCTTGTATTCCAATCTTTTGGAGTGTTTTTATCAAGAAAGGGTGCTGTATTTTGTCAAATGCTTTTTCTGCATCAATAGATATAATCATGTGATTTTTTTCCTTCAATCTGTTTATATGGTGTATTACGTTGATTGATTTTCTTATGTTAAACCATCCTTGCATACCTGGGATGAATCCCACTTGGTCGTGGTGTATAATACGTTTAATGTGTTGTTGAATACGATTAGCAAGTATTTTGTTAAGTATTTTTGCGTCTAGATTCATTAGAGAAATTGGTCTGTAATTTTCCTTTCTTGTGATGTCTTTGTTTGGCTTTGGTACTAGGGTAATGTTGGCATCATAGAAGGAGTTGGGTAATGTTCTTTCTGTTTCGATGTTTTGGAATAGTTTCAGCAGGATTGGTGTCAGTTCTTTCCGGAATGTTTTGTAGAATTCACTTGTGAAGCCATCTGGCCCTGGGCTCTTCTTAGTTGGGAGATTTTTAATAACTGATTCTATCTCTCTGCTTGTGATTGGTTTGTTAAGATCATCAATTTCTTCTTTCGTCAATATGGGCTGCTTATGTGTTTCTAGGAATTTGTCCATTTCCTCTAGATTGTCATTTTTGTTGGAATATAGTTTTTCAAAATATCCTCTTATGATAGTCTTTATTTCTGTGGGGTCAGTGGTGATATCGCCTTTCTCATTTCTTATTTTGTGTATTTGCATCTTCTCTCTTTTTTTCTTTGTTAGTGTTGCTAAAGGTTTGTCAATTTTGTTAATCTTCTCAAAAAACCAGCTCTTGGTCTTGTTTATCTGTTCAAGTGCTTTCTTATTTTCTATTTCATTTAGTTCTGCTCTTATCTTTGTTATTTCCTTCCTTCTTCTTCCTGTTGGGTCACTTTGTTGTTGTTTTTCTAATTCCTTCAAATGTGCAGTTAGTTCTTCAATTTTTGCTCTTTCTTCTTTTTTGATATATGAATTTATGGCTATAAACTTCCCTCTCAGTACTGCTTTTGCTGTATCCCATAAATTTTGGTATGTTGTGTTATCATTATCATTTGTTTCAAGGTAGTCATTGATTTCTTTTGAGATTTCCTCTTTGACCCACTGTTTTTCTAAGAGTGTGCTGTTTAATTTCCAAATCGTGGGGTGAAATCTGGGCTTCTGTCCCTTGCAAATCTCCAGCTTGACTCCACTGTGGTCAGAGATAATGTTTTGTATGATTTCAATCTTTCTGAATTCGTTCAGCCTTTCTTTGTGGCCTAGCATATGATCTATCTTGGAGAATGATCCATGTGCGCTTGAGAAAAATGTATATCCTGCTGTGTTTGGGTGTAGCGATCTATATATATCTATTAGATCCAGCTCCTCTAATATACTATTCAGATGTTTTGTTTCTTTGGTGATTCTCTTTTGAGATGTTCTGTCCAGAGTTGATAGTGGTGTATTAAAATCCCCCACTATAATTGTAGATGTATCTATTCTTTCACTTAGTTTTTCCAGCGTTTGCCTGACGTATTTAGAGGCACCCTTGTTAGGGGCATAGATATTTATGATTGTTCGATCTTCTTGCCAGATTTTCCCTTTCACTAAAATGTAGTATCCTTCTTTGTCTCTCACAATTGTTTCACATTTAAAGTCTATTTTGTCTGATATTAATATAGCTACTCCTGCCTTTTTTTGGTTATTGTTAGCTTGTATGATTGTTTTCCAGCCATTCACTTTCAATCTCCATGCGTCTCTGGGTCTAAGATGTGTCTCTTGTAGACAGCATATGGATGGGTCATATTTCCTTATCCAATGGCCCAGTCTGAATCTTTTGATAGGTGAGTTTAATCCGTTGACATTCAGTGTTATTACTATCAAGGAATTATTTGTGTTAGCCATATTTTGATTGGATTTGTGTTTGTCATATTTTGTTTGTATATTTTTTTTGTCTTTTTTGTTATTGTTGTTCGTCTTATACTCTCCTCCAACTCTGCCTTTCCTGTTTTCTTCTTTCTTCCTGTAGAACTCCCTTTAGAATTTCTTGAAGGGGAGGTTTCTTGTTGGTATACTCTTTCAGTTTCTGTTTGTCTGCGAATATTTTGAACTCTCCATCATGTTTGAATGCTAATTTAGCTGGATAGAGTATTCTTGGTTGGAAATTTCTTTCCTTTAGTACCTTGACTATATCATACCACTGCCTTCTTGCCTCCATGGTTTCAGAAGAGAAATCAGCACTTAATCTAATTGAGCTTCCCTTGTATGTGATGGTTTTCTTTTCTCTTGCTGCTTTTAGGATTTTCTCTTTGTCTTGAGCATTGGATAATTTGACAAGTATATGTCTTGGGGTGGGCCTGTTGGGGTTTATGACTTGTGGAGTGCGCTGTGCTTCTTGGATATGTACACCTGTCTCTTTCAGTAGATTTGGGAAGTTTTCAGCCATTATTTCCTGCAGCACTCCTTCTGACCCCTTTCCCTTCTCTTCACCTTCTGGAATGCCTATAATACGTATGTTTGAGCGTTTTGCATTGTCATTCAGGTCCCTAAATCCTAATTGGATTTTTTCTATCTTCTTATTGACCCCTTCTACTATCTGTTTGATTTCTGAAGTACTGTCTTCCACATCACTAATTCTCTGCTCTGTCTCTTCTAGTCTGCTGATATTTGCTGCTAGTGTATTTTTGATTTCTTGAACTGTGGTGTTCATTCCCATCATATCTATTATGTTTTTTCGTATGTCTGCAATTTCCCCTCCAAGTGATGTCTTCATGTTGTTAACCTCTTTCATTACTTCGTCAAATTTGTCGGTGATAAATGTTCTGAGATCTTTCATTGCTTGTGCCAAGTTTTGCTCCCCTTCGTGATTATTGGTTTGTTGACTGGATTCAGCCATGTTTTCCTGATTACTGGTTTGGTTTGTAGATTTTTGTTGCTTTCTGGTCATCTCTTTATCTTGACGGATTTAATCAGTTCCTTAGCTTCTTTGTCTGCTCTTGGAGGTTAATTAGCTGTTATTTTTGCATCGGTGTTATATCTTCTCTTTGTCACTTTTTTCTTCTTATTCTAGTTTCTTGTTGTTGGTTAAGTTCACTTTAAAGGAAAGTATTAGTGTTGGGGGAAGGCAATTGTGTAAGCAAGGGAAAAGTGTAAAGTAATATTGGTGATATATGTTAACAAAGCAAGAATATGAGATCTGGGAGGATGGAGGTTAGATTTATGTAAATTGTGTAGAGTTATAGCAGTAGGTAGAGTACCTATTATGAGGTAGGTGATTGAATATAGGAGGATTATGGTATGAGCTAAAAAGCTATTGATTTCGTGAGAGAGGGAAAGAGAAAAAAAGTGGTAATAGTTTCAAGCGTGGATAACAGACAGAAAACAAAACATAGATATTAGAAATTAAGACTTAGACCCTTCATGGATCGAAGAAAGGGAGGTGGGAGGTGGAATATGGGAGAGCCAGTAGATGGTGGCGGATATCAAGATGTAGGGGAAAGAGGATAGTGCAGGTAGGCTAAATCAGTTCACACAGATATGAGGCAGTGGAGGATGGGAAAATCCAGCAAATATGAGGTGTTCCCTGTAGCACCTATTGTGTACTTGAATTAAAATAAAATAAGTGGAAAATGAGGGACAAGAGGGAAAGAGAAAACCGAAAAAAAAACACTAATTATAATAAAGAAAAAAAGAAAGACAAGAAGAAAGGAAGAAAGAAAAAGAGGATAGGTACACGGTGGGGAACAGATAGGGGGAAGAGAGACACAGGTATACAAGTGTCACAATTACAACACTATCTAAAACAACAAGCAAAAAAACCCCTAAATAACTGTAAAAAAAAAAAAAAGGGACTTTGGGGGGCACGCTAGGAGAAAAGACTAGGGGATAATGCAATATTAGCAATCAGGGCGTCAAAAAGAGTAAAAAATAAGATAAAGTGAAAATAAAAACAAAACAATATGAACCAATAAAGATAAAACGCAAACGTTAAGGTCCAGAGCATTCAAGGACCCCAGGTAGACCCCAGGGCGTGATGGATTCGGGGGTGGAAAGTCTGAGACACTGAAGACTCAAGAGGTGTGAGTCTGGGGTGTGGACCGCCAGAGTCCAGGGGACCCAGACCTGGCAACCTCAAATCTGGTCCACAGAAAGCTTAGGAGCCCCGCAGTGCAACACAGCCCTCAGGGATCCCCGTAGCTGGGTGCCAGCCCCGTGGGGGAAGATAGATCGGCGAATTCTATATTGAATGTCTGATCTCTGAAATTCACCTAATTCCTCAGGGTATCAGCCTTTGGACAGCTCCTTCCCTGTGCTCCCACGCAACGGCCACTTGAGGGCGCCTCTACACCACGGCCAGTTCAATGACCCAGATCCCAAGCCCCGCCGGGTGGGGTGGGCTTCAGCTGGAAACGCCGAAAACAGACTCTAAGATCCGAAATCCCAAACTTCGCAAAATATTCCCCAATCAGCTTCTAGACGTGTCTTCCTCCCTCACTGCACCCTACAACAGTCTCCCAATTGTGTCCCCTTATTGTCCAAAATCCAATTCCGTTGCAGATCGGCAGCCGGACCTGTGGGGATGGGGCTCCAGGCGGAAGCGCCTCCCAGTAATCTTTGACAGCTTCTTTGCTCTCTGGTATAATAAGGTACTTTAAACTCATTTTGTACATTACTTATCCTAGAATAGTCATCAGTCATTTCTCCAACGAGCAATGATTTCTTTTATTGGTAAAGTGATAGAAATAATAATCATAGCACAAAGGATTCTCATTACTACTATGTTCATAATCATTCCTAGGCCTTTCAGTGGACAGAACTAAGAAATAAATATCTGTTTTTTCTAAATGAAATTACACCATGAGTTCCTAATGATATTTCCAATTCAAATGTAGTACTGCAGGGCTTTCCTTAATTTCATTGATTATATATTTGTATCTTATGCTGAAAATCTTGACTCCTAATGACAATGTAATTACCTATTTGCTTTCTCTATATCAATATCTATCTATCTATTTAGCTATCTATCACTTATTATCTATCTATCATCTATCTAATCTATATCAGAATAATCACAGCTGAGGGGTAAAATATTTGCGTGTAGTAAAGCCACATCCATATTATTAATAACAATAGGATTACTTAAACATTTTAAAATTACTTTGTAGTTTTTTTGACCCACCATGATGCACAAATGTTCTTTAAAGTCTAATGAAAAATTCTTCTCTGTGTGGCTCTGCCACCAACCTAATTTACAGTTTAATTTTTATTCTTACAAATTGAATTTTCATTCTAATTTAATTTTGTTTTATAACTTTGGTAATACATTTACATGGTTCCTAAGCCAAAACTGCAAAACAAAGTATGTTCTGAAAAGTCATAGGTAAACTTTTCATAATAGCTTCCACTTTTTCCTTTCATTGTTTTTTTAAAATATAAACTTATATACACACATATATATATATATATATTGTGTGTGTGCACACACATGCACATGCACAGGTATATGGGAATTTATATTCTCCCCTTTCTCTGATAAAAAAAAGCATGCTATAGACACTCTTTTTTTACTCTGGGTAATTTTTTTCATTATGGAGGTCACTCCTTTGCAGTGTGTAGGTATTTTCTCATTTCCTTTTAGAACTTGCTGCTTCTTTTTAATGTTTATAAAAAACAAAATCCTTAATAACCTTCCTCCATCCCCAGCTCAGTATCTGTGGCTTTCTCTTTCTCAGTAAGTGACAGAGAAGTAATGTCTTTGTCACAGTAGGCTATAGTGGAATTCCTTTCTCATCTTAGAGAATTCATTGTTTTTTAGCAAAAGGAGGATTTCTTCAGGACAGGACTCAAGAATCACTCCACAAAATTTAGCTGCTGGTGGAATAATAATTCCATATGCTGAGCTTCATAGACACATCATATTCATAGCACTTATCATTACCTAACAGTATAGTATACCGGTATTTCTTCATTAGGTGTTTCTTCCTTCAAATTCTAAGACTCTAGAATGTAAGCTGAATGAGGGTAATAACTTTGTTTTTTTCTCGAATGGATCCTAAACATCTAGAACAAGGTCTTACACACAGAGGTGCTCAGAACCTGATTTTTTCGATTTACCCCAGGTAGTGATTGCAGTCCCCTAAATGATGAGGTGGGTAATCACCCAGAGAATTAGCCCAGGAGTCACAATCATTCATCCATCCATCCATTTGCTTATAAATTACCATGTACTGAGTATCTGGTATGTGCCAGGAAGTATTCCAGGCAAGGTAGCAATGCTTGCCTTAGCTTTGAGGCTCAGGCAGGCTGTTACCACTTTGTCTCCCAATACCCTGACTGGACATTATAAACCTCTCTCTAGACTGATCTGGCAGGAATGATTCACCTCAATGACAAACTATATGTAAAGTAACAATACCAAATAAGCATCTGGAATAAAAGGAAATGTGGGAGGAGTGGGGTGGGGTGTGGGATATATGGGAACCTCTTATATTTTTTAATGTAATATTTTTTTGTGATCTATATATCTTTTTAAAAAGGCAATTAAATTTTAAAAAATTAAAAAAAGAAAAGGAAATGATATATTTTCTTGGCTTTCCCCATTTCTCTCACAGGGCACCAAAACTTCATACATTATGCAAACGTGTGTATATTCCACTTCTTAATTACGTTTTCACATGCTGTCTATTGTAGTGGTAGTAATGCTTTACATAGTTTATGTCAACGTTATATCTTTTATGTGAGAGGGAAACCAGTGTAGACTAGGACTAACATTTATTGAAGTCTATTATGTAACAGACATTCTTTACAGGTTTCCTCATTATATTCTTTGTTATAGTCAAATAGAAGACAAAGTAAGGAGAACAAGAAAGCACATTATAAAAATGGAAATGATGTATGGATTTCCTATTCTTTCCCAGCTCTAGAAGAGAATTCATTTTACACCACAGAAATATCAACACATCATCTGCACAGGGTTCCCATTTATTCCTCACATTACTGTGGTGAAGTGGGAAAATTTATCATCTCCACAGAATATACTGAGGCTCATAAAGGTGATAACATATAAAACGTTATCATTTATGGATTAGAGCAGAGTTTCTCAAATTTAGGAGTGTATCATCTGGAAGACATGTAAATACTAACTGCTAGGCCACACACCCTAGAGCTTCTGATTCAGTCCATCCAGTTGAGGCTCAAGGATGTGCACTTCTAACGTATTTCAAGGTGATGCTGATACTGCTCGTCCAGGGACCACACTGAGAACAGCTGATGTAGCTAATAAAAAACAAACAGTCAAAAATAGCACTTACCCTTTACAGAGTACCCAGGGAATCATGCTGTGATGAGAGGGCTCATGGAGTTACATGACCTGGGGTCAAAACAAATGGGTCATAGTGTTCAGTGACCCTAGGCCCATGATCTGGATCATGGACTCAAGCAGTGAGAGCCACTATGTCACTCTCCTAAAGTGTGAGGGGACCAGTCATTGGCCCATAGAACAACCCAGTCTCCTCAGGTGGACATTGGTAATTTTATCACACCTCCCACCCTGGGGGAGCTCTGTGGTAATGGGATTAAGCACTTGGCTCCAAAGATCTCTCTTTATTTTAAGAGCTTTTTAAGTTACTTGCTTTTGAATCCATAATTCAGCTCAAAGTAGAAAAAGTTAGGAGAGGTTAGGTAAATCAGGCACCAGCCTTTTAAATGACAGCTCAGAAGTGAAACCTGGAATTTTCTTTGTGTCCTGAAGCCTCCAGGGTTCTAAATGCTCTAATCTTTCTGGGCAATCGATGCTGACTGGAATATTGCTTGATTTAAAAAAAATAGTTGTATTACTTTGAAATTATATGATCATAAAATTTAAAATACTGCATATGGCAATAAAAATCAGTAAAGTGGCCAGCAAATGCTAGAGTAAATATTTGCAAATTATATGCGGCTAATTCTCATTAATGTATGAAGCGTGATTAGCAATCAATATAGATAGATGGACAGTGATTTGGTGGTATGTAGCCTATGAAATGTCCCCTAATGATCCATGCCTCTCGGTATTCACTCCCTTGTGTAATTCCCTATCCTTGAATGTGGGCTGAGAGTTAGGAGTGGCTAAGTAAATTGAGGAAGCAGACTTGTAAACTTCTGAGTAGTTAAACCTGGAATTCCTCTAGAGCTTTTCCCTTTGTGTCCTGAAGCCTCCAGGGCTCTGAATGGGCTAATCTCCCTGGGCACTGGCACTCTGTGCTCCAAAGGGTATTGCTGAATACAGAAAATGATCTGTATTATTTACTTATTTTTGAAAATTTGAAAGACAGTTTTACTGAGATATAATTCACATACCATACAATTTACCTCTTTAAAGTGTACAATTCAGTGGTTTTTAGTAGATTCACAAATATATACAACCATCTCCACAGTCCATTTTAGAACATTTACATCACCACACACAAAAAAACTGGTACCATTTAGCTATCACCCTCTGTGCTCCTCCTGGTTCCCTCCCCCAAGCAACCAGTAATTTACATTCTGTCTTTATAGTTTTTCCTATTTGGACTTTCATATAAATGGGATCATACAATATGTGGCCTTTTGTGTCTGGTTCTTTTCATTTAGCCTAATGTCTTCAAGGTTCACCCACATTGTAGCTTATGTCTGTACTTCATTCCTTTTATGACCTATCATTTATTTTAAAAATAAACTCTACCCTGGAATAGTTTAGATGCACAGAACTGTATTACTTCAATTAATAATATTATTGAAAAAATTGAAACACTACATATGACTGGAAAAAAGGTAAAAGTTATGTGAAAAGAAGAAAGAATTTGCAAACCATATGGGGTTCATATCTCTGATATGTTAGGCAGATTTAAATGATGTCAACAGAAAATTTACTTAAAGAGCAATATTTGTACCCAAGTAGCTAATTAAATGTGAATGAAAATTGGACATATATTAAGTGAAATAAGCAAATTACAGAAGAACATATGTAACATGGTTACAGTTTTGAGGAATGTCCATTTTGTATATTTTATATCAATATTTTTGTTTATAACAAACACTGATAAATAATATTGGTAAATCATCTACAGAGAAACATATCTGGAAAACAAACACCTATTTATTTTCATTGGATATCTTTGGGTCAGGGAGTGTGGGTTGGGCAGATTGGAGGTAAAAGATAATATCAGTTTATATAGGTACATTTTTGTCTTGTTTAAAATTTTGTAATCTGAAAATTTTATTAAGAGAAAAATTTGTAAAGAGCAAAAATGTAACCCAACTGGCAAAAATCATGTACATATATATATTATGTTTTGGAAATGAGTTCATAATCTACAGTTTTGTTGGGAAAAGAGCAAATTAAAGTAATTTATTTGACAGTATGTATACCTATGTGTGTGTTTCTATGTCTCAAATTTTTCATACCAAATATTCTCACAAACACGCATGCAACTTTTTCTTCAGTGCTGCCTGGAGGTGGATGTCTAGTTTTAGGGCTTAGAGACTCCTGAAAGTTCTATATACACAGGGATTGTTGCCAGTGAGTAGTAAATTCTAGAAAGATCTGCTTGATGCCAAGTCCAAGACCCTCCCTCATTTCTTCCTTCCCTTGCAAAGGTCTTGGTCCTGAGATTTTCAGAACTGAAACAAAACTCTGATCATCAGGTGGCACCTGTCTCCATTTTTTCTTTTTTCCCCACCTCTTTTTTATCTTTATAATTTTTTTCAATTAGAGAAGTTGTGGATTAATAGAAATCTCTCTTTTAAAATGAAAGGCATATTTTTTTTCACCAAAGAAACTGTATGTTATATTTAAAGTAGTTTATGAAGTGGTATTTTCAAGTTTTGTTTGAAAAGTGTTTTATGTATAAAAAGACCAAAAGGATATCTACTTAGACTCATATATGCTTCTTCACTAATCTCTCTACCTCTCTCTCTCTCTCTCTTCATTAAGGACTACTGACCTGTCCACACTGTTTGCAGGGCCCCTACAGGAAGTAGATTATGCAAACCCTCCTGTACCATACCCCTGTAATGACTTCCCAGACCTTTTAACCCCTCTCTATGTCATCCCTTTTCCAGGTCACTTTATTTATTTTTATTTTTTAAATTTATTTTTATTGTCTTTTTTAAAAAGATACATATGTCCCAAAAAATGTTACATTAAAAAATATGAGATTCCCACATACCCCACTCCTTACCCCCCTCCCCCCTACTCCTTCCACATTAGCAACCTCTTTCATCATTGTGGCACATTCATTGCATTTAGTGAATACATTTTGGAGCACTGCTGCATTGCATGGATTATAGTTTATATTGTAGTTTACACTCTTCTGCAGTCCATTCAGTGGGTTATGGCAGGATATATAATGTCCAGCATCTGTCCTTGCAATATCATTCAGGACAATTCCAAGTCCCGAAAATGCCCCCATATCACTCCTCTTCTTCCCTCTCCATGCCCTCAGCAACTCCTGCAGTCACTGTCTCCACATCAATGATAATTTTCTTCCATTGCTTAGTCACAATAATTCTATAGCAAAATACCAGTAATTCCACTCTAATCCATATTTTATTCCTCCATCCTGCGGATCTGGGTCACTTTACACACAGCTGCTCAGAGCAGTTTCCCCGAAGCTGGCTCTGATACCAGCAAACAGACATTCTCAGGGTGCCCTGCAAACTCCTTTCCCCAAATGGCATTTAAGACTTTCCACCCTTATGTACCCAGCCAACATTTCTGGCCTTGTTTCCCAAGTTCTCTGTGATCTGGGCAAACTGCATCATTGACTGCTCTCTCAAGGGACTCCTGTGCTCCTTGTGCCTGTTTAACAGGTTGTGGATTAATTTGCAGAGGGCTTGGCCCTTGCACACGCGTGGTGCCATTACATACTTAGAGCAAGCCTTTGAGGGAGGGTTGTTATCCTCATTTTATTTTTTATTTTTTAATTTTTTCACTTTTTTTTGTCTTTATTTTTTAATATTACACTCAAAAAGTATGAGGTCCCATATACCCTCATCTCCCTCACCCCACTCCTCCCCCCATAACAACAATCTCCTCCATCATCATGCGACATTCATTGCATTTGGTGAATACATCTCTGAGTACTGCTGCACCTCATGGTCAATGGTCCACATCATAGCCCACACTCTCCCACAGTCCACACAGTGGGCCATGAAAGGACATACAATGTCTGGTATCTGTCCCTGCAGCACCACCCAGGACAACTCCAAGTCCCAAAAACGCCCCCACGTCTCATCTCTTCCTCCCACTCCCTACCCCCAGCAGGTACCATGGCCACTTTCTCCACACCAATGCCACATTTTCTTCGATTACTAATCATAGTAGTTCATGAATAGAATATCAGTAAGTCCACTCTATTCCATACTCTATTCCTCCATCCTGTGGACCTTGGAATGGTTGTGTCCACTCCACATCTACATCAAGAGGGGGCTTAGATTCCACATGGATGCTGGATGCAATTCTCCTGCTTTCAGTTGTAGACACTCTTGGCTCCCTGGTGTGGTGGTTGACCTTCTTCACCTCCATGTTAGCTGAGTGGGGTAAGTTCAGTAAACCAGAGTGTAGGAGTTGCAAGTCTATTGAGGAGCTGGGCCTGGCTATCACATGGCCAGTCCAGAGATTCAGGTCCCGTGGGTATACATTAAACCCCAGGACCAACTACAGTTCCGGTAAAAGTAACAGGAGAGCCTTGCGAACAAAGATCACATCTGAATCCAGCTCCATCACACAGAAACACAAACTCCAAAGTAGGGCCAACTGACATGGCACTGAACTCCATCTGCCATGACCATAGAACCTGTAGGTCTCTGTAGCCCTCAGAAGAACCAATACCTGGGGTTGTATCTACTTTAGCTGTCTGTTATTCTCATTTTAGAAGTACGGAAACTGAGTCTAATGGAGGGTGAGAACTAGCCTTGTCTCTGGGAAAGATGCTGGGGTTACAGAAATTAGAAACAGTGATAACTTGGTAGTGGTAATGAGCAATATTATTTTGCTCTATAACAAAGAGGAGTAGATAAGGTGCTCACCATTATCAAGTGCCTGCTATGTGTAATATTACTTTTATTTTTTCCTAGAATCTAAATGCCACACGCTCTTTGTAGAGTATTTGGAAAATATATTAAAACAGAAAGAGAATGGGAATAAACATCCACAACCCCAAACCAGAATAGCCTGTCTCTTTCTATGATTGGCTGACATCTAGTGGTAGAATCAAGAATATCAAACTACACCTGTAAATGAAGATAGGTCAAGATGGTGCAGCAGTGCTTCAAAAAAAAAAAAAAAAAAAATATATATATATATTCACCAAATGCAATGAATGTGCCATACTGATGAAAGAGGTTGTTGATGTGGGAGGAGTGGGGGGTGGGGGGGTAGGGTATATGGGAACCTCATATCTTTTAATATAACATTTTTTGTGATCTATGTATCTTAAAAAAATACAATTAAAAATGATGGGGTGGGGGATGGGGAATGGAATATATGGGAACCTTTTATGTTTTTTTATGTAATGTTTTGTGCGATCTATTAACTTAAAAAATAATTTAAAAATTAAATTAAATTTTTAAAAAAAGGAGTTTGCCAGGACAATAAAGTCACCAATAACAAAAACAAAACAAAACAAAACAAAACAAAAAAACTTTACCAGGATCCAATGAGCCTGGGTTCTTCAATACCTATAATTTCCCAATTTTACCACAATACTTCTTCCCCTTTTAGGTGATGGACTTCTTTTTTTTTTTAAGATTTATTTTTCATTTATTTCTCTTCCTCTCCGCCCCCCCCTCCCCCATTGTCTACTCTCTGTGTCCATTTGCTGCATGTTCTTTGTTCGCTTCTGTTGTTGTCAGTGGCACGGGAATCTGGTTTCTTTTTGTTGCATCATCTTGTTGTGTCAGCTCTCCATGTGTGCGGCGCCATTCCTGGGCAGGCTGAACTTTATTTCACGCTGGGCAGCTCTCCTGACGGGGTGCAATCCTTGCGCGTGGGGCTCCCCTACGCAGGGAACACCCCTGCATGGCAGGGCACTCCTTGCGCGCATCAGCACTGTGCATGGGCCAACTCCACATGGGTCAAGGAGGCCCGGGGTTTGAACCATGGACCTCCCATGTGGTAGACAGATGCCCTATCCACTGGGCCAAGTCCGCTTCCCTAGGTGATGGACTTTTAGGCTCAGGACCTGGTGGCGTCACATTTATTTGGAATAGTGTATGTAAATTATAAAGTGATATATGTGTGGGTACCACTTCATCAACTTCTCTTCAAGATGTCGTGGAGATAAAAATCCCTTTCTTTGAGCTAAAGGGCAAGTTCTAGGACCAATATCATCTCACTTGTTTCCAAGGCAGTGATATTTAGAGGAAACAGCATGGGCTTTGGCATCACAGATGGGAATAAGGAATGCAGATAAGGGATCTAATATTTATTTAGGAGCACTCCATGTCAGTAATTGTGCTAAAATCATTTATATTAGACTTTGATAAAGTCTAGGATGCATTTTATATACTTTTAATTTTTTTTAAAAGATACTTAGATTACATAAATGTTACATAAAAAATACAGGGGAATCCCATATGTCCTGGTCCCTACCCCTCCCACACTTTCCCACATTTACAACATCCTGCATTAATGTGGTGCATTTGTTATAATTGATGAACACATTTTTGAGCATTGCCACTAAGTGTGATTATAGTTTACACTGTAGTTTACACTCTCTTCCGCACATTTTTGTAAGTTATTACAAGATATATGATGGCCTGTATCTGTCATTAGGATGCATGTTTTAATCTCTAGGGTAATCAGTACATGAGCAGTAGTATATGTACAATTAATGTAATGGAGGACGAAAACGAAATTCTTTTTAAAAATCATTAATTAATCCAAAAAGAGTAAGAAAGATAAGAAAAAGAAATATATAGAATATGCAGAACAAATATAAAGTAAATAGTAAGATGATATATTTAAACCTAAATATATTAGGGATAAATATTATGTAAACAGCATAAATATTCCAATAAAAATAAAAACTTGTTAGACTGGATTAAACAAAAATAACTGTATGCTTTTTAGAAAAGATCCACCTTCAATATAATGCCACAGAAAATTGAAACTAAAAAGATGGAGAAAGATAGCATGTAAATACTAAACAAAAGAAAGCTGATGTAGCTATATTAATGTCAAAGGAACTAGATATTACAGCAAGAAGTTTTAGTAGAGACAAAAAGGAACATTTCTTAATGATAAAAGGGTCAAGTTCCCAGGTAAGTAAAAACAATTCTAAATTTGTATGTATCTAGTGATATAGCTTCAAAATATATGAAGCAAAATTTAATAAGAACTTTATAAAGGAGAAATAGATCTGCAATCATAGTTGAAGAATTTTTATTTATTTATTTTTTAAAGATTTATTTTTTATTTTATTTCTCTCCCCTCCCCGCCACCCCCATTGTCTGCTGTCTGTGTCTATTTACTATGTCTTCTTCTGTGTTCACTTGTATTCTTGTCAGCATCACCCGGAATCTGTCTCTTTGTTGCGTCATCTTGCTGTATCAGCTCTCCGTGTGTGTGGTGCCAATCCTGGGCAGGCTGCACTTCTTTCACGCTGGGCGGCTCTCCTTGTGGGGCGCACTCCCTGTGCGTGGGATCCCCCTACACAGGGGACACCCCTGTGTGGCATGGCACTCCTTGCGTGCATCAGCACTGTGCGTGGACCAGCTCCACACAGGTCAAGGAGACCCCGGGTTTGAAACCTGGAACTCCCATATGGTAGGCGGATGCTCTATCAGTTGAGCCAAATCCGCTTCCCTGAAGAATTTTTTAAATGATTTTTATTATACAAGCATGCACAGAATAAAAATTGGAAAATAGGAGAAAACAGCTTCACAATTTAACTCATCACTACTGAGATGGAGTCATTAACATTTTAGTGTACACACCTAGCTAGAGTTTTTTTTTTCTGTATATGTGTGTGTTTGGAGAATATATGTATATATGTAAACATATTTGAACAAAAAATATACATACTATCTTGTAACCTATTTTATATTCATAAATATATTTCCATGTTAAAAATTTAGTTTTGTTATAATGTTTAATGGCTTCACTGTTATTCATTATATGAAAGTATCATGATTCCTTTAACCTATCCCCTATTGGATATCTAAGTAGTTAGAATTATAGAATTATGAACAACATTGCAATAAACATCTTTATAGATATCTTTGTGCATTTATTTTGTTTTTATTTTTTCTTTCTTTGTGCATTTACGTATCATGGTTTCCCAAAAATTGAATTCCTAGTTTCAAGGGCATATATACTTTTAAAACTTTCTAATACGTATTTCAAACTGCCATTTGAAAAATTGTACCAGCTTAGATGCCAAACAATCATGCACATGCACAAGACTGTGCATTTCTCTACCTCTACACAAATACTGATAATTATTTCCTAGTGTAGAGATTATTGCACATTTTGGTGAGCAAATATGTTATTTCACTGTCATTTTAATTTGTATTACCTTGATTCCTTGTGAGGCTAACTTTTTTTCAAGGTAAGCCTTTTGAAGTATATCAGACAGAAAAGTGCACAAACCATAAATGCACACTTTGATAAAATTTCACAAAATGAACACAAAATGAACACATTTGTGTGGCCAGAAACTGGAGCAGGTAAAAGAACATTACTAGCACCCCAGAAGCCCATTCGTGTCCTGTTCCAGTCACTAAATCCTCTCCCCTTACCAAGAGTAACCATTATTCTGACTTCTAAAAACATAGATGGGCTAGTTTTGTCTTCTTTTGAATTTTATCTAAGTGGAATCATTCAGTATGTAATCTTTTGTGTTTGCCTTCTTTCACTTAGCATTGCTTATGAGTTTCATTCATGTGGTTGCTTATGGTTGTAATTTGTTCATTATCATTGCTACATAATATTATAATGGAATATTTGAACAGACCTCTCTCAGAATTTAATAAAACATTGAGACGAACAATCAGTAATGATATCAAATATTTGAATATCACAATTCATAATCTTAACATAATCAACAAATACAGAATACTTTCCCCCAAAATTGCAGAATACACTTTCTTTTTAGGCACCAGTGGAATATACACAAAATTCAACTACATGAAGGGTCATAAAGCATGTCTCAACTAATGGTAAAGATTGAAATAACACATAGTATTTTCTCTGATCATTGTGAAATTAAGCTAGAGACTGATTTTAAGATGTGATTAGGAAATTACTATATGTTTTGAAGTTAAGAAATACATTTCTAAATCACTTATGGGTCAAAGAAGAAATAAAAATGGAAATTAGAAATACTTGAAATAGAGGATAATGAAATTATGATATACAAAAAGTAGTGAGACACAAAATCCCAGCAGGCCTTTTTTGGGGTAGAAACTGGCAAGCTGATCCTAAAATTTATATAGAAAAGTAAAGGACCTAGAATAGCCAAAAACAACTTTGAAGAAGAAGAATGTTGGAGAACTGACATTACCTGATTTTGAGAATTACTATAAAATACAGTAATCAAAACAGTGCAGAAATGGTGAAAGGATAGTCATGTAGTTCAAGGGAACAAAATAGTTAGCCCAGAAGTAGACCCACACGTGGTCAATTAATTCTTGTCAAAAGTGCCAACGAGGTAATATGTTGGAGAAATGATAGTGTTTTCAATGAATGGCGATGGAACAATCATACATCCATACGTGGAAAAATAAAAGTACTTAACTCATACCTCGCACATACACAAAAATTAACCTGAAATGTATCATAGAAATAAATGTAAGAGCTAAAAATCTATAAACTATCTAAAAGAAAACACAGGGAAAATCTTTGTGATCTAGGACTAGGCAGATTTTTTTTTATTATTAGAGAATTTGTGGGTTTACAGAACAGTATCATGCACAAAACACATGATTCCCACACACCATCCCATTACCACCAACTTGCATTGATATGGAGTATTTGTTACAATTGATGATAGCACATTTTTATAATTTTACTATTAATTAAAGTCCATGGTTTGATGTGGGGTTCACTGTGTAGTATAGTTTCATGGATTTAAAAAGAAAAATTATTCTGTTGCCATATATACAATCTAACATTTCCCCTTTTAATCATATTCATATATATATATTTCAGTGCTGTTAATTGCATTCACAATGTTTTTCGATTATTACCACCATCCATTACCAAAACATTTCCATCATTTGAAATAGAAGCTTTGTACATTTCAAGACTTAACTTCCTATTCCCTATCCCCACCCTGTCCCCTGGTAAGGATTCTTTCTTCTAGATTTTGACTCTATGGGTTTGCTTATTCTGTTTCAAATCAGTGAGCTCACACAATATTTTTCCTTTTCTGTCTTGCTTATTTCATTCAACATGATGGCTTCAAGGTCCATCCATGTTGTCACATGTATCGGGACTTCATTCCTTTTTATGACTGAATATTCCCTTGTATGTATACAACACATTATATTTATCCATTTATCAGTTGAAGGACACTTGGGTTGCTTTCATCTTTTGGCAATTGTGATTAATGCTGTTATGAACCCTGGTGTGCAAATATCTGTTCAACTCCCAGCTTTCAATTCTTTTGGGTATATATGTAGATGATCCAAGATAAAGATTGTATTTTGAAAACTTGATGGTTATTTCAGGCTTCTGTAATTTTGGTGATATTTTATCTTTCTTTGTACTTTACTGCATCACATTGAACTTTATTATAAGCATGCACAATTTTTTATAAAAACAGTGAATTATTTTCCTCAAAATAAAGAATACAAAAAGCCAGCATTCATAATCTTAACAAAAACTGTGAAATATCTAGGAGTGGAGATAAGAAATGTGTAAAACCTATATGAAGAAAACTACACATTTTTTTCTCAAGAAAAGAAGATATGAATAAATTAAAAATACTATATTACCCTAGATGAAAATAATTTATTGCTAAGATTTTAATTATTACCCAAGTTAATCTATAAATTCAATGCAATCTTACTTTGAAAAAAAAGGCAGGACTTTTTAAAAAATGAAACTTCAATTGAAAAAGAAAATGCCCAAGATAAAAAAATAGTTTGAAAAAGGAGGCCCTAAAGAATTTGTCTCAGACACCAAAACTTGCTACAAAGCTACACCTATTAGAAATGTAAGCGATGGGCTGGGCCAGAACAGTTCAAGATAGCTGATGTCGAGGCCGGATGAGGAGATGGTATGCACAGCAACTTAATTCATCACTCATGTATGATCAGCAGAATTTTATGAAGTGTTTAATGGTGCCTGGCTACTGCTTAATAATGACAATCTTCTCAGGGAAGGGGCAGTACATACTTTGCTTAATATAACATGGATCAGTTCACACCTGTAAAGGTAGAAAGATATGATGATCAGGTCTTAATTACAGAATATGGTGACCTGGGTTATAGCAGATTTTTAGATCCAAGAAACAAAATTTCCTTTAAGTTTTGCCGCTTATGGAAAGAAGCAAATGCCCCCCAATCAGAGGAAGTAGATGGAGGTCTGGAGTCTTGGAGAGAATCCTGTGACAGTGCTTTATGGGCCTATGTGAAAGATCATTATTCCAAAGTTTTCTGTACTGTACACTAAAACTATAGATGGGCAACAGAATATTATTACATATATTGAAAGACACCAGTTTTAGCCTTAAAACTTCTGGAATTGTTGTTTGAGATCAGTTCGCCATCATACCACCTTCAGCCCAGGTGGTTGGAGTGCTTAAGATTCAGGTTCACTATCATAAAGATGGCAATGCTCAGTTGGCTAGTCATAAAGATATACAGGATTCAATATCCACTTCGAATGAAGTCCAAACAGCGAAGGAGTTTATCAAAATCATAGAGTATGCAGAAAAATGAGGATCAGATACCAATTAGTGAAAATTATCAAACAGTATCAGGCACCACATTCAAGACCTTATACTGGCAGCTTCCAGTTATTCACACCAAAATTGAATGGAACAAGATTGGCAAGGAAATGCAGAAGGCTTAAAGGCTGAATGTAAGATTCTTCAATATGAGGGAAACAAATAATTCACTCAACATGCAGTCATATGATAAATAGGTGATTTATAAACAAGAATGATGTTTTGCTAGGGCGTTCGAAGTTAACCAGTTTTCTAGCCTCATGGATATGGCTGAGCCTCTTCCGTTGTCTTGATTTTTGTACTCTCTGCCTTGTAATTTTATGTTCTGTTGTATCTACTTGTAAATCTTTTTTGCTTAATTCTGCTACATTTAGTGTTGGGGGAGAGCTCTATCCAGGAGTCATTTTACTGGTTAGAAAATTTCCCTTGCCGTGGAGTCCTGTGACTAATACAGACAGGTAATATATTTAGTAATTTTCTACTCCATCCTTCAAAGCACTTTTTGTACTTCACTTGGTTTTACAGATCCTCCAACAGCTGAAGAGGTGTCCTACAAACTTATAGCTAAATGGAAGACACATTCATCCTTCTCTCTCCAACTGCTTTGATTATCACTTATGGCATCTCATAACTTGTTTTCACAATTTTGAATTGGGGTTTTAAGATTCTTTTTCAGGGGCAATGGAAGTGTTGTAGAAACCCATTTTAACCAGCTTCTCTGGGTGTGGTATTTTGAGTCTTTTGTGGACCCCAGAAAATTATGTTCTTAAATTAGTTAATTCCTGTGCATGTAAACCTATTGTACGTGAGACCTGATTAAATTACTTCAGTTAAGGGCTTTCAATTGGATTACTTCAGTGAGACATGACCCAGGGTGGGTCTTGGTCCTTTTGCTTGAGTATTTTTTTTTAAGATTTATTTATTTATTTCTCTCCCCCCACCCCCACCCTGGTTGTCTGTTCTCTGTGTCTATTTGCTGCGTCTTGTTTCTTTGTCCGTTTGTATTGTTGTCAGTGGCACGGGAATCTGTGTCTCTTTTCGTTGCGTCATCTTGTGTCAGCTCTCCATGTGTGCGGCGCCATTCCTGGGTAGGCTGCATTTTGTTTCGCACTGGGCAGCTCTCCTTACGGGGCGCACTCCTTGCGCGTGGGGCTCCCCTACACGGGGGACACCCCTGCGTGGCACGGCCCTCCTTGCGTGCATCAGCACTGCACGTGGACCAGCTCCACATGGTCAAGGAGGCCCGGGGTTTGAACCACGGACCTCCCATGTGGTGGACGGACGCCCTAACCACTGGGCCAAATCCGTTTCCCGAGTATTTTTTTTTAATGGAGGTACAGAGGATTGAAATTGGGGACCTCTTACATGGGAAGCAGGTGCTCAACCACTGAGCTACACCCACTCCCAGTACTTTATAAATGGATGAATACAGAGAGAGGAGGCCTCAGAGACAGAGAAACACCCAGAAACTGAGAGGAAGCCACAGATAGAGCAGAAAGTAACAGGACCCAGAGAAGAAGGAAGAGACTGGCAGATGGTGCCATGTGCCTTGCCATGTGCCTTGCCAGATGAGAAAGGAACCAGGATCATCAGCAGCCTGTCCTCAGGAAGAAAAGCATCACCTGATGAAGCCTTGATTTAGACCATTTTCTCAACTTCGTAACTATAAGCTTATAAGTTAATAAATTCTCATTGTAAAAGCCAACCCATTTCTGATATATTGCCTTGGCAGCCTTTAGCAAACTAAAACACTGGGAAAGTTGTTTTAAATCCAGACTTGAACCATGTTCCTGGCACATGAACATGTTTGCTTTTTTCCCCTTCCCTTATTGTCTCCTTTCCATTAGTACCATTGTAGTTATATAAATTTGCATTTTCAGAAGAGAGTTTTACTCATTTATTATTATATTTTTTAGGAGGTATCAGAAATTGAACCCAGGGCCTTGTATTGGGAAGCAGGTGCTCAACCACTGGGCTACATAGCATCCCAATGAGAGCTGGTTTTTTACGTTTGTTTCTTTTGCTTTTAGGAGGTACCAGGGATTGAACCTGGGACCTTGTACATGGGAAGCAGGCGATCAACTGCTTAAGCCATATCCATTTCTTGCTGCCTTCTTTTTCATAGATTGTTACTCAAATTATGAACTTGGATAGGCTGGAACATCATTTTTTGCTGGTATAAAACACTGCTTTTTAGTAAAAACAACTACAACAAAAATATCAGAAACAGCTAGAACCCCTTTGAGGATGAAATGTTCTTAAGATAAAAAGACCTAGTATCTATATCTGTATCTATATCTACGCCTACATCTATATCTATGTGTTTAAGGTGGTACTGGGGATTGGACCCAGCCTGTATATGGGAAGCATGCACTCAATCACTGAGCTACATCCACTCCTCAATGAGAGTTAGTTTTTTTTTTTCATTTATTTTGTTTTTAGGAAGTACTGGGGATTGAACCCGGACCATGTACATGGGAAACAGGCACTCAGCCACTTGAGCAAAATCTGGTCCCATTATATTTTTAATAAGACTAGTATGTGTATATAATGTATAGAAAATTATTTAACACCCCAAACTTATAACAATGAGGAGATAATTCTGAATTGGATGAGGATAGTAGAGTTAAGAGGATACTACTGCCTTTTCTGAGTTTGAATTTTTTGCTAGATTTAATTCTTGTTGAGTTTTTGTGTAATTACAAAAAACAAACAGCAAATAATAAAATAAAATACCCAAGCATTGGGAAACAGATGTGGCTCAACCAATTGGGCTCCTGTTTACTGTATGGGAGGTTCAGGGTTCGATGCCCAGGGCCTCCTGGTGAGGGCAAGCTGACTCACATGGCGAGCTGGCCCACATGGAATGCTGGCCTATGCAGGAATGCAGCCCCATGCAGGAGTGCCACCGTGCGTGGGAATGCCAACCTGCACAGGAAAGCTGTCCCATGCAGGAGTGCCAGCCAATGTGGAGAGCTGGTGCAGCAAGATGATGCAACAAGAGACACAGAGGAGAGAAAATAAGAAGACATAGCAGAACAGGGAGAGGAGGTGGCACAAGAGAGCAGTTGCCTCTCTTCCACTCTGGAAGGTCCCAGGATCAGTTCCTGGAGTCACCTAATGAGAACACAAGCAGACACAGAAAAACACCCAGGGAATGGATACAGAGAGCAGACAGTGGGGGGTGGAGGGGGGGGGGAATAAAGTAAAAAAAATTAATCTTTGAAAGAAAAAATACCCAAGCTTCTTTCCATCAGGACATGGAACTAGCTCCTTTTTAAAAAATCAGCCATGTTGTGTAAGTCTAACATAATTTATTTAATGTTTCCCCCATAGATGGATATGCTATATTGCTTCAGCTTTCTTTAATCTTTATGAACATTGCAATGAATATCCTAGTTACACATATCTTTGAAACTGTGTAGGGATGTATAGACTGACTAAATTCCTAGGAATAGAATTTTTGGGTAAACAGATTTTTGAGATATTATATTTAACGCTTAATAGATTTTGCCAGATTGCCCTCCAAAGAAGCTTGCATCAGAATATCTGCCTCGGACAGAGTATGGGAGTGTTCATTTCCACACAAACCAGCCAAGAATGTTATCGAACTTCTAAATTTTTATTAACTCATAGCTGACACATGATAACTTACAGATGTTTTGATTTATCTCTTTGAATTTGAGCAACTTTTCATATGTTTAACGGTCATTTGTATTTCTTTTGTGTGAACAAATCTGCTTGCGACTTTGACCCATTTTTCTCATGGGTTGTTTATCATCTTATTAATGTTTTGTAAAAGATTTGACCTCTTACATGCTATGTTTATGCTTTATTTTCTTTCCCAAAGTTAGAAATTTTTATGTTATCAAATTTATTAACTTTCTTTTGGTGAACAACACAACTTCTTCACCAAAAATTGAGTTCTGAAAGGCCACCAGTAAAGTTCTATGGGACTGTGTGCTCCCTGGCTCGCCTCCTGGAAGAGGACCCTCACAGCGGGAGCCTTTTCCAGGGGTGTCGTATTTCAACCTTCTGAGAGAAAGGCTGCCTAGAAAGTCTATATTTAGAGTATGACTCCCTGGCAGGGACAGGTGGATATCTGGGGACTAACTTCTGCATATTTCATTCCTGAGTTCTGAGATTATTCTGAGGGGCTTGTATGGTGATATGGTTGGTGCAGTGAGACTGGAACAAAGGGAAGGGAATGAAAAAATCTCTTTGACCTGGTGGCTGCTTGGAATCCTGTACATTGTCCTATTGGTGAGGGGAAAATGACACACACATCCACGGGGTGTTGCAGTGGTTCACAGTCACACATAGACCCTCACCACCATCTCCACTGGAAAATGCTAAACACTAGCCACTGCTAGGGTGATGTACAGTACATGAACCACCCATATTGGAGATATCCCACAAATGCCATGATGGAATGAAAACCCCACCCAATAAACTTCATTTTCATCAGTGGGGTTGCAGGGAATTCTCTAATTTCTGGATGATTTATATGTCACACCATGAAACTTCTGAACAGACTTTAAGAAAAAACTCTTTGAATGGAAAACAGACCCTTTCATGGGTCTAATGAGGCTTATTCCATCACATGCTTTTGAAAATCCAAATAAATCTCCTTGAATGGAAAGCAGATTAATCTTTAAAACCAAAGGAGTATAAGGCACTGGGTTCATTGAGATTTGGGCCTTCATTCAGTCATCCAGGAGCCATCCATGAAGAAATCCTCAGATCATAAATTCAGCCAGAATTTCAGAAGGTTGTAAATCATGTAAACTGGCTAAGCTTAGAAAATCGAACATCTTTCTATTTTTTATTCATTTTTTATTAGGTTTTAAAAAATACATAAATCACTCAAAAATTTTTTACATTAAAAAATATAAGAGATTCCCATATACCTCACTACCCGCAACCTCCACTCCTCCCACAACAACTTCTTTCATTAAGGTGGTACATTCATTGCATTTGATGTATACATTTTGGAGTACTACTACACAGCATGGTTTATAGGTTTGGAACATCATTCCTAAGATTAATTCATAGATCACGTTGAAAACGTGCTTGTTTTGCTTAGGAAAATTTGGTATTTAAAATGTCAATAATTATTAGTCTGTTTTGAAAACTGTGAAATCATTTATAGAAAACATGTTTAAAGGTGTCACAAAATAGTGTAAACAAATTAAAGTCTTTTTGTTATTTTACAACCTGAATATATTTTTATGTCAAATGCAAATGGCTTTACAGCAGTTTCTGATTACAAACATAATGACTGTATGGTGAAGTTAAAAGAGAAAAAGGAACACAATAGAAAAGAAAGTTAAACGTTTGTTTTCCTTCCTGACACTGCCATCTCTACATCATTTTGGTGCACACACTGAACTAATGGGGGGAGGTTGTGTAGGAGGGATTAGGGAGATTTTTTCTTTTTTATTATTATTATCTTTTTTTTAAAAAGATACATGAATCACACAAAATGTTACAATAAAAAATATGAGGTTCCCATATACCCCACTTCCCACACCCCCCACTCCTCCCACATGGACAACTTCTTACATTAGTGTGGTACATTCATTGCCATTTGATGAGTACAGTTTGGAGCACTGCTACACAGCTTGGATTATAGTTTACGTTGTACTTTACTCTGTCTCCCAGTGCATTCAGTGGATTATGGCAGGATATATAACGTCCTGCATCTGTCCTTGCAATATCATTTAGGGCAGCTCCAAGATCTGAAAATACCCTCATATCACACCTCTTTTTCCCTCTCCCTGCTCTTAGCTACTCTCACGGCCACTGTCTCCACATATAGCCTAAGAGAAAAAGAATGGATTCCCCAAATAATCAGAAAAAGAGAAGGTCTGGTGGGTGGGAGGGGGTGCAGCCCCTCCCTGGTAACCAGAAAAGGGCGGTGGGTGCACGGCTTTGATGCCACTTATGGCCTGTAGGACCGGAGAGGACCAGGATGACTGACAGGGGGCTGTGTGCTGAGGCACCGTGCAGAGAAGGGCGGAGAGCAGCGTCTATGTGGGGTGGGGTAGAAGGGAGGAAACGAGGGGGTGAGTATCCTGTAGTACAGCCCCTCTGCTGGGGGAGGGGGACAGGATTCTGTAGTGACGCGCTGCCCTCACGTGACGGGGAGCAGCAGAGTGACGCAGCCTTCGGTGCAGTCGTCATTTGCGTCTGGGTACCGGTTCCCTGCTGCCCTCGCACGACGGGCTGGCATCAGGCCCGGGGAAAGCGGGGCAGGTAAGGGCCCCGGGGCCCACGAGCTGTGGCGCGGTGGCAGCCGCCATTGGACCTCTGCGGTGGGCGCGGGGATGGGGAGCAATGCGGGCTCAAGTTCTAGGAGTCTTCACCTACGATTCTCCCTACCTGGGCCAAAATCTGCGCAGGGGAACGGTGGTCTTTTATCGGCGGATGATGGGGGTGGGGGAATGTCTCCAGAGGGAAAGACAGAGATTGAAACGCCCATCCTCCTCTCTGATTCTAATCCTTGAACACACGTCTGCTCCGCTTCCTGCCCATTTTAGTGAAAAAGATGTGCCGCGGTGGTGTTTGCAGAGAAAATGGTGGGCCTTAGTGACTGGATTTTGGGAGTGTTGTCTCAGAGTCGGGGGAGGGACGTTTGACCACCAGGTTCCTGTATCCGGAAGACGAGTATTGGGATTTGTGCCCTAGGTGGTGGTCCGAGCATTCAGTGTCTTTACTCTCTCCTGCCTGTAGGACAATAGTTCGGTGTGGCACTGTTTGTGGCGAGGCGAGGGGAGAAAGAGAGGAGAAAACTGCCCCAATCTGTGGAGGTTAGTGTGAGCATGGACACTGTCTGTGAACTGTTGAGGTTCTTGGTGAATTCTACATGACAGGGACCCCGGCACTGCTATCTGGTTGGGATTGGAGTGGGTGTAGTTAGGGGGAATTAAATTGGTGTTTACTTACCAAGAGTAGATGTTGAAAATGAATAAAAACAAAAAAATATATAGATAATATTGAAAAAATGCAAATTGTTATATAAAATAATATTACTATTTTTTTTGTTTGAGGTAGCCTTTGGGGAATTATTTTTATGGAAGTGAAAGTCTTCCCCTACACCTTGTCTCCTCTACTGCTGGAGACTCTTGCAGATGGTTTAAGGGGCAGTAGATAGCTGTAGGCCATCTAGAGTATGGGCTTTGGGGTCTCCATCTCTCCCACTGTCCTCTAATTTTCCAGATATCTCCACCTAACCAATCATCTTGGTGAAGGAAATGGTGTGGTATGGGAGGAAGCCCTATAATCCTACAAGTGGCTTTAAAATAATTAGCTTCTTTCTCTGCTTTTACTTTTCTTCCCTTCCCATTTCAGTGCTGGGAAATTCCTAGGTTCTGCCTGCCAGGAAAATGGGTCTTGAAATCTAGAAAGGCAGTTGTGGGGACCCATATCTTAAATGTTGGGATGTCACAAGCACTTAACATCCACAATCTCCTTTTTCTCTCTGTGCTCCTAGGTCTTCCTGTAAGCCTACAGTAAGACCTTCCTGCTGGAAGCAAGGGAAAGAAGGGGAGACTGGCCTGGAACCCTGGAGGTTGGTGTGAACATGGGCAGTGCCTGGGGATGACAGGGAAGGGTAAACACAGCAGGTGCTGAGCTGTATTGAGAGTTATCTCAGTGGAGGGCACTTCTGCCTCTCCTACACTCTACCAGATTGCCATAGTGCTGTCACACCCTATATTGATTTCAGTGCAAGAAATGATAAGAATATTGGGATAAAGGTAAGTTGGAATATGACTAAGAGAGGGGCCCACAAGATGGTACACATTAGCAAACTGGACTTGGACTCCAGAAAGACCCGGGGGACCAGGGTGCTTATCTCATCAAGTGCTCAGTCTGCGTTACCTCTTTTTTGTTTACTTCTCTGTAGATCTGCCTGTAGGTCTCCTGTAGGGCTTGATGATAACACTGGAAGCAAATAAGCAGGGAGGAAAATGCTCCTGATTAGTATAGACTGGTAAGAGGCTGAATACTGCCTGGGGAAACCTGTAGGGTGGGTTTGTGGAGAACAGCATGCATCCTGTAAGGGTCAGGTCCAGTCTGGAAGATCCTGAGTCTTTCCCTTTCTCAGCCATCTTTCCCACAATCCCTGTCTCTTACCCCTTACCCTTACCTTTGTTTTTGGTACCGAGAAAAGAGAATGGCAGCGTCTGAAGGAGTGGAGTGAAATCAGTGGGATAATTGATAGTGTGCTGATAATATGCCTGTCCCATCAAGAACAAAGTCTCCATTTCCATCTGTCTCTCTATTTGTTTGTCTCTATTTAGGTCTGAAGATCTCCTGAGTTTATAGAGCTGCTTTAGGGTGTGTCACCAATCAAGTGAAGAAAAGAGGAGGAAACTGCCTTGGATCATTACAGGTTGGTATGAAGGCAGGGAGCTATGGGAGTGGTGACCAGAATAGATCCAGTAAAAATCAAAGTCTGGAAAGTTCTCAGCCTTTCCTATTCATAGCTAGTTCTCCCAACCTCCTGTCCACTGTTCATTTGGTATAGAGACGTGTATGAAAGTACCTTGGGGGAAATTTGGGGGGCACTGTGGAGGGTGGGGAGGGGATGAAATAAGAATGGAGGAAGAATTTGGTAATCATACTTTTCTCCCACCAAGTGTATAATTTCTACTCTTTCCTGTCTCTGTAAGATGCAAGAGAATTAGGAGGAAAATTTTAGTCCCATTTCCTTCCTCCATTTCTAGGTTCACCTCCAGTGACAGCTGTAGTGGCCTTTGAGTGGCTGAAGACCAGCACCCACACAGGCCTACACCTAGACCTACCACCCTCTTTTTCTGACCTGAGTGAGCTCCCTCTATACCTTGTTCGTGCCTTCAGCAGGGGTGATTACATGGGCCGCTTTCAGGAAGTGGGCTGGGCTACTGCAGGACTGGTGATCTGGGCTGGCACCTGCTACTACATTTACAGACTAACCAAGGGAAGAACCCAGAGTGTGAGGAGACTTACCAGAAATGGGTCCAGAGTCAAGTTGGAGACTGTGGTTGGGGTACAGAACCAGACCTTGGCCATGAGCGAAGCCATGACTGGGGCAGAATTTGAGACTAAACTCAAAGCCAAGGCTGGAACAGAAATTGGAGCAAGAGGTGGAGCTAGGGCTGAAGTAGAGACCAAGACCACTGCTATAGCCAAACCGAAGGCCAACTCCCAGGCCAAGGCAATGGCTGAGGAAGAGGCCCAAACTGAGACCAAAGCAATGGCTGGAATAGTGGTCAAGACAGAGGCAGTGACTCTGGTTGAGGTCAAGGCCAAAACTAGGGAAGTGGCCAAAAAACAGGCAGTGACTCAAACTGAAGCTGAGGCTGAGAAAGTAGTCAAAAAAGAGGCAGTAACCCATGCTAAAGCTAAAGCTTGCTCACTGGCTGCCAGGGCAGAAGCCAAGAAAGAACCAATGACCCAGATCAAAGCTGAAGCTAATAGATCAGCTGAAAAAGGGACAGAGTTTAACAGAGTGGTGATGACACAGACTGAGGTTTTGTCAGTGACCAGGGAAGTGGCCAAAATGGGGTCCATGAAAAAGCCTGGAGTTGTGGCTCAGACCAAGGCAAGAGCCCTAGAAGAGACTGTGAGTGTGACCAAGACTCAGTCTGAGGCCAGGCCTGGTGCCACAGTTGATACTAGAGGAAATCCTAATGTCATGTCTAGGGCAGCAGCTGGAATGGACATTGGGTCCTGTGCACAGTCTCAGTCTGTGGCCAAGAGTCAGGTTGAGGACATGGGTGGTGCCGGGGTTGAAGCCAAGGGGAATTACAAAACCATGTCTAGGGTGGGGTCTGGAGCAGATATGAAGGCTTCTGCTCAGCCTCAGATTGTTGCCAAGTCCCAAGCTGATTCCCTGCCTGGGGCAAGGGTTGATGCTGGGGGTAATGTCATGTGTAAGGCAGGGGCTGGGCCAGATATGAAAACTTGTACACAGCCTCCGACCATGGCCAAGAAACAGGCTGAGGCTACGCCAGGTACCAGAGTTGATGGCAGCGGAAATCCCAATGCCACATCCAGGACAATGACTGGAACTGACATGAGGGCTGCTGCTCAACCTCAGCCTATAGCCAGTGCACAAACTGATGCCAGGCCTGATGCCAGGCTTAAAGCCAGAGGCATGCCTAATGCCACGTCTAAAGCAGGAGCCAGAGAAAACCTGAGGTTCAATGCCCAGACTGAGGTCTTGCTTGAAGCCAAAGTTAAGGCCAGAGGCAATCCCAGTGCTGTGTCTAAGGCAGGGGTTGGAACAGAAATGATGTCCAGTAAAAAGCCTCAGCCAGTGGCCAATGCCCAGGTTGATGCCTTACCAGATGGCAGGATTAAGGTTAGGGACAATACCAATGCCATGCTTAAAGAAGGGCCTGGGACAGACTTGAAGGCACAGTGTCAGGCTATGGTTAAGAGCCAGGTCGAGACCTTATCTAGTGCTAGAGGTAAGGGTAAGAGCAAAGCCAGTGCCAAGGGTAGGGCAGGGGTTGGGGCAGACATGAAAGCCAGTGGACAGCCTCAGGCTGGGGCCAAGACAAAGGATGAGGATGGACCTGATCCCAGGGTTGATGGCAAGGATAATCTTAATGCTATTTCTAGGTCAGAGGCTAAAGCAGGCTTGATGGACTGTGCTCAGCGGCATGCTGTGGTCAGTTCCCAGGCCGAAGCTTTGCCTGGTGGTAGGAATAAAACTAGAGGCAAGCCCAATGCTGTGTCTAAGACAGGGGCTGGGGCACATACAAAGGATTTTGTCCAACCTCAGACTACAGTCAGTTCCAAGGCCGAGGTCTTGTCTGGTGGCAGCAGTAAGGCCAGGGACAGTCCCAATGTGTCTAAGATAGAGGGTAGGGCAGATACAAGGAACTCTGTCCAGCCACATGCTGTGGTCAGTTCCCAGGACGAGGCCTTGCCTGGTGGCAGCAATAAGGTGAGAAGCAATCCTAATGATGTTTCTAAATCAGGGACAGTGGCAGATAGAAAAGATTCTGTCTTTCCTCAGACTGCTGTTAGTTCCCAGGCTGAGAACTTGCCTGGTAACAAGAATAAAATCTGGGGCAATGCAAATGTTGGGTCTAAACCAGGAGCTAGGGCAGATACAAGGGACTCTATCCAGCTGCATGCTGTGGTCAGTTCCCAGTCTGAGGACTTGCCTGGTGGAATCAGTAAAACCAGGGGCAATTCCAGTGCTGTGTCTAAACCAGAGGCCGGAGTAGATGCAAAGGATTCTGTCCAGCCTCATATTGTGGTCAATTGCCAGGCCAAGACCTTACCTGGTAGCAGGAATTTGGCCAGGAACAATCCCAAAGCTGCGTCTAAAACAGAGGCTGAGGTAGATACAAGGGACTCTGTCCAGCCATATGCTATGGTCAGTTCCCAGTCTGAGGACTTGCCTGGTGGAAGCAGTAAGGCCAGGGGCAATCCCAGTGCTGTGTCTAAATCAGAGGCTGGGGTAGGTACAAAGGATTCTGTCCAGCCCCAGACTGTGGTCAATTCCCAGGTCAAGGTCTTGCTTGGTGGCAGCAGTAAGGCCAGGGGCAATCCCAATGCTATGTCTAAAACAGGGGCTGGGGCAGATGCAAAGGATTCTGTCCAGCCCCAGACAGTGGTCAATTCCCAGGCCAAAGCCTTGCCTGGTGGAAGTAGTAAGGCCAGGGGCAATCCCAATGCCGCATCTAAAACAGGGGCTGGGGCAGATGCAAAGGATTCTGTCCAGCCCCAGGCTGTTGTCAATTCCCAGGCCATAGCCTTGCCTGGTGGCAGCAGTAAGGCCAGGGGCAATCCCAGTACTCTGTCTAAACCAGGGGTCATGGCACATGCAAAGGATTCTGACCAGTCCCAGACTGCTGTGAGTTCCCAGGCTGAGGCCTTGCCTGGTGGCAGCAGTAAGGCCAGGGGCAATCCCAGTACTCTGTCTAAACCAGGGGTCATGGCACATGCAAAGGATTCTGACCAGTCCCAGACTGCTGTGAGTTCCCAGGCTGAGGCCTTGCCTGGTGGCAGCAGTAAGGCCAGGGGCAATCTCAATGCTGCATCTGAAACAGGGGGTGGAGCAGGTACAAGGGACTCTGTCCAGCCCCAGACTGTGCTCACTTCCCAGGCTACAGTCTTGCCTGGTGGCAACAATAAGGCCAAGGGCAATCCCAATGCTGGGTCTAAACCTGGGGTCATGGCAGATGCAAAGGATTCTGACCAGTCCCAGACTAATGTCAGTTCCCAGGCTGAGGCCTTGCCTGGTGTCAGCAATGACGCCAGGGGCAATCTCAACTTTGTGTTTAAACCAGGGGCTGGGGCAGATATAAGGGACTCTGTCCAGCCCCAGACTGTACTCACTTCTTGTGCTGAGGCCTTGCCTGGTGGTAGCAGTAAGGCCAGGGGCAATCCCAGTACTGTGTCTAAACCAGAGGCCAGGGTGGATGCAAAGGATTCTGTCCAGCCCCAGACTGTGGTCAATTCCCAGGCCGAGGCCTTGCCTGGTGGCAGCAATGAGGCCAGAGGCAATCCCAATGCTATATCTAAACCAGGGACCGGGGCAGGTACAAGGAACTGTGTCCAGCCCCAGACTGTGGTCAGTTCCCAGGTGGAGGCCTTGCCTGGTGACAGTAATAAGGTTAGGGGCAATCCCAATGTGGTGTCTAAGACGGTTGGGGCAGATACAAGGGACTCTCTGCAGCCCCATACAGCAGTTAATTCCCAATCTGAGGCCTTGCATGGTACTAGGAATAAGGTCCGGGGCAATCTCAATGCTGTTTCTAAGGCAGTGACTGGCGTAGATTTAAGGGACTCAGCTCAGCCTCAGGTTGTTGCCAGTTCCCAGGCTGCATCCCTGTCTGGTGCCAGGAGTAAGGTCAGGGGCAGTCCCAATACTATGTCTAATGGCGGGACAGGAGCAGATACAAAAGACTTTGTTCAGTGCCACACCGAGGACAATTTTCAGGGTGAGTCCTTGCCTGGGGCAAGGGGCAAGGCTATGCCCAGGTCTGATGCAGAAGCCACAGCAGATGTAGAGGTTTCTGCAAAGCCTGAGACCATATCCAGTTCTGAGATTGAGGGTGGAGTAGGCATTCAGACATACAAAGAGACTCAGGGGAAGGTCCACCACTATTACTGGAATGGGATTGGTATTGAGGATTGGATTGCTGCTGAGAGGTGGATCAAATTTAGGTTTCAGGCCAGGGATGGATACTGGGAGAATAGCATGTCCTGGGCTGAGGGTGAAGATGAAGACAATATTGGATCTGGGACTGTGGCTCATGATAAGGCCAGAATTAAGTCCTGGAGTGAGGCTAGGGCTGGGAATGAAGCTGGTATTGGGTCCTGGGCTGTAGCTGGGCACCAGGCCAATGGGGGTTCCTGGCCTCAGGTTCAGGCTAGTGAGAGATCTTGGTCTGGGGAAGAGGTCTCTAGAGAGTACTGGACTGAGGTTGAGAAACAAGCCAGGGTGGGTACATGGGCTGGGGCTGAGGAACAGGCTAAGCGGAGGTCCTGGGATGGGTCTGGGATTCATGCTAGTGGAAGATCCTGGGCTGGGACTAGGGCTGAGAATGTGGCTAGTTTTGTATATTGGGCTGGGGCAGTGGACCAAGCTAGTGAAAGGCCCTGGGTTGGGACTGAGGATCAGTCTTGTGTTGGGTCCAAGCTTAGATTTGAGGATCAAGCCAGTGGGGGAGTTGGTGGACAGGCTGGAGCTGGTGGCCAGGTCTGTGAAGGTTCTAGATTGGGACCTATGGACCAGTCCAGTAGTAGGCCCTGGTCTGCCACTGGAAACCAGGCCAGTGGAGGATCCTTGAATGGGGTTGGGAACCAAGCCAGTGAAGGATCATGGGCTGGGCCTGGGGATCAGGCTGGTGATGGGTCCAAGCTTAGATGTGAGGATCAAGTCAGTGGGGAAGTTGTTGGCCAGGCTGGAGCTGGTGGCCAGGCCAATGAAGTGTTTAGGTTGGAACACACTGACCAGTCCAGTGGAGGATCCTGTGATGACACTGAGGATAAAGCCAGTGAAGGCTCCAGGTTGGGGCCTGTGGACCAGTCCAGTGGTGAGTCATGGGCTGGGGCTATGCATCAGGTCAGTGGAAGAAAGTCCTGTGTTGACACTGGGGACCAGTCTAGTGGAGGATGTAGGCTGGGGCCTGCAGATCAGTCATGTAATAGGACCTGGGCTGCCACTGGTAATCAAACCAGTGGAGGATCCTTGGTTGGGTCTGGGGACGAAGCTGGTGGAGATTCCCGGGCTGGGAATGAGGATCAGTCTTGTGTTGGGTCCAAGCCTAGATATGAGGATCAAGTCAGTGCTAGTGGGGAAGTTGGTGGCCATGCTGGAGCTACTGGCCAGGATGATGGAGGGCCTTTCCTGGGGCCTATGGGCCAGTCCAGAGGAGGAGACCAAACCAGTGGAAGGTCCAGTCTAGGGCCTGTGGGTCAGTCTGGTGGTGAGTCCTGGGCTGGGGATCAGGTCAGTGGAGGAGGGTCCTGGGTTGACACTGGGGACCGGGTTAGTGGAGGGTCTAGGCTAGGGTCTGTAGATCAGTCCAGTGGTAGGACCTGTGCTGACATTGGGAATCAGGCCAGTGGAGGGTCCTTTGTTAGGGCTGAGGACCAAGCTGATAGAGGGTCCTGGGTTGAGGCTAGGGATCAGACTGGTGTTGGGTCCAATCCTAGATTTGAGGATCAGGCCAGTGGAGGAGTTGATGGTCAGGTTGGAGATGGTAGCCGGGCTGATTCAAGGTCTCTGCTGGGGCCTATAGACCAATCCAGGGGAGGGTCCTGTGCTGACACTGGGGACCAGATTAGTGGATGGTTTTATACTTGCACTGGGAGTCAGGCCAGTGGAGAAGTTTCTTGGGCTGGGGTTGGTGGCCAGACAGTTGGAGGGTCTAGGGTGGGCCCCACTGGCCAGTCTTATTGTGGGTCTTGGGCTCACACTGGGAGTCAGGTCAGTGGAGAATCTTGGACTGGGACTGGGGATCACAATGGTGACTCTTCTAAACCTGGACTTGAGGATCAGGCCAGTGGAGGAGGTTCCAGGCTGAGGTCTGAGGACCAGTGCAGTAGAGAGTCCTGGGCAGGCACTGGGAACCAGTCTGGTGGAGAATGTGGGCCAGGGCCTGTAGATCAGTCGCATGGTGGGTCCTGGGCTGGGACTGGGAATCAGGCCAATGAAGGGACTTGGTCTGGGGCTGGAAATGAGGCTAGTGGTTGTTCCAAACCTGGATTTAAGGAGCAAGTCAATGGAGAAGCATCTTGGGTTGGGTCTAGGTCTGGGAATGAGGCCAGTGGACAGTCTGGGGATAGGACTGGGGATCAGCCCAGTGGAAAGTACTTGTCTGAAGCTGGAGACCAGGCCAGTGGAGTGTCCTGGACTAGGGCTGAGGACCAGGCCAATAGAGGGTCCCAGGTCAGGGCTGGGGAAGAGGCCAGTCAAGGATCCTGGTTTGAGACTGGGGATGATAGTAATATAGAGTCTTGGTTCTGGGCAGGGGAAGAGGCTAATAATGTGTCCAGGCCTACAGGTAAGGATGAGGTCAGTATTGAATCCAGATCAGGGGCTAGGGAAGAGGCTATCATTAGTTCCAGGTTTGAGACTGAAGACAAAGTCAGTAATGGGTCCTGGATCAGATCTGAGGAGGCGACCTATATGGGTTCTTGTGCAGGGGCTGAGTTTGGGGCCAAGGCTAAGATGCGATCTTGGTTCTGGGATGGAGATGCAACCACCATAGGGTCTAACCTTGGGGCCAGGGAAAAAGCTCGCATAGGGTTCTGGGCTATGACTGGGAATATAGAAGAGGATGAGTTAAGTACGAGGTCCAGCCCTGATATTGAGGAGATCAGTCTGAGGTCCTTATTTTGGGCTGAGAGTGAGGACAGTACTGAGTTTAGATCCAAGAGTAAGAAAGATGTTAATTTTGAGTGTGGGTCTAAGGATAAAGTCAGCATCAGGGATAAGCTTGAAGCTGCTGATGAGGTCAGTATAAGGTCTTGGCTCTCAGTTAATAATGAAAACAGAAGTGAGGGCAAACCTGGACCTATAGCTAAAGCCAAAAAGTCACTTGAGTCAATAAGCACATATCCATGCATGGTCCCTGGGGCAGGAATGGGGTCATGGGCTGGAGCCATGATCTGGACGGAAACAGCGCTCCCATACCGGAAGGAGTCCTGCTTCCCACCTGAAGAAGAGCTCAGAAAGCAGATCAGGGCTGGGGAGAAGATTCGGCCCTGGGCCTGCCGCTGTAAACGTGAAGCTAAAATGAATCCTCAAGAGCTTGAGAAACTTATTTGTATGATTGAGATGACAGAGGATCCTTCTATTCATGAAATTGCCAATAATGCTCTATATAATAGTTCTGATAATCCATATTCCCAAGAAGAAGCCATTCGTAATGTCGGTGGAATCTCAATTATTGAAAGTTTGCTCAATAATCCCTACCCCAGTGTTAGGCAGAGGGCTTTAAATGCACTGAATAACATCTCGGTGGCTGCTGAAAATCATAGGAAGGTTAAAACATACCTAAACCAAGTATGTGAAGACACCGTCACCTATCCCTTGAATTCAAGTGTGCAGCTGGCTGGACTAAGACTGATAAAGCACCTGACTATTACTAGTGAATATCAGCATATGGTTACAAATTATATTTCAGAATTTCTTCGTTTGTTAACAGTGGGAAGTGGAGAAACTAAAGAGCATATTTTGAAAATGCTTGTGAATTTCTCTAAAAACCCATCTATGACAAAAGACTTGCTCATTGCCAATGCACCACCAACTCTGATTAACATCTTTAGCAAGAAAGAGACAAAAGAAAATATTCTTAATGCTCTTTCACTATTTGGCAATATAAATTACCATTTTAAAAAAAGAGCAAAAATACTTACCCAGGACAAGTTTGGTAAAAATTCTCTTTATTTCCTGTTCCAAAGACCTAGAGTATGGGCCAAGAAACTTAGAGTCTTACTGGCAGAATATAATGACCCTGAGGTGAAAGAAAGAGTTGAGTTATTAATAAGCAAACTCTGATTCACCATATGTTACCAAATAAATTTCAGTAAAATTTTGGTTTTACAGCCTGAAAGTAATGCACATTGTAAATTACATTATAACTTTGAAACTGATGTTACTTATGATGGTCTTTGCTGGACCATTTCAAGAACATCAAATGAATTAAAACGTACTCAAAATACATATGTTGATTTTTATCTTGTCTGGATTGAGATAATTTTAGTATGCTTCATGAGCAGAAACCGAACTGATTCTTCATAAGTAAGGTAATCTTTGGTCCTTTGTGTGGACTTATGTTTATACATTTGAGACTTTATTTTTATGTCATCAATAAAGTTATGTGTTCTAAATGGCAAAAAATTCCTTGTCCTTGAGTTTATGATCTATTTGGTAAGGTAATATACATGGAAATGAAAAGATAACTAACAACACAGGAAGTCTCTGATCATGGCAGATGCAGAAACTGCTGTGGGCAACACTGCTCAGGGAAAGTTTTACAGAGGAGGAAGATACATAAATGAGCTGGGCTTGAAGAATAGGATAAAACAGGTCAGAAGGGCACGCCAGGAGGGAGGAGTGGTGAGAAGAAAGGCATGGGGGTGGGACTACTGCTCCTTCCCTCTAGCCTGCCCAGAATGGAGAGAGTGGGGAAGGGAGTGATGAGAGATAGAATGGGACGATTGGGGTGAGTCCGTGGAGCTCATGAAGAACCTCAACTACTAAACCGAAGTGTCCAAATGTTACTCCATCCACTCCTGGAGGAAAATGAATGTGGCTGGTTTGTGTGCAGGATGAGTTAGGGTGGGGGCGAGGAAAGGGAGGGCTGGTGACTGGAGATTGGAAAAACAGGAAGTTGCCACTCAACTACAGCCAAGAGATGCTAAAAGTATGAAATTTCACTTGTGCCTGTGGGAATGGTAAGGAAAGGATGCAAGTGAGAGACATTTGAAATAATAAGTGCTGGAACCTGTTCTGGAGGTCTATAGAGAGGGACAATTTTATGATCCAGGGGGAATTTGAAAGGAAAATATACTCTTGTTTAACTCTGGTGTCTATGTAACTGAATAAATTAACTACAATTTGGAAATAATAAGAAATTAAAATAGAACAACAATTAGTTTTAGTGCTTATATAAGATATCTTTTATAAGTTTGGTTGGAGAGAAGCCTTTAGGAAATCATTGAGAGTGCTGTTGGGATCCATATGGGAGAAGGTCCACTTCTTTCCCGCCAGGTAGTGTTGACAAGGCTGTGGAAAGGGGCACTTGCAAACTGTGCTGGTGGGAGTACACATTGATACAAGGTCCATTTGGATACATATTTCAGAGGCTGTCTAGATGTGAATACCCCTTGACCTGGTAATTCTTCTAGAAATTTATCCTTTGGGATGAATCAAATAATTGGTTTGTACAAAAGCTGTGCGACTTCACACCATTTTTAAGAGTAAAAAATTGTAAACAACTCAAGTGTATTGAAATAGGCAGTTGGCTAAAAAATTAAAATATGTCTATACATTGAAATTTTATTCAGTCTTTGAAAATGATGATGGGTTTCTACATTTATTTTCATGAAATAATTAGGCACATAATCTTATGTAGGAGAAAATAGACTACAAAAGCACATGGCATATTTTTTATGAAGGAAAAGTATATGTTTAAATGATCTCTATGTGTAAAATTTGACATACACTCTGAAAATGTGAATAGTTCCCTATTGGTTAAAAATCTACTTTAACCACCTGTATTTTCTGATTTTAAAATAATAAACATGGATTATTTGTATAAGTTATTAAAAAAGAAAAGGATGGATTCAGGCTAGATGAGCCTGTTAGTATTATTTGATGGGCTTGGGGCAAAAGTATGAATGGAGTCTTACATATTTAGAAGGTATAAATTAATATTTTAAATAAATATTATTTAAATAAAGCTGAGAAATAAATATTTGAAAATTTAAATCTTACTATTTTAAAAATAAAACTTTTTGCAATATATTAGCCTTCATTTTTGAGGAAGTTTTGGATCACAGGGGTTCAACTATGGCAGGGGAGGAGCACAGCTATGGGGTGTCATTGATGGGGGATGCATGGGGGGAGGGAGTTCTACAGGGCATGCATGCAGGGTATATATATATATATATATATATATATATATATATATATATATATAGTCGGATGTTCATTGGGTATTGTCATAGTGGATAGAGTTACACATGACAACTGAGGGAGTGTTGAGTTCCTATCCTGGGGAGCTCTGTTGCATTCCACAATAGAACAGCAGCAACCCCCCAAATGTAAGGACAAAGACCAGTGAAGAAGGATGGTCCAAAGATGGGCCCTTGATACTGATGACTATGCTTTTGAGCAGAGCACCTAAGTGTTACCTCTGAGAGCCTCCATATTGGTTAAATGTGGACACTCTCTAAGCCAAACTCAGCATGTAAATGCATTACCTTCCCCCCAGGGTGAGACATGACTCCTGGGGATGAGCCTCCCTGGCACCAAGGGATTATTACAAGTCACCAGCTGGTGATGCAACTAGAAAAAGACCTTGAATAAAAGGGGGAAATAGTAAAGACAATTGAGTATATATGGCTAAGAGACTTCAAAATGAGTTGGGAGATCATCAGAGGGGTTGCGCTTCTGCATGCCTCAGCAGGATCCCAGAGACAGCTAACCCCAGGTACTGGTGCCCATGAGGGCTACAGAGACACAGAGGTTCTACGATTGTGACAGATGGCTCAGGAGTTCAGTACCTTGTTAGTCGGCACTACTTTGGAATTTGTGCTCCTGATTGTGATTGAGTTGGACTCAGATGTGACCTCTCTACACATGCCTCTTCTGTCACTTTTACTGAACCTGTGATTGGCACTGGGGTTTTTGTATGCTCAGGAGACTTGAATCTCTGGACTCTCCACATACCAGCTGAACCCTGAGCCTCAGCAGAGTTGCAACACCTACTATCCAGTTTGTTGGATTTACCCAGGTCAGCTGATGGGAGGTGAAAATTGTCAACCTTCACACCAGGGAACTGAGAGAGTCTACAACTGCAAGAAGGAGAATCACATCTATCAGCCATGTGGGATCTAAGTCCCCTGTGGATTTACAGGTTGAATGTAGATCGCCATCCCAGGGTCCACAGGATGGAGGAATAAAATATGGATTAGAGTGGACCTACTGGTATTCTACTGTAGAACAGTTGAACTCTAGCAATGGAAGAATTTATATCATTGATGTGGAGACAGTGGCCACAGGAGTTGTTGAGGGCAGGGAGAGGGAGGAAGAAATGTGATACGGGGCATTTTCTGGACTTGGAGTTGTTCTGAATAATGTTGCAGGGACAGATGCAGGGCACTGTTCATCCTGCCATAACCCACTGGATGGACTGGGGGAGAATGCGAACTACAATGTAAACAATGGTCCATGCACAGTGGCAGTGCTCCCGGGTATATTCACCAAATGGAATGAATATGCCTTACCGATGAAAGGGAATGTTGATGTATGAGGAGCGGGGTGGGGTAGGGTGGGGAGTGGGGTATATGGGAACCTCTTATGTTTTTTTTTGTTTTTTGTTTTTTTTAATCCCCCCCCCCTTTGGCTTTTTGCATGCACTCTGCTCCCTGTGTCCATTCGCTGTGTGTTCTTCTGTATCTGTATTTATTTTTTATTAATTTCCCCTCCCCTCCTTGAAGCTTGCTTGCTGTTTGCTCTCTGTGTCTGTCACTGTGCTCTTCTGTGTTTTTTGCTTGTCTCCCTTTTGTCGTATCACCTTGCTGAGTCGGCTCTGTGTGGCGCTTGTGGGCCGCGTGGCACCCTGCAGTGCTTGTGGACCAGGCAGCGCCCCACAGCACTTGTGGAGCACATGGATCTCCGCAGCGTGCAGGTGAGCCTGTCTTCACAAGGAGGCCCTGGGATGTGAACCCAGGACCTCCCATATGGTAGATAAGAACCCAACTGATTGAGCCACAGCTGCTTCCCCTCTTATGTTTTTTAATGTAACATTTTCTGTGATCTATTTATCTTAAAAGAAAAAGACAATACTAACAGGGAAGTGAAGAAGATCAACCACCACACCAGGGAGCCAAGAGTGCCTACAACTGCAAGCAGGAGAATTGCATTCATCCATGTGGAATCTAAGCCCCCTCTTGATGTAGAGGGGGACTGGACTTAATCATCCAGGGTCCACAAGATGGAGGAATAGAGTATAGATTAGAGTGGACTTAATGGTGTTCTGTTGGGGAAATATTGTGATTAGTAAGGGAAGAACTTGTAATATTGATGTGGAGAAAGTGGCCATGGTAGCTGCTGATGGTAGGGAGAGGGAAGAAGAGATATGATGTGGGTGCATTTTCAGGATTTGGAGTTGTCCTGGGTGGTGCTTAGGGACAGATGCTGGACATTGTGTGTCCTGCCATGGCCCACTGGGTGGAATGGGGGAGAGTGTAGACTACTGTCCATGTGGTGCAGCAGTGCTCCAAAATGTATTCATCAGGTGCAGTGAATGTGCCATGATGATGGAAGAGGTTGTTGATGTGGGAGGAGTGGGGTGAGGGGGTGGGGAATATATGGGGACCTCATATTTTTTTAATGTAAATTTTAAAAGAAAATAAAGAAGAAAAAAAATGGAAAAAAAGATTAAAAAAAATAAAACTTTTCTCTGCTCTAGCAATCAATGGCAAGATAGTTATCAACTTTCCAATGTAAAAAATGGTATCACTCTTGTGATGTAGTTTGTGATCTGCTGCCGTAACCCACCTTCAGGAATAAAGAATTTTCTATTTCAGTTGTTGGGAATGCCACCACCAGAGAGTCCTTAGCTGTCAGTCCTCTTCAGGAAATGCCTCAGCTGAAGGGAGCCACCTCCACCAAATTCATATTCCCTTTCTGGTGTATACATTTTAGCCAATGTCTCAGTGACATGGCCTTCTTGCCCAAAATTGGGATAACTTAACTTCTCCTTCTGTCCAATCCTGCTTCCTTCTTTTTCCTTCCACAGGCATTGATTCCAGGAACATTCCCTAATAAAAGCCTTGCATGCTGAACTCTATTTCTGAGTCTGCTACTCAGAAACCCAACCTGCAACAGTTGGTATAAGAAGTGTTTCAAGAAAGCATACAAGATGATGAAGTTTTGGATATGAATCACCTGCTGCCCTGATGGCAATGAGGACCCTATTACTGGTGGTATGTAGAGTAGATAGGTCCCTGGCAAAATGTGGCAGAGCAATTGTTAGAGCTTTCACTGGTGGGGGATGGGATGGCATACTGGTGGAAGGGAATGCATTAACTTGCCATGTATCAGACCTTTGAGAAATATGTGGGAAATAATAAATATATAAGGAAGGCCAAGGGATTGGATGGCTATTGTTAAGCTTGAGTGACCTCTGGGGAAAAAAACAATGAACAGCTGAATTCAATTAATTGAAAATTAAAAGCCAAGTGTGATAGCCAAAGGGCTTCATTCATAGTATATAAAGAAGTTTTCATCTCTTCCAGCTAGAGATTAGAGAAAACTGAGGACAAGGCCCAGGATTTAATGAATGCAAGCTTCAAAGAAAGTTAAAATCCTAACCATACAAGACCGTTATCCGAGATCAGAACCCAGTTAGGAAGGAATGGGACCCTGACACATAGGA